>NC_045701.1:55444633-55747663 GCF_009834535.1 Camelus ferus
ATGGGGAGTCAGGGACCAAGCAGGCTGACTGGCCAAAAGATGTAGTTGTAGCTCTAGCATTTTTAGACCTCCTGCCTTCTCTTATAAAGCATAGGCTATTAATTCTTTTGATAAAATTTATGTGTTATCACCATTACACGAGTTGCCCCAGCTGTTGAAAAATGATTATACTAGAGTGAGCACTAATTTGATTTGCTTTGAACAAAGAGACATGACCTATCTGCATAATTATAGTATAAACTGGGTATTGCGCTAAGTGATCTAATCTCTTCGCAACTCTGAAATACCAGACTCAGAAGTAGTGACTTGCCAAGGCCATAGAACTAAGAAATGGTTACTCCTAGAGTGGAATCCAGGCTTTACATAGAAGTGAGGTGATATTTTGCTTAAAAAATGGGGGGAGGTATCCTTGAAGTAAATTACTATATCTAAACTAAGGCCATAATACCGTAATTTACTACGTTTTACCAAATTTCACAAATTAGAATTTGATAGCTGGTACATCCCCCAGCCCCCAACATGTAGGTAAACTAGAATTGGAGTCTGTAGTTTCGTAGGTGTTAGCCTGTGGGGAGCTGTTGGGAAGGGAAGAATTTGGATCCTCTATAGTTGTAAAGTTTCTAGGACTTTTGAAACCTTGGGAACATTTTTTTCCCCCTTATTCCCTTAATTTTCTTCTCCCTCATTTTGCTTCCCACCCCTATTCCCCAAGAAAAGTAATCATATTTGTGAAAGAGAGCTGAGGGTGTTCTGAACCCAGCAGGTTCAGACAAGTGTTAAGTGTGAAGGACAGGGAGCCATGCTTGCTAGGAGCAAGTTACTGCCCTAGAAGAAGTGTGTCCTTATTGGAGAGAGCCTGGGTACAAGGGTAGTAAAGAGAGAGATGATTTCAGTTCATCTTGAAAACTGTCATTCATGTGGATCCTGTGGGTCTAATGTAAAGAGCAGTTGTCTCACTAGACTGCTGGAAGGCCCTCCTTGTTCTGTGTCCAAGTGCGTGAGAGGTATTTTTTTTTTTTGAACTATAGTGAGGGGTCTGTTGAGCACATAGGAGCAGAGTTTAGAGTCTAAGAAATAGTCAAGGATATTGTACATTCATTGCCTGGAGAAGAAGTTACCCACAGTGGCCTGGGTTGTTCTCATACAGTAAAATATAAAAGAACAACAAAAACAAAATGATTCTCAGTTCCCTAAATTTCAGCAGTTTGTTTGGAGATTAATTGATTCATAATTTAGTGGGAGGTAATTAGGTTTATTAATTTATTTTTAGGGGAGGTACTGGGGATTGAACACAGGACCTCTGCATGCTAAGCATGCACTCTACCACTTGAGCTATACCCTCCTACCTTGGAGATCCATATATAATAGTAAATTTGTA
Source organism: Camelus ferus (assembly GCF_009834535.1). Taxonomy (NCBI): domain Eukaryota; kingdom Metazoa; phylum Chordata; class Mammalia; order Artiodactyla; family Camelidae; genus Camelus; species Camelus ferus. The sequence goes on from NC_045701.1 coordinate 55,446,012, forward strand.
AGTGAATTGAATTAGTAACTTTTTGCTTGGTCGGTGTTGCAACTCTCATGGTTCCTTTCCCTACTGGGAATCCAGGTCACCTGACGTGTGTTCACCTGGCATTGGTGATCTGCTGAAAAACACTTGAGATGTATCTCGTAATTCCATGAACTTGGGACCCTGAATATACCAGGGTCTAATACTGTGATGGTGTTAAATAAATAAATTTCATCCTTTTGTGTTTAGGTTTTAAATTTTGAAAAACATGCGATTAGTTCTTTGGCAGTTTTTTTTTTAAGAATTTTTAATGTGTTTAATACTCTGGTGGTATTTGCATACACATTTTAAAAATTAATAGCTAATTTCTAATTCATTTATAACATAAATATACTACTCATTTGTTCAGCTAAAGCAAACAACCATCAGATCAAATAAAAACAACCCTTACCCTTTATTCCAGTTGAAATTTTTGTTAGCTTTTGTTCTTTGGTTTTCTGTCATAGTTCAGGCTATTTGCAGGGTATCCTTTTATGCTAAAGTTATAGTTATAAGAAACTGGCCGTCTTGGGTGAGAGTGGCAGAATTCTACAGCCTTAAATGAACTTACTGACTCACCATCTGCCCTTACTGCTCACCGTTTTCTTTTCAAAAAAAAGTAGACAGATTTGCTAACATCATTGGGCAAGGGGCACAAACATAGCATTATACTTCGGAAGATAGCGGCTGTGTTAAATCCTTCGTCACTCTCTTTTGAAAATACTCAAAATACAAAATAGCCCTAAAGAGGAGAGGTACAAAGGTGCTTTGATATCACTACAGAGTTGAATGTCTCATTTGCAAACACTTTTAAGTAACATTGTATTGTATAATCGGCTTCTCCTATTAGCTTGTTTGGATATATTGGTGTCCCTTTTCTTCCGTTTATGGCTCACCAGTGTCTGTGTGAATGGCTCTGTGAACAATAGACTTTACTCACTGTTTTGTGTTATCTGTTATCCATGGGCCAAATCCATAGTTCAAGTGATAAATCTATTTAACAACTTTTACTCTTCCCTTTATAAATCAACTATAATAATCTGTATACCAAAGGATATTTGGAAAAAGCGGGAATATGAATTTGAACCTAAGTTTTTAAAGTTTACTTTAGGGGGACTCATAAACAGTTTTTCTTTTGTTTTTCTATTTTTGTTTTGATTAATAAAATAACTTAAATGTTGATTCTGATCAGAAACTTCAGAAGAGATCTCAAAAGAGCTGAAATTTGAAGTGTTTACAAAGATAGCTCCCTTCTCTTAAATACTCACGAGCGTATTTGCTAAGCATTTTACATGCATGTGTGTTAAGGACATAGAACAGGATTATTGTTGTATTACTAGACCCATGAATGAGATACTATTTTTAGGCTCCCTGAGAGGTTCTAATATGCAGCTAAGGTTGAGAACAGTTGCTCTAGGAAGACTCACAGATTTCTGGCTTGTTCCTCTGGGTGGATGGTTGTGCATTTTGAAGAGAAAATGTGGAAAGAGGCTTTGTGTGTAAATACACGGTGGGGTTGGTGGTTGGAAATAGGATCTGAGGCCCAGAGACAAAGTCAGTTCTAGAGATGTGGTGTGGGAGAATTATCGGCAGCTAGATGGTACTCAAATTTAGGGGATTGAGTGAAAATACCCTGGGAAAGCTTGCATGATGAAGACAAGACCCAGAATCCTGGGGAACCTTGAAATGTTTTGAGTGGGAGGAAGGAGAGAAACAGAGTAAGTGTTCAAAAAAAAAAAAAAAAAAAAGCAGCCTTAACAAGGGAATGTGTGGTATTTCAGAAGCCAAGGGACAAGATAGGGTCAGGGTACAGGTTGCCTGGCATATGATAGGTGCTCCATAAATTCTTGTTGCAAGTAGAATTTTGTGAATTTTAAGGGATTATAAATTTCCACTGGGTTATCAGTTAGGATGTTGCTGGTGACCTTGGTTAAAACTAATTTAATTGGAGTGGTATTTCTCCTTCCTTACTCTGGGCTCCTCTTAGTCTCCTTTGTAAGTTCCTTATCCTCTATCATTGTTCTGTAGAGCTTTGCTCTAGGCTATTGGTTCTCCAAGTGTGGTTCCCCAGACTACATCAATATCAGTATCACCTGGGAACTTGTTAGAAATGAAAATTCTCAGGCCCCACTCAGAGCTACTGAGTCAGAAGCTCTGGGGATGGGATCCAGCCATCAACGCTCCAGGTGATTGCAGTGCTTACTGAAATTTGAAACCAATGTTTTAAGACCTTTTCACTGTCCATGCTTTCTCCTTAGGTATTTAGTCTGAAATCATGGCTTGAGTTACCATGCTGTATGCCTAGACTTTCAAATTTGCCTCCTTGGTCCAGTTCTTCTGAGGACGAGGTCCACAGATCCAGCTGTCTGTTACTTGTTTTGACCTTGGAGTCTCACAGTCATAGGCACTATCATCCCTGCAGATGTTCACACTAGAAACCTGAGCTTGATCACTTTCCTACACAAATACTGACAAGTTCTAAGCACATTTCACTTTACTGGCTTACACACACAAATGAAATAGTGATAATTTAAAAATGAGTAAATGGCTTCTAAGTTGTATGAAACAAGACATGTTTTTCAGGAAGTCTCAGTTCTCAGAGCTGCCAATGATTCATCAGCCTGTCTTGTTCAGTGTGATTCCAGAGATTAATGGTTAAGTATAGATATTATAAAGCATGGTCTCTAAACCCAAGTTAAGTACTTCATCTGGTGCTCAACTGAAGAAACGTGTGTAAATGTATAACGTATCTGGTTACTGTACAGGATTGAATATACCAAACTATGTCATAATTTATTGATAGGCAATTTCCAAGAAAGGGTGGGTGGTGAAGAGTGTGGAGGACTCTGGGGCCAGAATGCTTTCGTTCAAGTCATAGTAGCACCGCTTGCTGTGACCTTGGGCAAGTTACTTTTCTCCACTATGCCTCACTTTTCCTTATCTGTACCTCAGTGAGGCTAATAACCATCTATACCTCAAAGAGCTATTAGGATTAAATACAAAAATTAAGGGTTTGGTGTAAGTGGTGCCTAGCACACAGGTAAAGATTCAATAAATGTAAGCTACATTATTACTGTCTCTTCTGCTTCACTCTATTCCAGCCATTTTTGAATTCTCTTAGCTACTAGTAGCTATTCAGACATGCCATGTGCTTTTGTTTTAAAATACTTAGGCATCCAGGTCTTCTCTAAAGTCTCCTCTGAGTCCCCAGATTAGGTTACCTTTCCTTTTATGTTTCCTAATACCCTCTGCTTCTTCACAGTGCTTTGTAAACTTTTTTTTTAAGCAACAGCTTTATTGAAATTTATGTGTTATTTATTCACATACCACACAATTAACCCATTTAAAGTGTGCAGTTCAGTGCTATTCACAGAGTTGTTCAACCATTGCCAAAATCAATTTTAGAACATTTGATTCAAGTCATGAGAGTATCACTTGCTATTATGAAGATACCAAAAGGAATCTCTATACTCATTAGCAGTCACTCTATATTTCCTCCATCCCTCCCAGCTACTGGTAACCACTAAGTCTGCTTTCTGTCTCTCTAGGTTTGCTTATTCTGGAAATTTCTTATAAATGGAATCATACATTATGTGGTCTTTTGTGTTTGGCTTCTTTCACTTAGCATAATGTTTCCAAGGTTCATCCATGTAGCACATATCAGTACTTCATTCCTTTTTAATGGCTGAATAGTAAAGTATTTCATCATATGGATATACACTGTTCATAAATTGATGGACATTTAGGTTGTTTCTACTTTTTGGCTATTATGAATACTGCTATTATGAACATCTACATACAAGTTTTTGTGTGAATGTATGTTTCCATTTCTCTAGAGGACATACCTAGGAGTGGAATTGCTGAAGCATATGGTAACTGTAGGTTTAATCTTTTGAAAAACTGCCAAACTGTTTCCCATAGCTCCTGCGTATTTTACATTTCTAACACCAGTGTATGACGGTTCCAATTTATCCATACTCTTGCCAACATTTATTATCTCTTTTTGATTCTAGCTATCCTAAATGGGTGTGAAGTGGTTTTGATTTGTGTTTCCCTGGTGGGTAATGATGTTGAGCATCTTTCCGTGTGTTTACTGGCCATTAGTATATCTTCTTGGGAGAAATGTCTATTCATATTCTTTTCCCATTTTTTAATTGAGTTATTTCTTCGTATTATTGAGTTACAAGAACTCACTATGTATTCTAGATACAAATCCTTTATATAACAGATACATGATTTGCAAATATTTCTTCCATTCTGGTAGATTGTATTTTTCACTGTCTTGATAGTTAAAGTTAAAAGTTTTAAATTTTGGTGGAGTCTGCTTTTTCTTCTGTTGCTTGTACTTTTGGTGTCATGTCTAAGAAACCGTCTCCTATTCCAGGGTCAGGAAGATTTACACCTATGTTTCTTCTAAAAGTTTTATGGTTTTAGCTTTTAAATGTTATATAACTATTTTTCTGTCTTCCTTGTTAGAATGTCAGCACCATGGGAGGGCTGGGATGGTGTTTATCTAATTTATTTGTTCTTTGGGCCTCACTTAAGGCTTGGAAAATGCTAAGTGTTTGATAGTAATTGTTAAAGTTTTGGAAAGACAGACTTTAAGGAGCTATTATCAAATACATTAAAACATGTAACTCAGTCCCCCTATACTCTCCCACCACTTTATTTTATTGTGAACTTGAATAATTTTATGTTTCCGTAAGATTTTTTTTTTGATCCATAGCATTGTTAATTGCAAAACAAAAGCATAAAACAAAATACCCCAAACCTGAAGCTTCCACAAATGCCAAGTGATTAGTAGAGTTTCTATACTTCAAAGCAGTGAGAGTGAGGTGAGGTTTGATTGAAATGAATTATTTATTAGTCTTCTATGTTGTGTTCAGTTAAGCTGTTTTTTTATTTTGACCTTTACCTAGGCTCCAAATACATACAACAGATTGAATTTTCTTATTTATATATATATTTTTTATTTTAAACATACTTCATTTATAATAATAGTTTAGGAAAGATTTGCAGCATTTTCTTGTTTTGGGCAGTTTTTTTTGGAATGCCATTTGAAGACATGAGCTGAATCTCTGTTTTGGCTTTTTACAGTGCTTTGGGCAAAGTGCTAAACTTCTTGCTTCATTCTCACTGGATTTGCCAGATAGGTTTAAAAGTATGGTCTCAGTCTTAATGATAATGATTTTGCCTGAAGTCACTGTAAATAGTGAATAGTTTAGGTGGCCAGCCTGTTTTTATTGTGATCATTTTTCTAGGTTTGGAGTTCTGGGTGAGGCTGGTTTTCAGTATACATATATTTATAAAAGATTTATTAAAAATGTGGGTTTTACCTACTTTGGTTTTGTGATTTTTGAGCAGAAATTGTAAATGGTTCCTATCATTAGAGCAAATTAGGGCAGTAGGTGCTGAATCTACTGAGAAACTGCTCAAGAAGAGCTTAAATGCTTTGGGGTTCTTTAAAAAACAGCCTGAGAATATACTCAGCTTTCAGTTTAGAGTGAGCAATGGATTTCTCTCATACTAGGTCTTAACCTAAAATACAAGTTCTAATTAATGAGTTAGAATTGTATCTGGAAATAATGTCTCAAAAATATGAGTCTTAAAAGCAAGCTATTAAAGTTGTTTTATTAACGTTTTTCACTGAATCAGTTCAATAGTGAGATTTCTCCCAAGACCTGAATTTTATCCTCCATTTCCCCTCCATTTTACTGCTGATAGTACTACATCTGTTTGTAAGGCTTCATTTATGTGATTGTAGTCATGTCATTGTTTGAGCTCCTTTTTGCTCCTCTTCTGATTTTTGCCTTGAAGCCAGTTAACAGAGCATTAACTCATGCAATTAATTTAGGCTGAATACATTGAATAAAATATTGACATGCCACAATGACACATAAAGTGCTGCGTTTTAACCTGTGTAGTTTAGTGGTAGAGTAGCTTTCATTTTATCAAATGATTATTACATTCCAGATGAAAGGCCTACTTAAATGCGTGTGCTTGTATATAATACATATTCTCTTCCCAGTCAATCATTTAAAAAACAATTAGTTTATTGTCTTCTTGAAAGTGAGCCATGAGTTGAGTTTTATGAATACCAAACTTTCAAAAACAATTGCTTAATATTTTGGACTTCATTATGATTAGAAAAATGGAATCAGGAAAACCATATGGGAGAACAATTTGTTTCCTGAGGAATAAGAGCAGTAGAATAACCACAATAAACCAAGTGTTAGGCTTTATACTGTTACTTATTTTCTTTATGAAGTTTCTACTTTTATTAAATGTGAAACACCTGGGTTTCTCTAGCGTTCCAGTGCCTATATTTAAAGGTTTCCACTATAGTTGTTTCTACATAGCCTCCTTCTGAAAATTGTATGTCAAATCTAATATCTATTGCATATATAATCTGCAGATTATACAAGGAGATACTAAGCATCTTTGTGCTTAAAACAGGTCATATATAGATCTTAGTAAACAGAAACCTTCTTCGACTAGTGCTTTTCAAATAGAAAAATTTTTTATTGTGTAAAGGAGGAGGAAACTTAGCATCTGCATTAGGATCATTTTTTCCCATATCCTATTCGCTAATTTGAAGATTGTTTAGTATGGTATCCACCCATTTCATTTGGCTGCAACCTTTGCTCTTATGAAAGTAAGACTGATTGTTCTGAATTGCTGTGTATATGTGCTTTGGCAAAGCATGAAGGTACCCTTAATAACACTGCCATTGTCTTTAAAACAGCTTGCAGTTATGACTACAAATAAAGAGGGATGTGACAGGAGGGCATGACAGATAATGGTTCTTTTTTCCACCCCTAGTGTTTAATAAATCTGCTTTGGACTGTGAGCCTTTTGTGTTCTCTGGACTACCTACTGTATTTTCTATATGTTGTTCCTAGTCAACTTAAATGTTTGCATATAACTTTAACATGTCTACAGTCGACCACTTTATTTTGTGGAGGCAAGCAAAACAGTGTGTGGGGAGAAGTTGAGTGGCCTTGCCTCTATTGGCCTTTTTTCCCCACTTGCACACTTAAATACTTACGTACTCAAATTATTTTGTGTAAGTATTGTCCTGCAAATGTTTGTTTACTTCTGTCTGGTTTAGAAATTTGGGAATGGCCTTCGGTTTTAATTGACTTCCTTTTTCAATGCACAGTAATACTGTGTAATTTGTTTTTGAACAAATAGTTTCTGTGGAAAAAAATTGCTGGCCATTTGGGTGGCTCTGTTTTAGATTCCGGAGAGATTCTGTACTGACCGTGAAGTAAGGATATTATTTGTGCCATACTTTATTCTATTTTAAATAACTTTGTCAAGTGATAGGGGAGAAAGTAAATGTCCATAATGCAGAAGTCAGAAAAACTTTCATACTGCTTTACACAGTTATCTTTGAATCATATATTCCTCATTGACTCTTTTAAGAAAAGGGACTGACATTTAATTATGGCAACCTCTTATGTTGTTAGCATTTATTCCTATTTTACTGATTCAGAAATGGAGGATCAGAGAAAACAAGCATTTTGCATAGAGTTCCAGGCACCTATCTTGTAACAGTCTGACTCCAAAGCCAATACTTTCTGTTCTAAACATATCATTTTCTACTTCAAGTGGTTTATTTCTAGGGTCAGCTTGTCCTTTGGGAGATCTCCTTGGTAGCATGAAATATTTAATGTAGTGAAGAAATCAGAACTTGGTATTTAAGGTATGCCAAGGGACAGGAATAATGTGCCTTTGACTTCTCATGGAGTTGGTTGATAACCAGCCTCACTATTGAAGGTATTGCTATAGTACTTTAATGTGGATTTTTAAATTTGATTTTTACATGAAGGTTATTCCATAGTTGGGTTATTATCTTCATTTTACAGATGATCAAACAGAGGTGCAGATTAAATATGCCTATATGTGAGGTTCAGATTTTTAGAAGAAAACAGTGGTTTACTTTAAAAAGAACTCAGTGATTTGAAATGAAGATACTTCAAGCAGTATCATGTGTTCCTCCTTAGTTCCCTTATCTTTAAAATGAAGAGGTTGAACCAAGTGATCTCTAAATGCCTTCTTATATGTTCCAGAATGATTATGCTTCAGAAGCCTCAGGGGTCCATGAACCTGAGTGAGAAAATGTTAGGTACTTGTTTTCACTAATTAGATACTTGTTTTCACTCATCTCTAACTGAAATTTACCATTTCCTTCAAAACCACAGCAGGTTAGCAGTCCTTATGATATTGTCATCAATTGGGAGTCTCACATATTTTTACAATCACACTGCAGTTGTTGTAGATATCTTGAAAATATCATTTATGTTGGTCGTAATTTGGAAATTATGGTAGTTGATAGATTTGCCATTAGAGCTTATTTTGTGTACTAAATAGGAAATAAGTGTATTGAATATTATATGTTTTAAATACTTTGATAACTGTATTCTAATGTAATTGGCTTTCTTCGTGTGTGTATTTTTGCTTTAAAAAATTTTCTGGAGTCTATAGTCTTTGCATACTGCCCGAGGAGTTTATGGCACTAAAAGGGTTACATACTCCTGAGCTATGTATTCTTTGCAGTGACTACAAAATGGCCCAGGTTGATTCTGGTTGATGTGAAAAAACTTGGTGGACACTTTTTTTGGAGAGCTGTTTGTGGATGGGGGAATTATCTCTGTATTACTCTCTCAGGTTTCCAGAATGATGGACCCTGATTATGTGACTTTCCACTAATACTGAGCAAGCTAGATGCAAACAAAATGGTGATGATAGAAGTAAATTTATGATCATCTCTATTTTGGATGTCCTTTTTGCAAGAATTAAGTTTCTAAGTAGTTGTTGCATTTGAGAGATATAGAGAAAGATCTCTCATTTTAGGTTATCTGCTGTTTTCCAAGCCAGGAGAGGACTAGCTTGCCAAGAACAAAAGTTACCCACACAACACATGTGCTGCACAAAATATTTCTGAAACAGAAGATAAGTTGGAAGGCTGTATAACCTTAAAAACTTGAGGGTATTTGCTGCTGAGTTTTTGTGTTGTGTGTGTGGTGATTTTTCTTTTAACCTTTTTTCTTTTGTGCTTGCTTGGCTCTTAGTAATTTACGTATTAATGAGGAAGGAAATAGTAAATTCTTCATATTAGTAAGAATTAGGATTACATACAAAATTCAGTAGCTTAATTGGAACACAAAGACTGCTCCAGTTCTGTCCTGTGGTGAGTCTTTTATTCCATTTGTAACGCATTTATCTTTAGATTGGGTAGGGTGGGATTTGCATTCCCAAAGTTACAATGAGTTTCCAGATTCTTATCAGTCAGCGTTAGGAGTGACTGTTTTTAATAGTGATAATGAGGCTGCTATTCCCAGGAGGAGACTTAGTCACTGGCAGAATTGTCAGAACCCTGAAATAGTTTGGGAAAACTCAGAATGGAAAAAGCAAACTGTTTCAAAAACAAAACATAACAAGAAAGCTGCTTTTTGGCGGAGGGTTAGATGGGGTTGGATGGAGGTGGCAAGAAATGAGATGAACTTTCCTAAGGCTTTGAGCTGTCTAGAAGCCGGAAGAGATTAGTATTATTTACCTAAAGTAGTCTAGTGTGAACATGACTTTTTGAGTGTCCTAAGATTAAGTTGGTTAACAGCCACTAATCTGAGAGTAGGTTCTCTGTGTACATTGGCAAAGTTTAATTCGACTTTGAGAAAAAACAAAACCCTTCTGGTAGCAGCTTGTTTTTGTTGCCAGTTTGAGAAAAATTTAAGTTTTTTTTTTTTAATGCCAAAGGCATATTTTACTGACATTGGGGTGTGTGAAGAGTGTTCATGATCCTACATTACCATGATCGAGTTTACTAATAATGAAGACAAAATAATCTTTGCCATGATTAGGCAGAATGAAGATGAGAAATGTAGACCATGCCTTAGGTATGTCTGTCCCACCTCAATTCTAAGTACAAAAGGAATCCTTTTTAGATTAGGGTTTCTTCATGGCTGCCTGCCTGCCAACATAACAAGCTGTAAAACCTTGTTTAGTTTTCCTTAAATCCAGAAATGATTCTATACCAAATCCAAACAAATCAAATCGCTCTTAAAGGAGTAAGTGAAAACATGTGTAGCTGCTTTGGCTGGGCTACATCTGTCTGCAGTTTGGCTCAGTTCTCTCTGCTTAAGCAGATTCCCCCTTAAACATCCTATGAGGGCTGTGACCATCATCATCATTCAATCTGGAGGTTCACAGAGGATGTGACAGTATTTACTTACCTGAACTGTGTTTTGTAAACTGACTGTAATAACTTTACTAGCTCAATAAGATTCAACCTGATAGCTATATAAAGAAAGAATAAAGACAAGTGCCATCCAATTGCGTTAAAATAATGTATTGTACATTGTAATTTATATGTACTGAAAGCTTTTAATTTAGAAAGAACTTGAATTTGTTGCCCCTTAAACATACATTCTAGAGTTTGTTGTGTTTATTCTTTGAATTTTTCACAGGGTTAAGTGGAAAGTCTCTTTATAGTGTTCTGAAAGAATGTAAGCTTGCAGAGGGAAACCCACTGTGAGATAGGGGGTCACAGCCAAACTGCTGTGGTAATCACCTTTTCCTGAGCTGGGCCAGATTAGGTATCCTATGATATAGGAATACCCTTACATAGTAGTTGGAGTTATAGATAATTCTGAATATCAGACAGAAGTAAGATGATTACTAGATTTTTATTATATGAGTAATAAATTGTAGAAAAACTGGAAATACAAAAAATGAAAGGAGAAAAATTTCTTGAGAAAACTTGTAATCTGAAAAAGAAATCCTGAACTAAATCAATCTGAGCTTCTGCTAGTTTTTCTCATATTTTTATTTTTTATTTTTTCTGTCAGAGAGTTAAATGTGCGTAGTTTAAAGATTCAATAGCTCTGTAAGATTTGTTTTGGAAAGCAGCAGTTCTCCTTCCATTTCATCCCTCACTTCTCCCTCCCTAGAAGCAAAAACTAATTTCTTATAGCTAAGTCTTACCTTTGTGTTCTTGTAGGGGATTTTCCTACTACCCTCCTAGGTTCTCCAGCTAGGGCCCTGTAAATTGGACTGACAAAAGACACGCTAATAAGAGAAAAGCATACATATTTATTTAATATAGGTTTTGTGTGACATGGGAACCTTCATAAGGAAATGAAGACCTGAAGATGTGGTTAATCCTGAGCATTTTATACTAGGTTTGAAAGAATAGGGAGTCATGGAAGAATATGAGCTAAGGGTAGTAAACTGGGGAAACTTAACAGGGCCAGTTCCTTTGGATTTCTGTCTCTGTCCTTCCATTTTCACATGTAAGGATGTCCCCTTCCTCCAGGTATAGGGAGAACATTTATTACATGAGGATCTTAGGACCTGCTTCAGGGTGGAAGAGGTCAGAGAATCCTTCTTGCATCTGCCATTACTCAGATTTCTTCAGCTTAAAATATTTAGTATGTCAAGGCACCATATTTGCAGGGTAGTGAGTTCTGAACCCTGTCATTCTCAACAGCATTCTTGTATGCTGATTTCTTGATTTCTCAGTTTCAGATATCTCTTGATTTTCCATTATGGAAGATGAGGATTTAGTTTTTTTCCCCACACCCCCAGGTTCCCTTTTTGTTTCCCATCCTGTATAGGTGTTCATAACTTTGCTTAGCTCAGTATTCAGTGTTTACACAGTTAAGGCTGAATGTGCTATTCACAGTTAGGCCATGTAGTAATCTGTGAACATTTTTACTATTCTGTACAACTTTTGATTTCCCCTGAAATTTATATTTTTCTTTGTTGTTATTTACTTTTATATTAGCTTTTTACTAGTATAGTTCAAACTGCAACTTGTCCAGATTTCCTTTCAGGAAATTTGTACACTTTAGGCATTCTATTAGCTTCTCATATTCCTGAAGATGTGCTCCCATCTGGACTGGTTGCCCACTGTTTTTATGCACATTTCTTAACCTGGGGCTTACCTTTACTAGCATCTTAGGGTTACTCTTTGCCTCTTTCTATTGGATTTCTTGTTTTCTAGATATCTCATGTCTTCCTGTTTCTTATTTTGTCAGAGTGTATTCTCCAGTAGCTGCCCAAGAAGGAGGTTCATGGGATTTAAACCTTGAATGACTGAAAATGTCTTATTCTGTCCTTATTCTTAAATTGATTGTTTGTCTGGGTATAGAATTCTAACTTGCAGATTTTCCTTTTAAATTTTCAATGCATGTCTTTATTGTCTTCTGGTTCCCTCCAGGCTTACTGCATTGCTCTTAAAGCCCAAAGCCATTAGGTTCCTGATTAATTTATGCTATCAGTTCTTTTCTCAGTGTTTGAAATTGTACAACAATGCACCTTCGTGTGAGTTTGGTTCCATCTATTGTGCTGAGCACTTGATGAACCCTTTCAATCAGAGAATGATTTTGTTGATGACTTTCTTCCCTCCTTTTCCTTTTTAGCCCCTTTTGAACTCTTGTTATTCAGATATTGGACACCCGGGACTGATCTTCCAGTGTTATTATGCTATTCTATGAGTTTTTCATTTCAGTTATTACATTTTTAATTACCAAGAAGGCATGCTTATGATCATGCTTACTTTCTGACTCTCTTTCTTTCTTTCTGTTTTTTTTTTAGCATACTTTTCTTGTTTCGTGTTTGTAATATTTTCTTTTATGTTTCTGAAAATATTCATGGTATCTTTCTCCCCAGAGTTTTCTTCTGCCTGCATAGTCTGTCAGGGCTAGTTATATAATTTGCAGGGCTGAGTACACAATGAAAATGGGAGATCCCTTGTTCAACATTAATCAATTCCAAGACAGCAAAGCAGAATAGTAAACCTAACATGGAGCTCTTCCAAGTACAGGGCGCTGTGTGACTGCCCAGGTCACAGGCCTATGAAGCTGACCCTGGTCTCTCTTACAACTTGCTTTTTCTGTTTCCATTTCTATCTTTTATACTAGAGATGTCTAACAACTTGGCTTTTTGCTAATATTTAAGAGTGGGATCCTAAGAAGCTGACTGGAAACTCTGAACATGCAAGTGGGACTTACCAGTTTTGGGTTTTGAAGGAGGATGATCTGGCTGATCAAATTTAGTTTGTAAACTTATCATTATCTTTACATTTGTCGTTGTGAACGAATTGCTGGTCAGATTCCCCAGAGAAGTCTCTTCTAATCTCCACTGCTTAGAAGTAAAGGCCTGACTGTCAGCTTTTTGGGAAAGGTATTGATAAAGGGGCCTGGGGTTAGTGGCTAGTACTGGCACATCAGAGACAGTTAAATTTTTAGAAACTTTTCAAGTGAGTTGCTAAATACAACAATTATTAAAGATTATGCAGACTTTATTAAAATCGAATACTAAAACCTCATCACTTCCTGTTTACTTTATTACATCTTGTTATTGTGGATGCTCTTGAGATTGTGTATATTCTATCTATATGATAGGAATACTGTGAATTAATAGGCTACTGTGCGTCTCTTCTGAACTCCACATTCAGTGACATCATTTGGTAGCTTGAAGCAGTTGTGGAGTCAGCAAATATTACAAATAGCTACCCTTGTCTCCCCCGATGCCTCCCTCCCCAACCCCCAGCCAGTTGTTAAATATTAACACACCATAGGCTGGGATCTAGTACATATGTTAACTTAAACTGCCTTCACATTACCCTGGTGATCCCTAGTCCCTTTAAACCTCTGTTTATTCATAAGCCTCCTTAGATTACCTTCAGCCTTTTGCAAGGGTGAGGGAAGGGCATTTTTCTGCCTGCCTGAGAGTGTGGATCTGTGAATGGCATTTCAAAAAGATTTTCTGTTAATTCTTCTCATTTTATTCCTGCTGAGCCTTTTGGGGGAGTATTCCCTGATGCTTACTTGAGGATTCAGTTTGCTTGTGCCTTTGAGTCCTTTACTTCTTACCCATTTATCTCCCAGCTTTCAAAAATTTGTGGCTGTAATCTATAGTTCTTTTCATCTGTATGGGTTTATATCTTTTCTGGTAGGCTCCAGTCTTTTTTTTTAAATTGAAGTATAGTCTGTTTACACTGTTGTGTCAGTTGGTTCCAGTCTTTTTTATGATTAGTTCTTCTGTAGTTATTTTGGTGTGTTTATGAGAGGAGGTGAGCTCTAGCTCCTTCTACTCTGCCATCTTGGCCTGCATCCTTATCCAGAAGTCTGGGATCTGATTCTTGGAAAAAAAAAAAAGAAGGTAAACAGACTCAACAATTTAAGGGAATTCTTAGCAGGGTTAGCCAGTCTCCTGTTGGTTTGCAAATCATATATAAATGCAGTCATGAAAAAGTTTTACTTATTCTAGAATATTTTTTATTTCCAGAAAGGAAGAAGTAGCCATCTATAAGTAGGTGTTGAACCAGGTGATCCATTGTTAGTTTTTCTGTTGGATGTGTGGGGACATAAACACATAAAACAGAACAATATCAGGTTACATAGTTTGGTCTTGCAGAGAATTGGAACGATTGAACCTAATTTTCTTAGATTCTGTAGCAATTCCAGTTGCCTGTCAGTGGCTAGATCTGAAGACCTGGTCAGCTCATCCACTCTGCAGCAGGCGTTTATTACTCCATCATCTAGTGAATCTTGTGACTTTGTCTTCACACTTCACCAAAGAGTATTCAAATTCAGTGTCCTCCTCCCCCTGTTAGATTTGATGTGTTTGGGTTGATTAGTCTCTCCTACCAGACCACCTCATAGTTCACTAAATTCTCCTTGGTCTATTCATTGATGGTTCCTTTTAGATAAGGCCAGAGTAGAAAGGTATATTAGGATACCATTGTAGCAGCTGAGGTGGAAGAAATTGCCTGTAATCTCTGAGAAGGGGAATGTGGGCCTCTCAGGCACTTTTCCTAGATTCCTCTATTGAAGAATGTATATATTTACATATATTTGAAAAAAAGATTTTTGTCGCTTAAGACAGTGACAGTTGTGGCTAAAAGGAATAAATATCTGATAGGCTGTGAAAGGAATAAATATTTGACACTGTGCATGTGAAATTAGATGTCCAGGTGAGCCTTCTTGTTCAAAACTGAAGATGTTAATAATTTCTAAAGTGTACAGCAGTATCCAATTGCTAAATTAAATTTTTCTACTAAAAGGTCTTTTGGCAATTGCTGCTTATTGCCCCATTTCTCAGTCTTAAGTCTTTTCTACTGCCTTCACCATCTTTTGTGTTTTAACTGGAGGGTTTTTTTCCCATCTGTTTATGAGATCCAGGTCAGACTCTTTGTATGTGCTAATGGCAGTTTTAAAATTTTTGTTTGTTTGTCTTTTGGTTATTTGTTTGTTTTTGTTTTTTAAAATCTTTTGTAATTTCTGGTGATCTCCTGTCTGGGAAGAAATGCTTCTCTTTCTCAGGATTGCTAGAGCGGATTAGCCGAAGCTTTTTCCTAAGATTAAACGCTCAGGACCAAAATTCTACAGAATCTGAAAAGATTTTTTTCTGGGTTTTGACATTTATTTGTGTTGAAAAATCTTTCATGAGTATGACTATTAAATCATCTTGAATAACACATTTAACAAATCACCTTACATGAAAACAATAAAATACTATGAAGTTGGGACTGTCTGAGGGTATGTAGGTCTTGTGACTGTCATGCTTGCCGTAAGCTCTTTCTTAGAAACTGACCTTCATTTTCCTTGGCATTGCCCACAGCATGCATTTGAAATAGAAATTCTAAAATGGTTTGGGGAGAATTATGGTGGTGTCATGGCAGGTTTAAGTAAAGCTCATTCAAGCAGTTGACTTTGTCAAGGTGATAGTGATTGCCTGCTTGACCAGCAAACCTCAGAGGAGCTCCTTTCCTCAGTCCTAGATGATAAAGCAGTTAGCCCTAAGGTAGTGGTATATCCAGGAGCTACTGCCACACCCTTCACATTTTTAAAATGCCCTAAGCTAGATGGCAGGGTCAGTTGTTTGCCAAAGTTATCAGCAGATTTTTTTTCCCCTACCTCCCTTTACTTAGTGGATACTTTTTTAAAAAGTGGATTTTAAGGTGAGAAAGTTTAAAAATTAAAAATTATGTGCAGTCGTGGTCTTTAACTTTTGTTAAAACTGGCTTGCTGTTGAAAGAGCAGATGGCTGTGATAAAATGGGAACATGTCAAGTGTAAAAAGAAACCAGTGCATATTAAATCACAATTAAAAATATCTCTAATATGATTCACTAAAATATTGTTCCTTTAGGTTAACTTAATATTGTGTCCTCTTCATAGTCATCTTTTGACAAAACCAAGGGATGAGAAAAAAAAAACAAAAACGGACACAGAGAAAATGACCTTGATGGCTTTGAAATTCCTTCAAAGATTTTTGGGACCCGGACTTTCCAAAGTCAGAGAATCTTAAAATAGGACAATTACTTGTAAGAACAAGGCTGATACAGGCTTTGTGCTTTTTCTTTCAAGTGAGTTGTCAAAAATGGGTTATGCTTATCAGTAATATCTGGTCCTCTTGTAATATAAAGAGTATCAGAAGGATATTATCCACAGATGACTTAAAAGTGACAAGGGCTTTATCTATATCCTCACATTCCCTCACTTAAAAAACAAAAAAAATTGTCTTCCCTTCCCTGAAGCCCCTTGCACCAGTGCCCACAGTATTATACACCTTGTATACATGACCTTTGGGTATATACCTAGTGTACATGACTTTTTGCTGAGACAACTTGCAACATTTCTAACTGGTCCCTATGCTTAGCTCAGTGCCAAGCCCCAGCAGGTGTTAAGCATTTGTTGAATAAAGAAATAAATCAATACCTGTTTCCAAACTGGTGCCTCTCATATCCATTTTTTGTGAAGCTGCTTCAGGGATCTGTCAAAAATACTAATCCAACCATGCTAGTTCCCTTTTAAAAATACTTCAGTGGCCCTCAGCTACTTAAAGTTTGCTTCTCAGACTTTTTTCCTTCTAAAATTGTTTTTGATATTATAAAATTAACATATTATGGTCAGAAATTCAAACAACATTGAAAATAGATGCAAAAAAAGATATGTCCCTAACTCACCTCCTCAAATATCCAATTTGCTGAGCATTTTATATTTTTCTATGTATCTGCAAACTATACATAGTCTCCTCAGTTTTGTTTGTTTTACACCAATAGTATTATGCTGAAATTTTGACACTCCACCTTCCCTACTGGCTGGGGAGAACTATTTCATGTCATGGAAATTAATCTTTTGTGTATTATCACAAATATTATTCTTCCAGTCTTTTGTTTGTTTTTTAGCTTTATGGTGTCTTTTCCCTAAACAGATGTTTAAAATTTATATTTAGTCAGATATGTCAATATTTTTTGTCTTTTGCTTAGGAAAAAGTTACTTACAAGAAAGATTTTAAAATCATTTTCTCATGATTAACATTATTCAATTTTACATTTTACTCAATCTGGCACTTTTAAGTTTTGATGGTGTAGTAGGTATCTACCTTTTCACTCAGATATCCAATTTTCTCAATTTATTCAAATATCTTATTCTCCCCACTTACTATGCATCTTTAATCATTTAGGATGCTATTTTCTTGAATTACTTACCTGTTTTCTGCTCTACTGCCATACTGTTATGGTCACTGTAATTTTAACATATGTTTTGGAGTTTTAATGTTTTTCCCAACTCAAATCTTACTGACAGTTTTCTTCCATTTACTTTTAAAATTTAGTTATGAATCACATACCATAAGATTCACCTTTTTTAAGTATACAGTTCTGCTGTTTAGTATAGTCACAAAGTTGTGCAGCCATCACGTCTATTTCTAGGACATTTTCATCACCCCCAAAAGAAACTCTATACCCATTAGCAGTCATTTCCCATCTCTGCTCTCTCTCCCCTCCATCCCTCCCCACTCCCAACCAGCCCTAGGCAACCACTAATACTTTGTCTCTATAGATTTGCATATTCTGAACATTTTCTACAGTGAAATCATATAATATGTGACCTTTTGTATTTGGATTCTTAGCATAATGTTTTCAGGATTCATCCATGTTGTAGTATATGTATCAGTACTTCATTTCTTTTTATAGCTAATTAATGATACATTTTATATATAGACCCCAATTTATTTATCCATTTATCTAGTGATGGAAATCTGGGTTGGCTGTTTTTAATAGTAGAGCCATAAACTAGTGTACAAGTATTTGTTTACCTATTTTTAGTTCTTTTAGGTATATACTGAAGAGTAGAATTGCTGGATCATGTTGTAATTCTGTTTAAAATGTTTTTTGTTTTAATTTTGATCTTTTATCTGGTAAGTTTCTGTACTATTAAACCAAGTAATTTTTAATTTGATTATTTAACTTGAAAGCCCCATAACATGTAGTTTGCAAATAATGACAGATATTTTGTCTCTTCCCTAAATATTTTAATTTTTTTTAATAACATGACAGCTGGCATCTTTGTTTTATTCTTGGTTCTAGGATGGGTATGTTTTCAATAGTTTGCTATTGTGTGTGCTATTTTCAGTAAATTTCTGGTAGATTTCTTTTATTAAGGCAAAATCTTACTCTATACCTAGTTTGCTAAGAACTTTAAAAAATCAAGAATAGGTGCTGAATATTATTTCTTTTCAAGAATTTATCATACGGCATCCCTCTTTTACACTGTGGGTGTTTCAGGAGCACTGGGCTTGCACTACTGTTTGCCTTGGTTGATCCCAGGTTACCTCAATGGGTTTTTCTTCCCATCCAGACCAGTCTGCCAACCAATCTGAGAACTTCTGTTCTGGAAAATCTGTAGTGCCGAGTTCAGTGATGGTGTAGAGCTGTACATGTTAGAATATTGTTCAACATGTTTATTTTCTTCAGTCCTCATATTCCGTTCATTTTTCTTGAAAACTGAACAATTTAAAATCTTGTTATTCAGGGTTAAGAAACACACTGCTTTACATGTTTATAAATATACTCCATAATTGGTTCTGCAGCTCCTCCTTTGTCATTCCTGATAAAAAACAAAGCTACTGAATGCTTTGAATTTTCAGTGAAGTGCGCAAATTATCTCTGTTCCTAGGCCCTCATCACCATAGTAACAAGGAGCCAACTCATTCTTGAAGATGGGACAGGAGGCTGGTCCATTACTTTTCAGAAGGACTTAAGACAATCCAAATATCTTTTTGTAGATTAGACAGCAGGCCAACTAAATGTGTGTCTAAACATTCTCAGCGTATGCAAAATACAACTGAGATAGTTTGTAGAGGAAGTAAAATCCCCTGAGTTGTGGTCCAGACGGGCTTACTTTCTGCCTGAGGATAATCAAGTAGCTTCCTGTTAAGGCTCATTAACATGACCACCTCATGACCAGTCCACATTGAAGATAACTTTTGTAGAGAAGGTCTGGGGGACCAGAGAATCAAATGAGGCAAAGGTAAGAAAAGTGATTGTTAGATTTGGGCCAAATTGTGTTAGGTGAAGGCCACAGGTACATCTTTGTTTAAATATGTTGCAGTTAGATTTATTTTGGAGTGTCTTGTCTTGGTTCTTGCTAAGGGACAACATTGTTTGGGGCCTAAATCTTAGAGATTTTCCTTGACAGTTGTGTTTAAAACTAAAATTTGGGGAGAGGGTCTGTGGGGAGAAAAAAAAATAGATCATGATTTGAGATTTGCCACCTGAAACATCTACCCTGATTTTTTTTCTAATCATTGAGTTTGTGAATAGAATTAAAGAGTTTAGGAAAATCAAAGTATAATTCATGTTGGAATAGCCAAATAATTTTCTGTATGGATATTGATGACTAAAAACCCCATAAATTTAATTATTATCAGGAAAACAGGAGAGTTTGAGATGCAGGATAGAAAAACTCCCAATGATACAAGCTCTATGTGTATTCTGATATTAATTAAAATATCAAAGACCTCCTAAATCAATTGGTATAATTTTTATTCAACAGTATTGGGTGTCTGTAACATACTGTTTGGGGCTTGGTAGATACAGCAGTGAACAAAACTACATCTTCTCCTAGAGCTGTTCAGGCAGACAGAGGAAGATGCATCAACATGGACACATGTCACGAGGGAAAGAGGAAGTGCTGCAAATAATACAGAGAAGGAATAAAGGGAATAGGGAATGCAGGGAGTAGTACTCCTTTATGTGGGTGGTCAAGGAGAGCAGAGACATGGAAGAAGTCAGAATGACACAGATAAATATCTGGGGGAAGAAGCAGAGGGAACAACAGCACAAGTCTAAATGCTCTGAGGTGAGAATGTGCTTTACATTTTTGGTGAAGAGCAAGAAGGCCAGTCTCGTTGGAGCAGAATAAGCAAATGGGAGACAGACAAGTAGGAAAGGAGAAATAGTGGGGGGCATCTTACGTGAAACCATTGATGGGTATGGCATAGAAAACGATATGGTCAAATGTCCCTTTTCCTTATAAGATCACTCTGGCTGCTGAGTTTGAGAGTATGGGGAGCAAGAGTAGAAATGGAAGAGACCACAGGGAGACTAACGCAGGCAAGAAACACTGGTGGCTTAGAACACAGGGTAGTAGCACTGGAGGTGGTGAATGGTAGTTGGATTTTGATTATATTTTGATGGTAGTGGCAATGAGATTTGCTGATATGGTTGTAAGAGGGAAAAGGGGGTCAAGGATGACTCAGGTTTTTGGCTTTTAGCAGTTATAAAAACAGGATTGCTCTTTACTAAAATGGGGAAGATTTTGGGAGGGTAGAGGGGACGTTACTGAACTAAACTTGGGTCTACTTGTCTGTGTGCAGTAAAACCAATCTACTGACATCAGGTTTTGGTGAAGGAAAGTGTAGCCTTTATTATAAGTGAAGGTGCCAATACAAGGAGAAGGGGTGGTTCGTGCTCTAAAATCCCGACCTCCTCAAAGGGTTTCAGCAAAGCATTTTTAAAGGCCAGGTGATGAGGAATGGGAGTTGCAGGCTGAATGATCAGCTGGTGCACAATGCTCTGATTGGTTGATGCTTAGGTAACAGGGTGGTACCACAAGGGTTAACATGATCAGTCCTTAGGCTCCAGTAGGTAAAACTGTAAAACAACTCAGGAATACGCACCAAATATTATTATATGGATATTTCAGAGAGGAGCCAAAAGAGGATATGGGGGAGGGGTCTGCCCTTGGAAGGCTCCATGGGGTCCGGCCCAGTTACAGTGGATTGTGCACAGGGAATCAGGATTTTATTTTGGATATGTTGAGTTTGAGATGCTTGTTACATATCCAAGTGGAGATTTTGAATAGTCAGCTTACGGATCTGGAGTCCTGGAGAGAGGTTTTGGCTGGCCACTTTGCACGACATGTAGGTTGTATTTAGAACCATTAGAGTGGGGGTGAGGCACTTAGGGTACCAGTTCCCAAACTGAGGATTCCTGAGGCATCACAGCAAACCTGGGTTGCTACAGGATATTTT
Source organism: Camelus ferus (assembly GCF_009834535.1). Classification (NCBI taxonomy): domain Eukaryota; kingdom Metazoa; phylum Chordata; class Mammalia; order Artiodactyla; family Camelidae; genus Camelus; species Camelus ferus. The sequence goes on from NC_045701.1 coordinate 55,467,359, forward strand.
CAGATTTCTAGGAAAACAGTACAGACGGTGCATGTGTTTGACATGCGTTTTAAAAAAGTTTTTAAGTTGAGATGTGTACCTGTGTGTCCTGTACTGCTGGGATCAGTTGTGTGCAGTTTTGTATGTGCACTTGGTGTTTTATCAGTCAGCCCCACATAGCAGAACTGACTGTGCTAAGTTAGAAGTTTCTGGAGGGTGTGGTTGAGAATCTGCCCTGAAAGATAGAGAACCACTACTTGGAGGGCCAGGAAAGGGCTGAGGAAAATTTGTGCAGAATGTCTTTAAAAAGCAGTTTATTTCTAAGATTCTTGCATACTTTGAATTCTTTCTGTAATATATTATCCCATTCTTTAAAAAAACCTTAAAAATGTTTAAAATTAATTTCATGAAATAACATTTGTTGCAAGAAAGAATGGTGAAGTAGGCTCTTTAAAGTGAGTATACTCGATGGGGAGGGTATAGCTGGGTGGAAGGGTGCATGCCTAGCATGCATGAGGTGCTGGGTTCAATCCCCAGTACCTCCATTAAATAAATTAATAAACCTAATTACCACCCCCTCCCAAATAAAAAAAAATACAAAGACTAATATACTATTCAATTCTGAGATAAGATGACTCAGAAAATTAGGGAGAGTTGGGTAGTTTTGGATGCACTCAGACATCTTTAGAAGGAATATAATCTAGTAAATGAGCAGTTAGATAGATTTAGAACAGTCAATGGAATTAGTTGAAACTCAGAAGAGTATGAACACCTGGGAAGTTAAAATTCATTTAATTATATCAGTGAAGAAAGTTGTTGGGTCAAAAACTGACTATAACTTGGTTGAATTCTACCTTCGATTTTTCTTTTCTTTGCTTTTTTTCATGTGTAACCCAAACCTTCTGGTTTAATACTTTTGGTATCACGAAGAGGGGACAGTGTGAGTGGAGGACTCAGGTATTCCAGTTTCTGAAGTTGGAATTTTGATCCCCATTATGACTTAAGAAATGACACAAATTTATAGTATATGAACTAGCCTTGGAAGCCTTGTCAACTCAGAATGCAATGATAAAAGTGGATTTCTGGTCCTGCATCAGTATGTGAAGTCATGACTAGGTGGTCATCTCGTGCGTGATTCCTTTATGATACTCAGGGTTTATAATTCTAACAGGAAGGAGGTGTCCTATTCAGTAAACCAAATAAATATCACATGTTTTTTGAGTATGAAATAAAAGGATTCCATGATGTTTAACCAAGTTTTATGTGTCTTGATACTTCTGAATCATTCTATTTCTAATTTTGTATTGAGTATTGTTTCGAAGAGTCACTGAATTTTCTTTGTTTCTGGGATTTGTGGGATGTGGTTAGAAATGTGATTGCAGGATAAAATTAAAATACCTGTATAACTTTTCTTAAAGAGGCATTTTGGTATTAAAGTCCTTTTTTAAGACCAAAAATAAAATATGCCTGATAAAATATGCCTGTTTTTTAATGTGTATGTATATATATATATATTTTTTAATTGAAGTATAGTCAGTGTACAATGTTGTGTCAATTTCTGGTGTATAGCATAATGCTTCAGTCATATATGAACATACATATATTCCTTTTCATATTCTTTTTCACCATAAGTTACTACAAGATACTGAATATAGTTCCCTGTACTATACAGTATAAACTTATTGTTTATCTATTTTATATATATATTAGTATCTCCAAATCTTGAACTCCCAATCTATTTCTTCCCATCTGCTTCCCCTCCCCTGGTAACCATAGGTTTATTTTCTGTGTCTGTGAGTCTATTTCTGTTTTGTATATAAGTTCATTTTTTTTTTTTTTTGAGTCCACATATAAATGATATAATATGGTATTTTTCTTTCTCTTTCTGGCTTACTTCACTTAGAATGACATTCTCCAGGTCCATCCATGTTGCTGCAAATGACATTATTTTATTATTTTTCATAGCTGAGTAGTATTCAAATTTTTAAGGAGATTTTCTCTTAGTCCTCTTGAGCCTTCTCATTTCTTCTATTCCTAGTTCCATGCTAGGAAAAATGTTAATTTCAGTGCTGTTTTTCTTTACCTTATGGCTTTGTTTTCATGTTAAGTTTAAAGATCATTTTTTCCTGTTTGATTTGCCTGTCTTTTGTTTCTTTAACTACTTATGATCCTCCCTCACCTTCCCCATCTTCCCATATAAAAGCGTGTGAAATACACTTATCTGTAGTTTTGATTTGTGTTTTCTGTAATAATGTAAGAAGTTTAGAGCTGAGTGGCATCAGATAGCCATGATGTCACTTTCTTCCTTCCATCCAAATTAGTTTTAATATTGAAAACTTAGGAAATATTATTTGCTTATACTAACAGTGAGTGACCTACAGAATATTCTACCTTTTCTTGTATTATCTCAGCCTCTCTTTTAAGTTGTGTGTGTGTGTCCATAAATATTCTTCTAAAGTTAGTTTCAGATCTGGAGTATTTAAGTAATGGTTTGAACGCACCCCAGGATCAGATTCATTTCCAAAAAGATCTGTTTGTGCCGTTTTGTTTCCGTGTGTTGTTCTGATGTTCTCATCTCATTTCTGGATTTGTTATGTAAGTGGGCACTCATATTCTTTCTAATGGGCTTTTATTTATTAAATTTGTTGCTTCATGATACAGTGACTGTAATATAACTTTCTGAAATCTTATGCCTAAATATATCCTTTGTGTATATGACACATACACTCCTTGCTTCCTTTTCCTTCCATAGATACCTCTGATGTACCATCTGCTTTATTAGTCTGTCTCCCAACTAGAACATAGGTTTAATGAGAATGAGGATTTTTGCATTTGCTTGCTGCTGTATCCCCAATCCCTGGGAGAGTTCCTGGTATATTGTAGATGCTCAGTAATAGTGAGTTAATGAAAGATCTGTTCAGTAACTTAGTTCCCAAACTATGAGATTTGAATAGAAAGAAAAATGATTGCTTCAATGTTCAAATTAGAGACTAGAAATTGTTTTAAACCTGTGATGTAAAATGGAAGAAACTTGAGCAAGGTTTAGGATGGGTGAAAATTCCCAGTTAAGGGGTCCAATCTCTTTAGGCCCCACAAGACAGTCGCAGCTTGAGTGCAGCACTAGTGTTGCAGATCTGCATGAGGGTGGGCCTGCCTTTTTTGGTAGTTTTAATCAAATCTCTAATACAAGTGATATACACTTACATTATAATATCTTAATAGTTTTTCTTGTGTCTCATCCTCTCTTTCACTGAGTAACTTCTAGTCTTGGAGCAGTATTTTGTAAATTTGAGGAACATTATGAATCCTATCCAAAGGAAGAAATTTATTGAGGCCCTTCAATATGAATAGACATAAATTTTTTTTTTACATTACATTATAATGTAGTTAAATACATATGAACAAAACCAGTAAATCTTGTACGCTTTTAGATCTTATGCAACTATAAAGAGAAAATAAATACGTAATATGAACAGTACTTCAATGATTTTGATGTTTGAATAAAGTTTGAAAAACTAAATTGATGCATGCAATATAAACTGTGCTGGCATGCAGTCTGCAGACTATTTTGTGTTTGTCATGTTTTAAAGATGCTGTGATAACTCACGCTCTCTACTTTTTCTCCATTTGAACTGGTGCTGAAACCTTTGTTCACACATTGGCTTTCATTTTGCCCAAATTAAGTTTGGGTTTCAAGCACATTGGAGCATATCTGTAGGTATTAAGCCATTATTTTCCAAGTGAATTCAGGGCCTGGAGAATATCCTATGTGGTTATCCTTTGGTGTTTAATATTTTTTTGACCTATAGATTCCACTCACAGTAGAAATAAGAACTATAGTGAATGTTACTCTCCTTGAGGGTGCTGTTATGTGCAAGACTGAATGGATTGATTTAAAGGGTCTATTTATGTGTGAACTTAGGTCTAGCTCTGTACCTCTCCAGAAGATCCCAGCTAATCCAGGTTAGCTTCTGGTTTGCCTCTCGGTAATTTTTAGTTCTTTGCTAATCACTGTAGAAGATTTTTTTGGGTTCAGAGGTCTTTGTTGGGTTGTCTTTTACTTTGCTGTCTAAAGCTGGAAGGGAAATGTTTAATATAAAACGGGACTGAGTGTCAGTTCCTGAAGTTAAGACATATCACAGAATGTTTTCATAAGGAGAACTTGGTGTACCTCTTTACCTATTTAAATATTTTATAACTTAAAATGTGGTTTAAAATTTACATTTACATTTTTAGTGTATCAGAAAATGTTGACCTCTGAAGTAATGTCTGCAACACTACTGTGGTCTTGAGCAAGTTTCAGTATCTGAGCTTTTATCTCCTTCTTGGCACAGTGGTTGCATACTGTAGGCTACAAACTGTTGAGGAATATTAAGTTTGTGGTGGCTTGAGGACCACAAGGGGATATGTATGCAGAGATTGAGAAGAAAGAGAAGAAGCAGCTGGTTCAAAGGCCCCAAGATGCAAATGAGCTGAGGAACAGAAAGGGGGCCAGTGAGATGTTGTGAAAGTGCTTTGTAGATACAGAACATTCCTTACAGCTCAGGTACCCTTAGTTTAGGGAAGATGTTTTCTTTTTCCAGTGGGCTATGGTTTGTTAGCTCCAGGGCTACTTTGCCTAGGAAGTGCGATCCTTCTTTGAGGATGGAAAGGAGGAGTTGGACCCAGCAGTTTATGAATTATGTTACTATTACTTATTTGTACTGATAGTCTTTTTCTATAAGATTGGGCAGTAGGACAGAGAGGCATAGGCTTATTACTAGAAATTTTGGATGAGGGAGTTTTGCGTCATTTCTAACTCCCTACCATGTTTGGCTTTGCTGTTTGGTATGTATAGTTCGGCATCTATTAACCCAGCCCTGAAATCTGATCTTGGGTATCAGTTTTTCCTTTGTGGTTTGGTTTGTTAATTGAAGTACTGGGTTCTGGGTGTGAACTATGCGTATTCAGAATTAATTTAGAACCAGGGAAGTTAGGGTTTTCTATTGAAGTAATTAATAAAGCCTATACATGTAAATAACTTATACAGAAATAATCAAAGCATGATAATAGGACAATAGTTTGTTTTTATATCCCTTAAAGATGAAGTTTTACAAAATTTCTGGGTATCCTCTTCCTTTCTAGTTTGGGTGTATAGGAGTCTTTATCAGAAATTTTGTTAGTGCTGATGTTGGTTTGGCTTTTTAAAAATATGTAAACATGACCCTAGACAGCTAAGTTTAATATGGTAAAGAATCATGGGGAGACTTTATAGTGTTTCTTGTTGGGACTTAGTGTCTGTGTATTTTAGTATTTAAAGGATGTGGTTTGGGGCTTGAAAATGAGAGCGAGGTTGCCTAACTGAATACCTGAATACCTGCATGTCTAGATTATTCTGTCCTGGAGATTACTAGTAACATAAAAGTTGTTTTCTTTTAGCTAAAGTGTTATTATTAAGTTAAATAGCTTTATTGTGGAAGTGTGTGTTTGTGCATGGCTAGTGAGTAGGATTTTCTTTAAAATCTGATACTGCACAGGAATGTTTTAGGTAACTAGAGTTACTTAGTGTGGGGGAAAAGCTGCTGCTCAAGCTTAACTACTTTTTGCTTTAGAGAAAAGTAACCAAGATTAAAAGTTACTATGGCCTGGGGATCCTCTGTGTCTCCACCTCATGCACCTCATCTCTGAGAGAGCAGGGTGCTAGATCAGGAAATGATGGGTGGAGTTGCTTAATTGCATCAACTTCCTGGGCTGCTTAAGCATTGTTAGCCAGACACTAGTGTTATTTAAGAGATTCTTGCTGATTGGTTTCTTTTAAGTCCTTAGGTTTGACATTGATTCATGCTTAATGAACGTTTGCCATGGGCTAGGCACTTTGCTGCATGCTCTATGAGAGATACAGAAAGGAGTAAGATTACTCATACCTTTCAGGAGCTTACAGTAGGGAGATGAAGACAAGATAGACCATGGTAAGTATCCCAAGGGAGGCACTCAAACTAGGCTTATAGTACCATTGATGAGTGGGGATGGGGCTGTAGATGAGACTTGGGCAGGGAGGGGACCAGTTGAGGGATTGGTTTTAGTAGCTCCTGTGGGTAAAGAGTAATAAAGATGTTGATAGGTAGGGAAGAAAAGTCAAATGGCCACTGTGATGTAAAGGGCAAAGTAGAAGGTACTAAAGCAAGAGCTATTAATCAGATGCCCTGAGATTTCCCCAAAATTCTGTGCCAAGTTGTTTATGTATGTAACCTGGTTTTTTTCTGGGGCAGAGAACTCACACCTTTTCTAAGATTCTGAAAAGGATCCAGGGTCCAAAAAAGATTTTGAGAACCTTTATCAACTTTAGACAACTGAGAGGGTACCCAGATTGATGAAGATGTGGGAGATTAGGATGCTGTTGTAGAATAGTTCCTGGCATTTGCTTTTCATGGAGCTCCTCTGGTGTGTAAAGTATTCTTGCTTGATCCTATGGGGGATTTGTAAAATATCAGACAGGGGTCTGCCCTTAAGGAGCTGATGGTATGTAATGCTTTCCTTTGGCTTTTTGTTCAGCTTGGATCTTTGTATGTCCTGTTGTCTTTGGGTCTTTGACCATTTCCTGGGCAAAGAGAAACATTTCTGTTAAAATGAACTTAAAGTGACTTTGGTCCATGACTTTTATTTTTCCTTTAAAAGAATGGAGAACCACTGGAATTTGAGGGTTGAATGATAGGCATGTATATGCTACTTTTCCCCTTCCTTCTCATATACTATATCCAGAATAGGCACATCCAAGAGACAGAAAGTATATATGTGGTTGCCTAGGGCTAGAGAAGTTGGGGACAAATCAGGAGTGACTGCTAATGGGCACAGGGTTTCTTTCTGGGATTATAAAAGTGTTCTAAAATTGTAGTAATGGTTGCACAACTCTGAAGGTACTAAAAGCCATTGAATTGTGCTCTTTAAATGGGTGAGTTGTATGGCATGTGAGTTATGACTCAATAAAGATGTCATTAAAAAAATACAGGTGGTAGGGTGGGGGGAAGTGGGAAGTGTTAAAAAAATAAATATACTGTGCTTGTAATTAGAAACTGCTGTACAGCTGCTTTAGTGAATTCTGGACAAATCATTTGACTCTTCTGTTAATTGTTATGTAAATGTGTGTGTGTGTACCCACACACTGGCCTCATTTAAAATACTATGAAGCATTTTCAAAAAATGACCTAGCACTTAGTAGTATTTATTACACTTTAATTGCTCAGCTTCACATTTGTGAAATGGGAATTAATAATAACAACAACAACAATAATAATAATAATAATAATTCTGTGTATCTCATAGAGTTGTCCTAAAGGTGAAATTAAATAATACATATACATATGTAATCAAGCTCTTTAGAATAGTGTACAGATTAAGTGCTCAATGAATATCAATGGCTACATTATTATTAATAATATTAATATTTTAATGTTAATTCTGTCATTTCCACCTTCCCAGTGGGTGAGTGTGAGGGGGTGACTATTGTTATAAAAGGATTTATAAGAAGGTATCTTTAAATAGCAAAATTTCCTGTGTGTTTATTTAAATATTTTTATTTATCTTTAAAGTTGTGAAAGTTAAGTGCCCTTACACAGGGCAAACTCAGGTATTAAGCCATTCATTTAGGTTACAGAATGAGAAATTGAAAGCCGGATCTGTTTAATTAAAAAAATGGATTGATTGGTCTTGACTACCATTGTCTTCCAGATCTTTTTAATTTGATTGTGTGTTTGTCTCCCTTTTCTTATCTTTTTTGTTGCTTTCTGGGTTTATTTCCTGTTCAGTTTTCAGTAGAGGGTGTGGAGTAGGGCAAGAACGTTGGTTGGTGCCCCTTGACTGAACCAGGAAGGAGTGATGCATCAGACAGCCTGGGGCTTAGTGGGGAGGGACTTAAAATGAGCCCTGCAGAGCTGCCCTGCCCAGAGAACCTGTGAATTCCTCAGTTTTCTCACTCCAAATGGTATGCAGTTCCAACTGTGTGTGCATAATGAACATTTCTGGGTTCATTCATCCATTGTTTCCAAATGCAGTCCAATTTTTATTTCTCCTTTTTAAAAACCAGTAATTATGGGAAAATTTAGTTATGTAGAAAAATGAAGAAGTAATAAAATGATAAATCCCCACTTTGCCATTTCCCAGCTTCAAAAGTTTATCATCTCAGTGGCCAGTCTTGCTTGATATATTCTAGGAACCACGTCTCCCCCAAAATGTTTTGAAGGAAATCTTGGACATTGTTATCATATCAGCTAAAAGTATTATAGGATCTATATCCAAGAGATGACAACTTAAAAATACATACATACATACATACACATATTTTAATTTTTATGGTATGTCTGACTCAAGATCTACATATTAGATTGATTAGTTTGTTAAGTATCTTAATTTACCTCTCTCTCTCCCTCCCTCCCTCTCTCTCCCCCCTCCCTCTCCCTCTCTCTCTCCTTTCTCCACCCTTTTACCCCCTCCCCTTATCCCATCTTGGAATTTGCTTGAAGAAATCACTTACTCTGTTCTTCAGTTTCCCCACAATCTAGGTTTTGATATTTATTATTCTTCAGATTTTTAGCACATTTCTCAATCTCCTGTATTTTATGTAGGTTGATAGCTGGCTCTAAAGCATTGACCAGATTAGAATCAATTTTTTATAAGTTTTTTTTCCCCCATCAAGAGCATGTAACGTCTAGTTGTGTTTCAGTTTGTGATGTTAGCAGCTACTGATGATCAGTGCTTACTTAGATCCATTAATTCAGTAAAATTTGGAAAATAGTGATATCTATTTCTATCATTCTTTCTATTTATTTTGAATCAAAACTGTCAGGAAATAATCATTTTATTTAAGGCATTTAATGGCTTTAAGTATATTTTATTTTGAATATTCTCTCTTTGACTTTGTTGCGATGATTGAAATGTAGTACATGATTTGTGTTGAGATGTGCAGTATGCAATTTGGGTAGCTGATTACTTTAGAGACTTCGTATCCTCACAGTTCATCTAGTTAGGAAATTTGTCTTGGAGTGCTTCCTGGTGGTTATTTCCCAACTCGAAATAATTATTAGGGGTAAATATGCTTCTAATTAGTGTATACTTCCCTGCTTGTATAGTATTATTAATTGCTATTTTAAAGGCTTACCTGCTTATGTAAGTTATTATTTCTTTTAATAAGCTTATGCACTTAAATTTTCTAAAAATCATTCCTAGGCTTGATTTGGAATGAGGAGCGGTAAAGTCTAAATTGTGTCTGCTTAGTATAGTCCCGTGGGCCCTGAGGAGCTTCAGGGATGTGTGGTTTGTAAATCTCCAAAGCAGTAATGCCAAACTGTAGATAAGTGCCCTTTACTCAGGAGGGGCCAATTTGCTTTCATCAGAATTTCAAAGGACTAAGACTGCAAAAAGATTAATAACCACTGTATTCTGTATAAATGAGATTTTAATTAATAAGAATACTAACACTTTCCCCCTCCAGAGATAATTTGTAAAAAGTTAGAAAATTCTTGTCATTTTTTTCTTGTTGTTTTTCTTTTATGTCTTCTTGAAACATCGAACTTTAACCTGTGAGTTCTTACATTAGCCCCGTTGTTATGGGCTGAATTGTGCCCCTCTCCCACCTTCATATTTTGAAATCTAACCCTCACCTCACCCCCCAGTACCTCCCTCAGTACCTCTTAATGTGACAAAATTTGGAGAGGGGGCTTTTAAAGAGATACTTAAGATAAAATGAGGTAGATAGGGAGGCCCTAATCTAACTGGTGCCCTTAGAAGACGAGGAAATTGGAACACAAAAGAGACACCAAGGGCATGTGTACACAGTGAAACATCCATGTGAGGACATAGGGAGAAAGTGGCCATTTGCAAGCCATGATCTTGGACTCCTCGCCTCCAGGACTGTGAGGAGTAACTGTTCTGTTGTTTAAGCCGCCCAGTCTGTGGTATTTTGTATGGTAGCCCTAGTGAGTGACAGCATAAAGTATAGCAAGGCCACTATTTCTCTTTGCTTCAGTGGTTTTTTGGGGAACTGAAGTGTCGTATATAGCTTCACATCAGCTAGTTTCTGAAAGAGATGGTAGAACCTACAAAATCTAGATAGAACATATTAATTCCTATTATTGGTCTTATTTTTTATTGATTTGTTTTATTGTTTCACAGTTTCCCATTTGTCTGTGGTTATATTTATATGTCTCTTTTGTTCTCTAGCAGTTTTCATTTTATGGAACTAATTTTTGTAAATAAGTCTATTTTAAATCAATACCAGAACAGTATCTGTGTGTATTCTGTGTGTGCTGTATAGTCATTCCAGCCCAGCCTTATTCGCGAGTAATGTCATCTTTCCTTAAGCCTCTGTTCCAGGCTGCTATACTTATATTCAATTTTTGAAGTATCTCTTTGCCAAAAATAAAATTTAAATATTTCTAATGATGCCTGCTTCTGTTGCTAACTTGTTCAGTACATTGGAAACTTAGATTTGGAAATGAATGAAAGGCCAAGGAATCAATTTTTGTGCCTCACATTTGCCATGAGGGCAGGAATTCCATCAGTTTTGTTTAGGCTGAAGCCCTATGGTCTAGCACAACACCTGACTTCAAGAGAAGTTAAATATTTTATAAATGAATAGATTAATTTTAAGTAAGGTAAGTATCAAACTCAAGATATCCAAAATTGAACCCATAGCTCAAATTCTGCTTCCTTTCACAGTTAAACTTGTCAGTCTTCATGCATGACATTTAGAATAAGCTTGCTAAGAAGTTCCCATGCCATCCAGGTGGTACTCGTCTGCTCCCTTCCTCACCGCACAATGTGGTAGGTAGGAGCTAGCCTTTGGAGCCTGTGTGCATGTTCAGGCTCCTTGATGTTCTAGTTGTGTGTTCTTGGCAAGTTCCTTAACTTTCCTCTGCTTTTGTTTCTTTATCAACAATTGGTGATAATAAGAGTATACAATTCTTATGTTTTTTAGGTGGTGATTATGAGCTTAGAACAATGCCTGGCACACAGTAAACATTTTAGAGCTGTTAGAGCTATTATTATCCCAGAGTGAGAACAGATTGTTCTAGTTTCACTTGTTTGTATCTTTTATCTCTAGTTCTACACTGGTTTCTTTCCTTAGGCATAAAAACAATGCCCAGAGTTTACCCTGAAATTGTTCTGTATACCTTGTTGTAAACCATTACCTTTCTTCCTATTTGGCTTTAGAAGTTCCAGGTTTAGTTACATTCTACAGAGTGGGATTGGCTACAGAGTTAAAGATGAAGACAGACCTACTGTGTACTCAAGGATTAGTTTTATATGAGAAGTCTTATACAAGTAAATAAAACCCAGTATGTGATTTTTGTCCAATTACATGACAGTTTGAGCTCCTTAGTGCCTAATGTTTGGTTTTCTGTAGTGTAGATTTCTCACATTTACTCCTGGGAAATACTCATTTTTAACTTCAATATTTAGACTGGCTTTGCTAAGCTCTAAAAACAACTCCAAAGCAACAACTTTTTCAGATTTCTGTTGAACATAAACTTCATTTCTTTACGAGTGGTAATTCTTAACAAAGGGAACCTTAACCACTGAGTGCAGACTGCTACTTTAGTCTTGGTTCAACAGATTCCAGAGGAATGTAGTAGAATGGAGAGTAGTTACTAAGCAGCTGGGCACAGTCAAGACTGTAATTTAGGATTTATTTCTTTGATAAACACCGTGGTTCTATTTCTGAAGTAATCTCCCACCTCTTCCACTCCTGCCCAGGATTGCTGACAAAAATCTTAACTTGCCAGCTCATTTGTCTGCATTGATAATGCAAATAAACTATTTTGTTTGGTGCTTTAATATTTGTTACCTTGAATTTTTACTTTTTTACCTTTTTTTTCCTTCCTGAGGGACAAGCCATTTTAAAATTTAGTTGTCTCTAATGGTGTGAATGGGCCAGCTTGTGCCCAGTGGGCTGTGTTAGGTGCTTGGCTAAGATCGAGGCCCAACCCGGTGGTGTGAGTACATTGGCAGACAGCACGGTGTGGGGTTGCGTTTACATCCTAGAATTAGTAGCTGTTCTCTTATTTTTCATATCAGATGTTATCTGGCACCTAGTGGATTTTTGAACTGTGTTGATGGCTGGCCTCAAAATCTTTAACATTTATTCCCTAAAGGGTATGACATCTTAATGTCCGAGTTACATTTTGGTGGAATAGGGCATATGTTAAAGCTCTGATTAGTTCTTTGAAGGTACTGTACTGCATGTGCAAAAATGTTAAATATATGTATATATATCCATTTATATAAAAGCATATATGGAAGAATGGTTTCAAAATTTAAAAAAAAAAGCATCAACTCAAGGAAATAACAGTTGTCTTTGAAAGAGTAGATTTTCTTTTCCTTTGTTTTCTGTAAGAAATACTAGAATAGGAAAAATAAGTGTAAACTAAGAATGCTGCTGCCATTCCCCTTCTACAAGATCAAGCCGCTAGCCACTGCAGTGCACCCTGAGGGGAATTAAGGTTAGAGAATAACAGGAAGCATTCTGTGCTTTGGATGCATGGCCCTGGATAGTCAGTGAACACAGATTCTTACATCTTCCCATACACAGAAAAGCACTGAAATCATTAACTTGAGATGTCTTTTCTTTGGGATTAGCAGTAATCTTTGGAAGTTCAACTGTGCATTTGTTTTTTTCCAGCAGAAAATCTTACACACACACACACACACACACACACACACACACACACACACACAGAGGAAGCAAAATTTTCTTGGTAACACTCAGTGTACTTTATTTAAAATTTAACAAAACCTAATACTTCAATTTGTCTATGTTCCCAACTGTTATTTAATAATTTATAACAGTTTGAGCAAATGTTCTTTCCTCCCTACCCTAAGAAAAGTGGGGAGGAGTCCCATGTAAACTTGAATAATATCACTAATGCAGCATTTTGCAGTACTGTTAAATTGTGTGAGGTGTTGCTTCTGTTGCGATCTTAGTAGAAGAGCGAACTAGCAGCTGCCCTTCCTGACTTGTAATACTCCTTTTCAGGATGTCTTAGGTACTTTGTTGTCCCCTCAAGCTGTCACAAACCTGTATTATAGATAACTATAAAGCAGGTATGTCCAATATTTAAATACTGTTGTGGATTCTAAGGTTGATGAAAGCTGTGAGCAGTGAGTTCTTGAAAACCATGCATATGTGTTTCCAAAGGCTATTCTCTGTATTCAGTATCCGTTAATGGACAGTAAAGGATTTTTCCATTAAATTGTGCATCACTAACTGTCCAACCCTCCTGAGGCAAAGTTCAAAGTTCCCATGAAATGGTTTTGGATATTCCTCTAAAAAAGGAGTGAACTCCCTCCAGAAAAAAGCTAGTCCCCAATATTTTGGAGCTGTTTGAAAAATACCATCTTTTCTGGCTTGGTTTGTTCTGTTCTATTGTTAAGGCACTTTGGAGTTGGATGTAGTCTGTCAGTGCTTAGAGGCTTATAAGATTCATTTCTTATGCCTCTGCCTATATTCACAGCCTCCTGGTCTTAGTGTTTTTTTTTTTTTCTCTTACTTTAATAGCCATAGAAACAGTTTCTACATACTTTTAGATTAGTGCGACTTCTTACATGGTATGTTATGTCTGCTTTAATTCACCACAGTTCTGTGTAGAAGTTTTATGTAGCACTGAAGAAAAACTGACCCAATTTGAAAGATAAAAGCTCTTTGAATAGATGCTGTCAGAATTATTTAATTTTATTTGTGTCATAATTGAACCTAGAATTTTTACATGCTTTCCTCCCCTTTTTTTGAAGTAAGGAAAATATAGATCCAGGAGAGCTTATTTAATTCTGCTCTTAATTCTATCACTGTCTACCTGTGGGGCTTCAAAAGTCATTTTAGCTCTGCCACCTCACTTGCAAAAAACAAGTATTTCATTATATTTATGTGCAGTACTTTGCTGAAATTTCTGTAATGGTCCAGTGAAGAAGGCGGTCATAAGATGTGCTTCGGAAGCTTTACATTTTTAAAGAAACAGTGAATTTTTATTTGCTGTATACTTTTTTCCTCCCTCTGAGGTATCAACTGATGAGTCTTTCAGGGACTTTTCTATTTTTATTCCTCTGACCTTTTGTAAATAAAGAGTAGCTCCTGTTCTGGCAATAAAATACTTCTCTTTGAAAAGCATTCCTGTACCTTTAATACAGCAGAAAAAAACAGGACAAACCTTATCTTCTAACCTGTTTGGACAGGACAGGCCATAGTTGAAGAGTGACAAGTTAGAAAACAGGCATCTGCCTTTGATGTTGGGCTGCCTTTTTAGCACCATGCCTATTAGCACTAGAAGACTCGTCCTCTCCCCTAGTCTAACCCCTATTGCCATTTGAGTCCTCATTGAACAGGTTCACTCCTCCGTAGACTAAAGTTAGTATGACTCTTTAGATTTAAGGATTTATCCAAGCCCTGTTTTCTCCCCCTAAGCAAAGTTAAATTCTCTTCCATGGTTTCACTTGGGGATTGTACAGTATATTTAGAGTTTTTCCAGCTTTTTTAAGCCAAAATCAGAAGTTAAGTGTCAAAAAAAGAATACTGGAATTATTTGCAAGCAAGATTTTGTCCTTTACTGGTGGAAAGTTGTTCAAATTTTAATTGATTCACTGTTGTATCTCACCTTATTCCTGGGGAGGATTTAAGATGACAGACAGGTACAGACTTCCTCATTTACAGCCACACTTCATTTGCTCAGGTTCACTTTTTTCAACTTCCATTCACCCCTAAACCATGAATTTTTGGCTCTGCCCTACTCACACACTGCAGTTCTCACAGCAGAGTCGCCAGGCGTCTCCATCACTAACTGGACCTTGTTGTAGGGTATAAAAATGATTGCTCCTTACTTTTATATAAGTTTTCCTGATTATAATAGTAATATATGCAATATATGTTCATTGTGAAAAATTTGGGAAAAGACATCTGTAATCTCAGTCCAGAAAACTTTTTTCTCATTGAATTTCTGTCCCAGCTATCTTGTTCCTTTCCTCTTATTTCTCTTGGCCAGCCTTGTGTCAGTCTGCATACTAGATATCTCTGTCTTGCATGCAGCATTTCTTAAAACTGACCTTACGTCTTCTTCCTCTGCTCTACATCTGCTTAGCTTCCTTTGTCACCATCTCACTAAAAGGTACCACTTCTTCATGTTGCTGCAGCCATGAGGACCCATTCTTGACGACTCTCCCTCAACTTTAAAAATCAGTAGCTAAAATCCTGTCTATTCTTCCTTACTAATCCGTTTACTTGTCTGTTCACCTTAGCTGGGACTTTGATTAAATCGTATACTTTTGAACCTCTTAAGTCTTTGTTTATCTTCCTTCAGGGCTTTTCTGACCTATTTCTATACCCTCAAGATTAATCTTGGTGCTGGTGGTCCCCTCTCCTCCCTTCACACACGCCTTCCTTTCCTGTCCCATCCCGCCCACCTGCTCCCCTCATGGACTCTCCCAGCACCTGTACTATCCTTATAGCTATCCTTATACATCCTTTAATTTTCTGTCTACTTAAGGGCAGCAACTATGTCTTATTCATAATTGCACTGGTAATATCCAGCCCAGTGTTTAGTAAAGTTCGCATAATAAATGGGTAGGAAGAAATGGGTGGCAGTATGAAAGAAATGTGAATCTATTTTGTTAGTTTTATGGTTCTGACTGCCTTATAATTTATATCTTAAGTCATATGATTGGCCTTCATCTACCTAGTCCTGTGGTATTAGTTGTGAACAAGTTTCCAAATGAATTATGGTAGTATGGCAGGAGTAAAGCTGATAGGTTGGCTGAGGTGGGCTCCATGAACTCGCCTCTCATTGATAAAGAGGTTAGGCTTTCCTGTAGGTAACAACAGTGTAGCAGAGATAAGATGTGGCTGCTTAAACTGGAGAGGTTGTGCTCGGGATGAACAGGATGAGGAAGCCAGCCATTTTGGTGACTTGGTGATTGGATGATGGGGGTCAGGGAGGAGGCATCGAAGTGACTCGACTTTCTGACTTGATTGACTAGGTACTTGATGCTGTCATTAACTAGTCATGTTGTTTTTTGGGATCCTTTTTGACATCTAGGCTATAGGATGTGTGGATGTGTCTGTCAGGCAGGCTGTAGGATGTGAAGTTTGAGAGAGCACACTGTCAACTGAAAAAAAATGCACAACCTAAAAGTCGAGAGTTACGTTTTATTCAGGTGGATTTTCTGAGGACTTCAAGCCAGGGAGGTAGACTCTCAGATCTCTCTAAGAGACAGTTCTGAAGAGGTCGGGGAGAAGCTGGGACATAGGAGTCTTTGCAGCAAAGACTAGGTAGTTGAAACATCAAAAGATTACTGCTGTTAATTAAAGAAAACCAGATATCTCAAGTTAAGGAATTTAGCGGTTTTCTATGTATGGGAAGGTGCAAAAGTCTGGGCTCATTGAAATCGTTCCTTTGATATGCACTTTAGCTATCTAGGGCCAGTATCTTGTTCTTCCCCATCCTGAGTCCCCTCTGAATGCACCCCTAGGGGTGGCTGTAGAGGCTGAGGACTTGGCAGTGGGCAGCCTGCTTGTCTCCGTCCTGAGTTCCTCCGGCTCACCGCTGGTAGTGGCTGATGACTTGGTGGCTGCAACGTCCTTTGTTTACTGTTAGGGCAGGGACATTTTTTTTCCTTTACAACACCACTGCAGAGTCATCAGTGTGTGGATCGTTCCAGCTATGGATCACTTAGATATATCGCTCAAGAGTAATAATGGTCTAGAAAAAGGAAGAACTCTGAGGAACACAGCAGTGTTTCAGAGCTGGGGAAGAAGAGAAGAGAGCTAGAAAATCAGTGTCAGAGAAACTGAGGAGTTAGTTGGAGTTGAAGAGGAAACTTAGCAATAAAATGGTTATTGATTTTTATTTATTTTTTTTTTTGGTGTGTATTTTAAAGAGAATAACACATAAGAAAATGGGTCTGTCTTTACCCAGCTGTTAAAGAGTAGATGCTTCAGTGTGGACGATGTGCTTGGCTTTTTGTTGGGCAGTTCCTCCTCACCCCTGTCCAGAGCTCAGTGCCCCAGCCCATATCCAGAACCCTACAGACACTTACGAGAGGTCTAACACGTGAGCTTTAAAAGCCCTTTCCAAATTGAATCTAAGGTTCAAACAGATTCTTGGCCCATCCCAGAAATTCTGATTCAGTGGGCCCAGGGATCTTGATTTTTTTTTAAAGGAGATTTTTGAGCCATCTAATGAACACTCATGTGTGGGTAGGTGCTATAACCCTGCATTTTATTTAATTGCAAAGAAGTAGGACTTTATTATTGTGAACTTTTAAAATACAATTGTGAGAAGAGATTGGCAACCATGGAAACCTGGCTGGAGCCTTCTGCAGTGCCTGTGTGAGGGACTGAGGGGGCAGTTGGGGGGGGGGTGAGGAGGGTGAGGAAAAGTACCACCATGTAGTGTAATCTGTTAGAGATGTGAAGTTTTTTATTTTATGGATTTCTGTAGTAGATGCTCCTGATGCTCTGCGTCATGTCTTCCTGGTCCACTACTGATTTCAACCAAAACTCAGATTTTTGCAATGTCTCTAAGTGTTGCCGGCACTTTTCTATTTTCTGTCTCAGGGCCTTTAAGCCCAGCAAAGGAAGGGAAGAGAGGGTAATATCCCAGGCATGCTTCAACCAGCGGGTTATGCGAGTCTGCCTAGAGGTTCTGCTTTCTTCAGGGCCTGCCTCCACAGTCACCCTGGTTGTATCAAATGACCTTACTGGCTTTTTTCCTTCCCTCTTGTATCCTTCCTCACTTCTGTTCCTTGGGATCATCTATTTTAATCCTGCTAAAACCTTGTCTATTAGTAATGTGTCAGTTGAGCTTACTTTACAGGTTAATAAAAGCAAACAAAAGCTTTCTGTAATCACATTAGTTTCTTCCTAATGCCCCTGTCTATCAATAATAGCACCTAAAATAATGTGTTGGGGAGGAAGGTGAAGAGAACATATTGTGCAATGCAGAATGGCACACACATTGCTAAAGTTTAAATTTATTCACAGACATTCTGTTATGAGATCATTATGTGAGAATTAATTGGATTTTTCAACAGCCTCCATTTCTTACATTTCACTTAGAGAAGGGTTGAAGGGATATGAAAAACCCCGAAAATCATCGACACAGACAGCACTGGATGTGTCTCTTTTATTCATTTATTCGTTTATTTTAGCCATATACCTCCATCTTGTTCTTGAAGAAATCTGGGTGGCTCTTTTTGTAAGATTGAATTATAGAATGTATGATTCTGTATTGTGTAGAATATAAAGCTATTAAAAATGCTATAGTGCAGAAAGGGGGAAGATCTCTAAAGATTAAGGATATAAATCACCAAAGATCAGAAACAAATCAGTCTGACCTATTTCAGAGTTATCTTCTTAAAGATACTTGGTGTGCCTTAAAAGTAAGATTTCGCTTTACCTAGCTAGAAGGTATTCGTATCCATATTTCTCCTTTTAGCTGAGACTGGACTCTAGGAATTAAAAGTTGAAATGAAAGGTAAATTTGTTACGGATAATTACTTTCACTCTTGGTGATTAAAACTGATACCTGAAAGCAGTTACTGCATACCATGCAGGCTGCCACAGTGTGCAGGCACTGGGTAAATGCTATGGAGCGAATGAAAAGGGAATGTGCTGGATTGCCCAGTGTGTGTGTTTTAGACTGTGTCACCAGGAGCCAAGAGTAGGTGGAGCCCATGGGCTTAGACCTGTGAAAGCTCTTGCTTTTCCTTACTCCCACTAATCTGTGACTGTAGATGTTTATTTTGGTCTGTAGGTTTATTTTGTAGACCAGGCATCTCTACAAAACACTTTTTCCTCAGTCTGGGGTGTTCTGTGTAGCAGTGAGATATTTTGACAAAATCATTAGGTAATAGTATTCCAACCCCTCTGTTAACATTTCATCTCAGACCCAGAGAGGAAGTGACTTGTCCAAGGTAAAAATCACCATGTCTAGCTGATGAGTGATACTGTGGTTTCTGTATTTGATTTAAGATATTTGCAGAAAAAAAGATATTTGCAGAAAATTTGACAGCTAAGAGCATATACAAGTAGATTGGTTAGAAAATGAAGGCTAATAGATGGGCAAAGTACATAAGTAGATAATGAGAATTGTAAACATCTAAATATTCAACAGTATGGGAATAACTTGGAAAGCACTATAACAATTTTGATAGACTGTTTTGAGATCAATAAAATGCTAGTTGTGATGACTTAGAAATAGTGTTAACCTACTAGGGATTCTGGATGGGTTCCTCTTATATTTTCATTTCTTCTATACTGTGCCTTGTACTGACTGGAATGTTTTCAGTGAGTTCAAATTTCTTCACATTTAATGGACAGATTTTATGTATAGAATGTTAACTAATAATCAGTTTCTAAAATTCACTTGGTCTAGTCAGTTTGAAATTCACCTATTTATCTTCTAGCCTGTACTCCATGGAAAGAGGTTATTTTGCTTTTGTTATGCTTGATCTATATACATTAAAACTAGCTGAAATGAGAGTTGTTAAAGATTTAGGGAACTGGTAGAAAATGTTTCTGTTATTTCCTAGAATCATGAGAATGTAAGTTTAAAAAAAAACTTTTCTAAAAAATGAAATCAGTATCTTAATCAAATGTGTATTTCCTTCCTTAGAACCTCTGTTATGCACCTAAAGCCATATTGGAAACTGCAGAAGCAAGTGCGACCTCTGGAAATCAGCACGGAAACTCTGAGAACTCCTATGAGCCACCAGGAGGCTATACATGATGAAAAACTCAAAGCTAGCTGCATGAAACCAAGTGTCTTTGCTTCAGCCTCTCTTGGTAAAGCATCATCTCGAGAGCCTTTTGGGGTCCTATCTCCAAATGTTCTGTGCAGTATGAGTGGGAAGAGTCCCGTAGAGAGCAGCGTGAGTGTTAAAACCAAGAAGAATGCACCATCTGCAACAATCCACCAGGGCGAAGAAGGGGAAGGGCCACTTGATATCTGGGCTGTTGTGAAACCAGGAAATACCAAGGAGAAGATCGCATTCTTTGCAGCCCACCAGTGTAGCAATAGAATAGGATCTATGAAAATAAAAAGCTCCTGGGATATTGATGGGAGAGCTACTAAAAGAAGGAAAAAATCAGGGGATCTTAAAAAAGCCAAGATACAGTTGGAAAGGATGAAGGAAGTCAACAGCAGGTGCTACCAGCCTGAGCCTTTTGCGTGTGGCATTGAGCACTGTTCTGTGCATTATGTAAGTGACAGCGGGGACAGTGTCTATGCCGGGAGGCCTCTAGTCAGTCATCCAGATGGTTGCCTTCCTCGAGCAAAGAGCCAGTGCTCTGCTAGCCAGTTGTGCGAAAAACTGCACTAACTCAGCTGCCGTGGTGAGGTTTTCTGGCCAATCCAGGGGTGTGCCCCCAGCCTCTGAGCCCTTTTCTGCTCTAGGGGCATGTGAAGAACCCACGGAAAGGAGGAATCCTGAGGTTGGTGAACCACAGAGCGAGCCGGTCCGCGTCCTCGACATGGTGGCCAGGCTGGAGTCCGAGTGCTTGAAGCAACAGAGCCAGCGGGAGCCCGGGAGCCTCTCGAGGAATAACAGCTTCCGTCGCAGCGTAGGCCGCATGCTGCTTGTGAGTGGCACTCAGGCTGATGAAAGCAGAGCAAACAAAGGCGCCTTGGAGGTGCCTGACACTCAGGCGAATCCTGTGGGGTCTGTGTCTGTGGACTGTGGCCCCTTGAGAGCTGACCGTTGCTCTCCTCAGGGGGACCAGGCCTGGGACGGCGCTCCTCGGGGCTGTGCCCCACTGCCTGCAGATGTGAGTTTCCACACGGACAGTGCAGGATTGCAGCCAGATCAGCAGACTGCCGGGAAAAGCAGCAATAGATACGACGTGGAAATGACAGAGGAACCTGTCGGGTCACTGTTTCCTCCTCGCACCTCTCCCCAAGCCATTGAATTGCCCACAGATGCTGTTGATTGTATGAGTCAAGAGCTTGTGCCACTTACTAACCAAAATCCTTGGTCAGAGAAGAAAAGAATCTTTGTGTATTAGCATCACTGTGTCCAAGGTAGAGAAAGAGCAGGCTTCTAGTTTAAAATCCTGCGAAGACCCACTTCCAGGGATGTTGTTTTTTTTGACTCCTGGTCAGCACCAGTCGGGCTGTTCCCAGTTGAGCGAAAGCACAACAGAAGAGCCTTCTGGGGCCAGTCAGCTTGAAGATGCTGCTGAGGGTGACAGTGCGTCTGGGGAAAAAAGGCTTTCAGCGGATTCATTTGTCCCCCCGGCCTCTCCTGTGGAAAGTACGTTACCAGTGCTCGAGGCGTCCAGTTGGAAGAAGCAGGTGTCACATGACTTTCTGGAGACCAGATTTAAAATCCAGCAGCTTTTGGAGCCTCAGCAGTACATGGCGTTTCTGCCCCACCACATTATGGTGAAAATCTTCAGGTTACTTCCCACTAAGAGTTTAGTGGCTCTTAAATGTACCTGCTGCTATTTCAAGTTTATCATTGAATATTACAATATCAGGCCAGCAGATTCTCGCTGGGTTCGGGATCCACGCTATAGAGAGGACCCGTGCAAGCAGTGCAAGAAGAAGTATGTGAAAGGGGATGTGTCCCTGTGCCGGTGGCACCCTAAGCCCTATTGCCAGGCGTTGCCCTACGGGCCAGGATACTGGATGTGCTGCCACCGGTCTCAGAAGGGCTTCCCTGGCTGTAAGCTGGGGCTTCATGACAATCACTGGGTCCCGGCTTGCCACAGCTTCAATCGGGCAATCCACAAGAAATCAAAAGGGACTGAAGCCGAAGAGGAGTACTAGAGTCCGTGTGTGAGGTGATGGGCTGGTTTTTAAAGCTGCAAGACACCGCCCATTGCAGTGGGTGCTGCCTGTCTGAGCCCCACTCCAGGAGCCTCCGCTCGCCCCATCTGGACGGCCGCCGCTCAGGTGTCTGACGAGCTGTGCGGGAGCATCACTCTCGTCGTTTTACAGCAGTGCCGCGTGTTTGGTCCAGGGGGTAGCCCGCAGTGTGAGTCACTGGGCTGTGAATAACTATGCTGATTTCCCAGATCACATCCTTCCTCAGAGGGTGAGGACTTGCCACCGTCCAGAATGTTCAGAAGAGTTCATTGCTGAATATGCAGGCAGTCCCCCAGAAGGGGTTCCAGGAATGTTCTGAGCACTGTCATCGTGTTTGAAATAAGTGAACAGTGTCCTGTGAGAAGAACAGCAGTACTCTTGGATGAGAAGTGTGCTTACAGAGGAAGTCGGGCACCTTAACTTGGACCTTGTGTGCGTGATTTGTGAGATTGATATTTGTGGTTGGAGGTGGATTTCATGCCCTGTGGTGTTTACAGTGTATATAATGGTTGTGTTTTCATAGGGCTATGAAAGTGCACATTAAACCCGAGCGCCTTTACTTTAGATGAGTGCTTTTGGCCCCTCTGTAAATAACACTATTAAAATCCAGTTGTAAATAGTGGACGGCTGACTGAACAACATAATCACCACAATGCAGCTAGGATAGTGTTGCAGCTACAGTTGTGTGGTTTTTGTTTTCTTGTCTCGTCTTAAATTTGTATATCCTGCGTAAGATATGAATGTTTCCCAAATAAACTATGAATGTTTTCTGTATAATATATGAATGTTTCTGAGAAGAAACTCTAAATAGTTAAGAGGTTAACCTGTTGAAAGGATACCAAATAATGGTTTAACTGGACAACCTTAAAATTAGCATAGAGAACAATCCTTGGTTATATTTTAGTGATCTACCAAGAATGAGAGAATATTATATAGTCAGAATATAACATTCTTGCCTATTTTATTCTTCCTGTCTGGTTACAATTTTTTTTTAACTTCAATAAAAACATGCATCTTAAAATGGGACCTGAGTTTTGCAGATTTGTTTTCCTTTTTGAGGTAATATTGAAGGAGGATGTTGTGAATTGAGTCCTAAGAATTAAAAAAATTTTTTTGAGTTGTTGAAGGGAGAAGAGAATTCTTTTCTGCCACTGAAAAGAGACCATCTTCGCTTAACGTTATGATCTCATGTTTTTGCAACCCTTTAACGCATTTTGAATCTGTTGTCTGCTCAGCTCCCACTGTATTTCCTGTTGGATGAGGTATTACCTAGGCATAATTGTTCAGAAGTCATTGAGGATATATTTAGGCCTGTGGTCTTGTAACGCTTGGTGGGGCTGGAAGGTAGCAGACCCCAGAAAGCTGCTGTGGAGGACCTAAAAACTAGGTTGGCTTGAAGTTGAGTACCCACCCAAAGAGCCTTGCAGCCGCATCAGCTGTGTGGGCTGTGGAGAAGCACTGGTCAGTGCTCTAGGGGAGGGGCTGGGGGGGGAGTGCTGAGTGAGGAAGGCTGGGATGGTCCCACAGGAGAAAGATGTAAACGGCTGAGGAGGCTTTTGGCCAAGTCTGCTCGGTAGAGTGGGGCAGGGCCGGAGTCAGGTGGAGCCAGGGTCACCTGTAGCCGAGGCCTTGTGTGGCCACAGAGCAGCTTCAAACTGCACTCCGCCTGGGCTGCTCCTGCCCCCATCTTAAGCAGTAGGTGTCCCTCCATGAAGAGAGGGGACTGAAACTGGGAAGTGTCTCTGGGTGCTGAACAAGTCTGCCTGGCAGGCCCACGGTGGTGGTACCGCTGCCGTGCTTGGCGGGAGCCCGCAGGCTGGTGGATTCGTCTGGGACCCAGGATGGAGAAGAAGCTGCGAAGGCTGAGGCGTTCTTCATCGTGACTCACCCTGGCCGAGGTATGTGGGAATGCTGTCCGTCCGTCCTCTGGGCTCCAGCTTCCAAGGCTTGTCCTCCTCCCCTGTGGTTTGCTCCAAACTGGTGATCTCCGTATATCTTCCTGGTAGGTTTGTTGTGACTCGTAACTTAGGATTGAAGGATATGTATGCGTGCGGGACTTAGAAAAGTGTGGTGTGTGGAAAGTGCTGGTGAATGTTAGCTTTCATCATCAGTGGCTTGGCTCTCCATTTGCCCAGGGTGGGCACACTGGATAAACAACTCTCTTGATTTTCCCAAGTCAGCCGTTCTGGGTCTGGGTTTTGTATGGGACACAAAGCTGGGAGTCTGAGGGCCTGAACTGACCAAGAGCAGAGGACACAGGAAGAATGCCCCAACCCCATCTTGGCGTGCAGTTCTTGGGGTCCTCAGAAATCCCTAAAGTCCCTTTTTGAACTACGTGGCAGGACCCAGTTCCCAGGGTTGTCTGAATGATAAAGGATTTTAACAGGTGGCGTCAGAGGGCACTCCTCCCCTTCCCTGGTCTTCATTTCTAGACAAGCGTAGCTATTCCCCTTCGGAGAAAGATGCTGTGCTTCGGAGCCCCCTAGTGCCAAGCTGGGGAAACCAGTTTACTTTTAATTTCCTGCAGCAGTGCGGTGCTGCCTGCCTGCATCGCTGTGTAATCCTTAACTCCTAAGAACTGTGGGCACAGAGGACCCTAGGCTCACCCCTACCCGGCTCCAGTGGGGACCCAAATAAAGAAAACTTCCCCTTCAGCTTTTGC
This sequence comes from Camelus ferus, assembly GCF_009834535.1. Classification (NCBI taxonomy): domain Eukaryota; kingdom Metazoa; phylum Chordata; class Mammalia; order Artiodactyla; family Camelidae; genus Camelus; species Camelus ferus. The sequence goes on from NC_045701.1 coordinate 55,491,824, forward strand.
TCTGAGGCTCTGATATGCTTGGCCTAGTCTCTCTCTCCCACCCCTCACTTCACCATTTGAAAGAAAAACCAGAGAAAATGTGGAGGAGTCAGCAGCTCCTCGCCCCGTCCCATTGCTGGGGCAGCTTGGCTTTGTCCCTTGCTCAGTGGATGAGACCAGATGTCCAAGGCAGGGACGAATTGGAAATGGGAAAAAGGCCAAGATTAAAACTTTCCGTGAGCCTTGTCAAAATGACTGGCATTAAAGCGGCCATGTAAAAGGACTGTTCAGTTGACCACCTCCCCTGCCCTCCTACGCTGGTAGCTCTGTGCTCAGGAGGCACCTCCTTTGGGGCCCCCACCCTTCCTGCATACCCTGTTTGGCTGGATGCCTTTTCGGTACCTTGTGCACATCTACCGCCACTGCCCCTTTTGTGTATGAGGCTTGCACTCCACTCCACTCTGGGCTCAAGGAGGGCAGCTCGGTCATGCCATCCCTTCAGTACCTTCTTCACAGTGCACGCTCCATACGATGTTTGTATTCCTCTCTAGTGATCATCTTGACGTGAGTGGTGCTGGCAGGTTCTGATTGCTCTGGGCTCTGCTGTAAATTTTCCATCTAGTGTGAGAAATGTGAAGAGGGGATGAAGGGACCTGAGATGATCTTTTCCTCTGGCCACAGCTGGTCCCATGGGAGCTTTCTTGGTTAGGGTCGCTCCCACAGCAGCCCAGTTTTGCTGGGTAACTGTCAGTTGTGCGTTTGATGTCATCTGGGCTGTCTATGCCGGTGGCTTCCCTGGCAGCAGGCTGTTCTGCGCTTTCTCACTGCAGAAAGGCTGCAGGGGCTGTGAGCTGATGGCTACACATGATCTAGGAGGTCTCTTCCTGCACTCTGGCCACCACCCTTGTAACCTGCACTTGTCAAGGCCTCCCTGCCAACCTTTACAGACCCCTGGGGCACTGTTTTTCTTATGTGGGTCTTCCAGGGTGTTTTCCATGGCTAATAGCCCTCATTCTTTCTTTACTCAGCAGACTGGCTATTCCTCCTCTCTTGCATCCCACATCTGGCCTCAAAAAAAAAAAAAAAAAAAAGAATAAAGCCAGTCTGCGCCGAAGTCCCGCCAGACACCGCACACTGCGTCAGTAGCGAGAGCTGATGTTATCTGTCAGGTACGTGCTGCATTTACATAAAGTGTTCACTGCTGTGAACAGCATCTAGCACTTGGGGAATCTAACAGTTTCTCTCCTGGCTTTTCCTTTGGGTTCAAACAAGCTAGTGTTGCAATCTCCATGACTTGGTGAAAGTACCTTTGTGGGAAATGTGCAGTCCCTTCTATCGATACACACTTCAGTTTGTGGCCATAGCTGGTGTTTGCATAACCTCATGGGAAGAGCAAACATCATTGTGGTTATGAAACCTTGGGGGACTTCCAGTGTATTTACACCTAATTGATTTAAGCCAAACCACAGTTAAGACAGCAGCCCTATTCTAGGTGGTTTGTTTGACTGTGTTATTTTGGAGGAGCAGAGCCACTGGAGTTGGTAGTTGGGAAGGGAGTGGGAGCAGAGAGATGGCTCTTGCACTGCAGCAACCCTGGTGAGAGGTGGTGTTCCTGTTTAAAAAGTAAAATGAAACTCTTCCCCTCAAAGCCCCCCCCACCCAATCCTCTCTATAGTTATCAGAGAACAGGCCTCAGAACAGTTAGTTTTGGGACCCTTTGTCTCAAATTCTTGGATTTAAGATTCTTTCTGAGCTATAAAAAATTTAAAATTAGAAAACTCTACTAAATGTTTTGCTTTTCTCTTTGGAATGATACAAGCACAACAGGAATTAGTTTCTAAAGTTAGCATTTAGGGGGAAAATGGCCTACAGTTGCAATGACTCTTGATGTCCTACATGTCCATCACCCATCCACTAGAGAATGATACACGTGGTGTCGAGTGGTGGGAAATGCTAAGTCCTGTAAGAGGACGTGCTCTTGCTGAGTGATGAGCACTGTGCAGAAACTAAGACTTGGGGAACAACAGATCCCAGCTCCCAGCTGATTGGGGCAGACTCATTGTGCTATTTAAATTATTTCCCTTTCTGTCCACTCCCTACCCCCAAAAATCAGAGACTAAGACGGTTGCTTTACAAACTGGTATTTTCAGATGTCTATTAAGTAATCTGAAAAGGTCAATGCACCTTTTCAAAAACCGGACTCAAATTCAATTAGCTGCTGGTCAGTAAAATGTAGAGCAAGGTTGTATCTAACTGTGTTAGTCCCCTATCCATCATGAGGGGAAATGGCCCATTGGTATAACTGAGTGTTTGCAGTCCAGTGGAGCCAGGCCTGGCCTGCCCAGCTTCCCTATTCTGGGACTGAACTGTTGGCCTCCTGTGTGGGCAGCCAAGCACGATTCAGTGTGCATGACCTGCCATGAACAATCCTCCTTCCACCCCAGCCCTGATGGACTCTTCTTTCTAAGCAGAGATGGTGTCCTGGCTGCCCTGGCATCCAACCTGGGACCCCTCTCGCATGACCTTTTCCATTTCCAAGGCCAGTAGTCTTGGTTTCAGGCCCTTCAACTTGCTTCCAGTGTGTGCTCTGCAGAGGCTCTTTATTACACACCTACTCAGCAGGAAACTGCTGACACACTCCAAAAGAGCAAATTCAAGGAGGGTTTATTTAAAGGGTGTAGATACAGAGGCAAGCCCTCCCCAGTATGTTTGTGGCCCAGGGCAAGAATACAACTAGAACCCTCCTGCAGCCCCTTCCCCCCAACTTTATACTTTACTTATTGATTACATGTGAAATATTATTTTGGGGTATCGAGTTAAAATATAAAAATATACTTTACCCATTTTCTTTTACCTCTTTAATGAGACTACCGGAAAGTTTACAATGACATGGGTGGGTTAAATAACTACATTGAACAGCACTGCTATAGATCAATGCTTTAAAAATGTTAATATACATATGAATTATTGGAATGATTATGACCCAGTGTGTCAAAGATGGCACCCAAGAGCCTGCATTTCTGACAAGCTCTCGGGTGATGCCAGTGCTGCAGGATCAGGGACCACACCATGAGTAGTCGCAAGGCTCCAGAGAAATTTAGGAGCTAATGGGTCTTGGGCATGGTGTACCAGAGACAACGCGGGAGCTTTCCAGCTCTTAGCACGCTTTTCCTCAAAGACTATCAAAATGGTAGCTGAACTCGCAACTTAAACCAGTATCAATGCCCTTCAACCAGAAAATAAGGGGTATTTCCCCCTGTGGGTGGGTGTTAGATGTGGTTCTACTCTGAAGGCAACTATATTAAGTTGTTAACATGGAAGGTAATACCCCGTCTATGTTAATCAACCTTGGATTGGGCGGTGTGTCTCTCCCACCTACTACTTCCAAACCACGTGGCACTTTCTTTCTGAAATCAAGAGTCATGTACTTATACTCTAGAAATGTTTTCCTGATAATGTTTTAAATTTAGGGAATAAGTTGCTGGGAAAGGTAGGAGAGCCTTTTCCTCAAAATCCAGGTGTCTTCTGAAGTCACACAGTAAATGCTAAAAAGCCACACCCAAAGGGGGAGATAATGAACAATCTGATATGGACCTGGAGGTACCAGTGCCCTCATGACTGAGCTGCTTCCACTCCTCTGGCTGCTGCCCATCTTTCCACACTTACCCAATGCTGTCAGATACCTTCCTGCCTGTTTCTCACTTTTTAAAGGGACCAAACTGTCCATCAGATTTTCTCCCCACCACAGACTACCCCACCCCTCACTCTCTCCTATAAAAAGCACAACAAAAAAGTCACTGATGTGGCCCTTGCTGTTTTACCATCCCTTTTCTTCTAGACAAAATGGTCCCACTGGTGGTTTCTGGTTTAAAAAAAAAATTCCACTTCATCTATGTAACTCTAGGCAGATGGTAAACCCTTTTCCAGGATATTTTTTCACCATCTCCTTGGAATGGGGTGTTGATAGCTTTCTCTCATTTAATGTTTCATGTCTGAAGTTCAGATGACTTACCCAAAAGTCAAATTTCCTGGTCCATTTTGTTGAAGCAATTTTCAAGTGACCTCCCAACCACTAAGCACAAACTGATCATTAGTTCTTCCATCTGCTTCAACCTGATTCCTGCATCAATCGTGAAGTAACTCTGAGCGCTGGGAACCTGTGTGCATACACTAGACAGGAGCATGTTTTTAACTGTTACCCAGGGAGACTGAAGGACTCAACGAGAGGCACACGCCCTGTTTGGAAACCCTTCAGTTCCCTGGCCTGTTCTGCTGCTGCTGGCTGGTCTCCTCCTGCAGGTGAAGGAGCAGGACGACCACGGCAACAGCTTCTTGGCATTTCTCGGCGTTGTCTTGGAGGGCCCACAGTAATAACCACTCTTAGTACCCCCATCCACCTGCATGTGGCTCCTCCCCATCATCATCTAGCCTGAAAGGTACAGATTATCCACCTTTGGGGAGACAAAAAGAAAACAAAAAGGAAAAGGAAAAAAGGGAGGGATTCTCTAAAGCTGCTCTGTTCTCCTTTCAGTTTGACAGATCCCCTCTAACATTTCCCTTTCTTGTCCTGAAGAAAGTCTAGGCAGATTCCATATGGTCAACCCAGAGGCCACACCCCTCTCTCAAAGGGCTGTTGCAAGACAACAGAAGTCACTGTTGGACACCAGCATCACATGATGGCTACAAAAGGAAAATGCATCTTTAGAGAAAGTAACTGGTAAGCAGCTGGTTTTTGGCTTACTTAAGATGGACCTGTAAGTTTTAATACACCCATGATCTATAATTTTAAAAAGAGTGTTAACAGGCATTTTTTATTACCTGGCCAAAAAAAAAAAATTGTCAAAAAAATTATTCTATAAGTTGTATAAAATACTCCATAGTTAGATCTTATTCTTGCTATCCTCAGTTTATCAGTAGAAATGAGTAATCGGAGCTTGAAAAAGACATACATATTTGCAAAGTACTGTTAAAAGATTTATTGCAATAATACAATAAAAGTTTAGAAAACATTTTTATAACTCAAACTGGTTTGGAAGTTGCAGAGCAATGGGGGCTCCCTGCAACATGGCCCAGCAGAGAGATTCTTGGACACTGTAGTTCTTTTAACAGCATGCCACCAAACGTTCTTCCCCAAATCATCACTACAAGAATCCTGAAATGAATCCTGTCCGCTACTCAATGCTGACACTGTTTTCTCCCTTAAGTTACAGATGTGCAAAACTTTTAATTAATTATCTTCTATTACAAAAAAAAAAAAAGTCTTTAACAGACTATTTTAAGCAGCCTATTTGGTGCCTATGAATTTTTTTTTAGTATTACCTTGTTTCAACAAATCATTTTATTATGGAGAACACAACCAAGTTCTATGGCTTTTTGTTTAAAAAAAAATACCAGCTTCAATTTATTAAAAAGCTGTTTACATATGGTTCTGGCACCTACATGAAAGATTTTAATGAGCAGCAAAGAGAATAGAAAAAACAGTGGTTGAAATGTATATTTAAGAATATTTACAGGGTGGATCCAGTGCAAAATAATGAAAACCAAACTATCTCAGCAGTGTAAGCCAGTATGTTGGTGTTCAAAACCACTGAAGGTTTGATTTAACCCTAAGTAAAGTGCCTCTAGTTGATATTAACAAAATATACCCTATCAGTCCCTACATTTCCCATGTCCTCGTGAGTTTTGTTGAATTACTCTAGTCTGTGATGTCTGGGTTTGCTCTTCAGCTTCATCTCACATTCATGGTTTCGTAAGAGGCTTGGGAAAAACCACGACTGTCGGGCATCTTTCAGCTTAAGTCATCCTCTACCCACAAGCCCCAAATCCCAGTCTTCCAACTCTTGAATCTAAGCTCTTCTTTCTGAGGGTTTGAAGTGCCTAAGTCCCTCTTATCTCCTGGGATTTTAAATTCATTTGGTATTTATTTGTTCAAGTCCACCACAGCCACTGTCTATGAACTACACTACAGACTTGGGCGGGACAATGAAACCCAGCAGTCATGAAGTGAGTACTTAAAGCTGATATCGGCTGTGTGAGAACCCACGAGGGGAAAAGCCTGCTTCCTCCAAAGTGAAAAATTCATAAAGTCAGGGAACTTGGGACTCCTGGATAGGAGTAGACACCCTTCTTCTGCAATTCTACCAAACACTAACTATCCAATAGCAAGAGCTATAGCACCTCGGATTTGGAGGCAAAGTATCAAGTCTAATTACAAGGAGAAAAGAAGCGAGGGCAGGGCAAACCTCCAAGTGATTCATCTGAGGTACTAACATGCTAATCACACTAACAAGATATGATAATAATGCCTGTTAGGAATTTTTCATAGGATTTCTTTTTGTAGTTGTTACATAGGACTTTCTCTGCAGTTATTAAAAATAAAAACTACTTACATATTTGTACATAATGCCTCTCTACAGTTTTCTTATAAGATTGTCACTAAGAGAATGAGAAGACACATCAGCTGAAAATGATCTCTTGGTGAGGGAAAATTCTTCCCATCGGAGATTTCCCAGGACAGAGGAGAGCAGTATCAGCCTCAGTGAATTGCTCTGCACATCTAAGCAAAGGTAGTGTCCACAGAGCAACAGAGACCTCTAGGAAACAAACAAGCAGGGCAGTTTTCCCTGGAAAAACCTGCCACCTACTAAAGGCTTCAGAAAGAAACTGGACACCAGAAGAATGACCAGAGGCCATTTAAGTGGCTTTTAACCAGTGCCCAGGCAGGCATTTAGCTTCCATAAGGGAACAACCTTAATGACTTATTTGCCACTAATGGAAAACAAGTTCAATTTCAAAATACACATAGTGTGGATGGTAGGAATTCAACAGTCTAGGTAAGAAAATTTAAAGAACATTGTTTTAAAATCTCTAGGACATTATTGCAGCCAGGATTTTTTCTGTTCACGGATGTGGGTCCTAAAGAAAAAAAGATCTTGGTTTCTTTGGTGTGTGGGGAGAAAGAAAACAGGAATGTCCGACGGGCCATGACAGCAGCACAAGTGAAATCATTTGTAAACTACGTTTCCCCCGCCAAGAAAAATCACACCTTCCAGACAAAACAAAAGCCCTTGACCTAAAAAACGAACGTGACCAAATCATAAAGAAATCAAGTGTTTCAAATTGCCTGTGGTTCTCTGTACAGAAAATAATGGCATAAAAACAAACTCATAACAGTTTTCTATCTTTCAAGTCCTAATGATCAAGAATCACTTCCTCGTGATTCAACCTCTAAAACAAAGTCTCGGCTTCACCGGGACCAACATGTCAGCCATGTCTGTGGGGCCCATGGCCTGTGATCAGAGGAGCCCAAGTGCATTTCTGCCTCAACACAACTGGCCACACTGGTCTGGAAAGGACCTGGGACCCCTCTGTCCTGTTAATTACCATCAGCACCCCGGTCACCACCGTTGGCCATTTGACAAAGGGAAATGCTTGTTTCCCTGCTTTAAAAAACCCAAAAGTATAACAACCTCTTTTTGTTCCAGGCACTATCTTAACTAAACACGTAACATTTCCTAGGGCGTAGTGGAGGAAGAACCTTCTCGATGCAGATCTGGTGTGTCTTGGTCCCTGCTTATTAACGGTGTCCAGTGTAAGCTTTAAACCAGGAGGTGACGGAGGCCGCGGCTGAGGAGATCATCCCGCCGGCACTGCTGCTTGCGATGGGTGGGGACGCCTGGGTGCTCTGGCTCTGGGAGACCTCCACGGGCTGGGAAGGGATGTCACAGAACCGGGGGCTTGGCAGGTTCTCCCAGTCTGTGCCCAGGTCAGTTTCCTCATCACTTACATGCTCGTCTCCACTCTCGTCTGATTCTCCAGCAACTCCTGGATCCACAAACTCCATGGACTCCTCTAGGTCTGCTCGTACTTCAAAGGGTCCTGACCTGCGTTCAGACAGTGAAGGCCCCTTTAGGACAAGCACCACTCTCAGGACACAAGACAAGATGCTATGGGATGGACACAAGAGACCCAGAGCGGTCACTGCACTCACTGCTGGTCTAGAATTGAGTTTTTCTTTACATAAACAATAACAGCATCCAAGTAATGAATAAAACCACCATACTTTTCCTCAATTCAACCCTATCTATTTGTGAACACGCTGGATGGAAAAAAACCATCCACTGAAACTGCATGCTGGTCCAACATATGATTTCCTGCTTCAAACAACTGCAGTATCTATTTATTCCAATGAGAGATTTCTGACAAAAACAGCCACCTGATGTATATACACTGGTATATTAGTGTAACATAAAACTGTACAGGTGTTCTCTGCCTTATGGAAACCCTCAATTATTAAACTCTTAAGACTCAAAGGGGCTAAATGATAGGGGTTGTAAGCATGTTAGCAAAGCTTCCTTGGACTGGTGTCAACAGCAGGCTCCTGCACACATTTTAAGGTACCATTACATAATCTTCTAAGGACACATTGCCACCGTGGAACCCTGGTCAGCAAACCCCACACGGCCCTCACTGCCTCTCCCTCGCTCCCTTTCAAAGGCCCATCAGCTCCTGCCTGTAGGCAGGCAGGCTGCATTTGCTTCCAGTGGGCAGTCGCCCCCTCCTCCGCCCCGACGGCCCCTCCAGGGGGTTTCCCTGCAGCAGCTGTATGGTGGGAGCAGGTCACTCCAGCAGCCTCCCTCTCTCCCCTGTTGTCCCAAAATTAAGGGCACAATACCTTGGTTCATTTAAGAGTTTCACTGATAGTTCCTTTGGCAAAAATGACAGACGTTAGCAAAAATTAAATAAGACACGAGAAATTACTAAGAACTGTAAGCTTGCCATTCCAGTCTATGGTCCAAAATTCTCTGCAGCTTTTATAGCAATAAAAGCCTAATGCTGGCCTCCAATGCATCTCACCAGATCCATGCCTTCTGACACTTTTTACAGGGTCAAGCAACCTTCATTCCTCCAAGATAACCCTGCTTCCTGGCTAAAAGACAGCAACAGTAATAGCTAACATTTCTGTTCCAGGCATTGTTTTTAGGCCTTTACAAGTATTAACTGGAAGAAGCACCACAGAAAGGTTTCCCTTTGATCTGCAGTGAGCAGTTTACATTTCAAAGAGCCTCTCAGACCAGCGGCTCGCAAGTTTACCAGGCCTCTACCCTGCCCAGAAGTCCTTAATTTGCAAGAGGTGAAGGGAACAAGAACTGGGCCCGAGGGGTCTCCCCAACAATCTTCCAGCCTCTTCTGACACTTTCTCAAGCAGACGAATAACCACTGCACCCAGTATCTTTGCTCTCAGTATCCCTTTCCTGTTTCCTGAAAAGGTTCTCCTTGTAAGTTCTTTTCTCCTTCCCTTTTTCTTTTCCTTGACAAACAAGGTTGACTCCAAAAACATTCTTTTAGATTCTTCTCCTTCTAGCTCCGCTCCCAAATACCCTCCAGCCTGCCAGAGTCTCCGTCTGATGGTTGCTAACTTAGACATCTTCTCAGACAGCTGAGCCAACCAGTCTCAAAACACAAGCCAGCTGGGACTCCTCCCCTCCTCTCTCATGCTCCTGTCAGATATCACCAAACAAGCCCCCTTTCCATCCTCACTGTGTCCCCCCAGCTCAGGGCCTCACTGCAGTCAGACCCCCACTCCTCACCAGGGTCCCACCTCCAGTCAGCCTCCCTCCATCCTCTCAGCTTCGGACTCTATTCTGTTCAGCCTCGCTGTCCAGGGGCCTCGGCACCTACTACATGGTTACGTCTCCAAACCCCCAAGACTCCTTCACAGGCCCAGGTCAGCTCTCTACAGCAGTGACTTCCTGTTAGTGAAGAGGCACAGACTGTTTTTGGTTCATCTTTCAGGCTGACACATCTGCTCTTGGGGTCCCTCTTGGCGTGAGGCTGCTATTGTCCCCGGACCCCCTCTTTGAGACCTTTCCCAGGAAAGGGGCAGGAGTGATACAAGAGGGGAAAATGGCACTTCCTCCAGGCAGCACTCCCTGCCGGAAGCCACCTGAACTCCAGCTCTCTGCTTGGAATTCCACAGGGCAGAGTCCACTGGGCCTGGAGAAGGTGCCCAATTAAGTACTTCAAGTGAAAAAGAAACAAGTAGATGATTCCCAAAGCAGCCAGTCAGAAAATTTCAGTTTCCAAGAGTACCCTACATTGTTGAGAACCGGCAGGAGAAGATGTTTTTCCACTCAGCCTCTCTCCCAACAGATATCTATTATCTGCCCAACATACCCCAAGCCACACACACAATTACACAGCAGAAGAATTAAGTCTTTTTTGCTTAATGTCTTTGGGGAATAAAGATTATAAAGTCATTCCTCCAGTTTTCAGTTTAGCTGAGTAACTGATATCCTGTTCTTCAAAGGCCCTGAAGCAAGAATACTCATTTTCTCATGATGCTGCAGGGAGTTACTCTTACCGATTAAGGCGACAAAATGATCTTTTTGGCTTTTAAAGTCTCTTTTGCAAAGCACTTCAAAAATCTTATCTGAAAGAACATACAGCCTCAAGAGTAAACCCTAATGTAAACTAAGGACTCTGGATGAAAATGATGTATAAAGACTTGGATTGGGTAAGAAAAATCAATCGATACTAAATCTAGGGGGAAATTCTGATCAGGATAACTACATGGCCTCAAAGTGTCTCCCAACTGCTTACTAGCTGCAAGGAAGGAAAAATATAGGAATTGTACAGAGGAGAAGCTGGAAAGCATCTTGACTGGGTGATCAAACTAACATCATCAATAAGGGAAAGATAGCTACTGTGGGCCTCTGGATGTGATGTCCAGGAGACACTCCGCCTATGCAGCAGTCCAGCCTAGAATGTAATTTGACCTGATGTCATTTCGAGGAAACATCAAACTCAAAATGAAAGTTCTATTTTAAAAAAGGAAAAAAATGGTTACATCATAAAAGACAAGGTAGGCTGTGAAAATGTTCCAAATTTAAAGGTGTTTAAAGAGACACAGCAACTAAACACATCACCCAACTCAAGACTGGACCCTACATTGGGGGGAGGTGCTATAAAGGACATTATCTGGTCCACTGATGACACGTGCACATGGGCAGTAGAGTACTGTACCAATGTTAAATTTGCTGATGTTGGTAACTGTGTTGTGCTTAAAAGCAAGAAAATATTCCTATTTTTAAGAAATACACATTGAAGTATTTAGGGATCAAGAGCCACGTTGTATGTAACTTATCCTCACAGGGTTCAGAAAAAAAGTTCTTGTGTACATGTGTGTGTTTCTGAAGACAGACTGCAGAAGTGATCCAGCAAATGCAGTGAAATACTAACAACGGTTAATCTGGGTAAAGGGTAAATCTGTCTTTGTACTATTCTTATTTTTTGAAACTTTTCCTGTAAGTTTGAATTTATTTCAAAGAAAAAAAGTGTATGTTAGATTCAGGATGGGCTCCTCAGTTCAGCTGGTCTCAGTGGAAGCAGGAGTCCCTCCCAGGTTCTGTTAACAACCTCTCTAAAGCCTTGATTTTGACTGAGACAGGGGTGAGAGGGGACTTTGAAGCCTTACCTCCTGGCTGGCAGACACAAGCTCGGCTGTGCCAGCAGCCTGCCGTGCACGTGTCCTTCTGTCAGACAGAGCCCTCCACATGGAGAGCTGACTCGAGGGCAGACCACAGAAAACTTCAGGCCCTCCAAAGAAATCCAGTCCTAGAAGAAGGGGATCTGTTTTCCTGAACAACCAGCAGTACTGGGTGTCATCAGTCGTCTCCTTTTTTGCCAAACTGATGGTTGAAAACTAGAAAGCTGTTCTGAATTGCATTTCTTTACTCTTGATTGAGGCTCAAGATTTTTTTCATTTGAATACTGACAACTTGCATTTCTTTTGTGTGAAATGCATGCCTGAATCCTAAGTCTATCTTCCTATTAGATTTCTTTCTTTTATTAATTTGAAAGATTTCTTTTTAGAATTCTAGATTTTAATCTATTGTTTATTATAAAGGTTAAAACATATCTTTTGCTTGTCTTTCAACTTTGTTTATGGTATCTTTTGTCAGAAACATTCAGTTTTGACACAGTAAAATGTGTAACTCCTTTCCTTTATGGTTTTTGGGTTTTGTGGCTTGCCTGGGAATTCCCTCCCCACCCTATGATTTTAAGATTATCTTTTCTCCTAGCTATTTTATAGCTTTTTTTTTTTTTAAATAAGATCTTTTATATCATCTGGAATTTATTTTTACATATGGAATGTAGCATGAATCCAACTTTCCCCACATAAACACCCAACTGGCCCACCCCACTGAGCTGCTCGTACTGATTCAACGTGCCACCTACCATCTACTACATTCCCGCATACACAGGGACTCTGTATTCTCTTCTTCCAACTGCTCCACCTATTTGCACTCCAACAGCACCCTGTTTTAATTACCTTTATACTATGTTTTAAAAGGAGCCAAGCCCATCCCTTTTAATTCTTTTTCAAAATTTCCTGTCAGACTGTGCTTCTACTTGAACTTTAGAATCAGCCTGTCAAAGTTCCATGAAATATCTTGAAATTCTGACCAGGTTTCCTTTTGGGCAGAAGTGGCATTTTTACCACACTGAGTCTTCCCTTCCTAGAAAATCCTTTGCTGCCCCAGGCTTGCTTTCATTCAGTCTCACACCTCATACAGTGCCTGGCAATGAAGGACATGTTGAATACTTTTTAAGTTTCATATTTTCTTTATATAGGTTTGCATATATTTTGTAAGGATTATTCTTATATAATTTATGTTTTTGCTGCTACAGTAAAAGGGACCTTTTTCCCACTGCATATTCTAACTAGTTGTTGTCGGCATCTAAGAAAGCGATTGCTCTCTGCACGCTGATCTTGTATCTAGCCACCATACTGAACTACCATTTCTAATAGTCTCTTAGTTCTCTTGGACATCCAGTTTAATTATCACACCATCTGTAATGCCAGCTTTCTTTCCAGTACAAACACACTTGACTTCTTCATAAAAATGTTTTGCCTTGGCTAGGCCTCCACAGCAGTGTTAACACAGCAGTGACAGTAGGCATCCTGGTCTTCCTGACTGTAAAGGAAAGCTTCTATTAAATATCTCTGTACATAACATGTCATTACATGTAGTAGTTTTTGCTGTAGGTTGGTAGTAAATATTCTTTATTAATAATCTATTTTAAGTTGCTAATAGTTTCCCTTTAATTATTAATGGGAACTGAATTTTATTCACTGCTTTTCTGCCATCTATCAGGTTGATCTTATGTAGGTAAAGTAGTTGGCCCAGTGTCAGTAAATGTTAGCTCTTATTATTAAGGATAAATTTCCTAATGTAGAACCCTTCACAACTAATGTACAGAGAGGACAGCAAGCAAATCCACAGGAATCAACCACTAAAGATGGGATGGATTTCTAAAAGGTTGCTGTGATTCATAAACTAATGAATGGAATTTGGGGTAAGGGGCATAAACTCCCTTTAAAATGGCATAAAATTCTAGGTGTGTGTGGAATTTCCAGGAGAGAGTTCACAGCTTTTCCCAGAGGGGTCTATGTCCCAGAAAAGTTAACCCCTATTTTAGGTGGGGGGAGGGCTGAGGAAGAGAGGAAAACAAGACAAGGTAAGAGCAGATTGCCATGGAAGTTCACTGCAACTTGAAGGGAGCCAGGCACCCTGGTCAGTGGAGGGTCCAGTGTCAAACCAAATGAATGACAGGGAAGGAAGTCCCACCTTTTATTTTCCTTTGTTCTCTTTCAAAAATTCAAATACATTAACCAAGCTACATCTGCAGAAATGTATGGACAGACTTCTCAGAGCAAGGGAAAAGATCAGCACCCAGAGAAGGGGTGCTCGGATGGTCCCAAAGATAAGCCTCATCTATAGTATGCTTTTGTGGGCTGAGAGTAAAAAGATCCCACAGACCAGTCCTGGTTGGTCTTTTTGTTCCTGACTCCTGTTTTTAAGATAATGGATTTCAAACTAGTTCATCTCATAAACTTCTAATACTCTTTATCTCCAACAAATGGTGGCCAAATGGACTCAGTGACAAAAAGTTGTAAGAACTGTTACGATGAGAAAAATCAGCAGGCGCAAAAGAAAATACAGAACTAGGGGGAGACAGTAGGCAGAGCTAAAGAAGAAACAGGTGTGGATTCAAACAAATGGCTTTTGGTCTTCAGAGACAGCACCAGAAGTCCCCACTCTAGGAATAGAAGGGTTCTATTCTGCTTTAGGTATTAAAAACGTTTGCTATTAATTTCCTCTGAGAAATGACTATATAAGGACCATAAGGGTTCAAATATGATTAGCCACTGTCTCCTTCCATACAGGACTGGGTCATCTTTGTCCTTTCTGGAGAGTGTAAGGCTGGGCCCTGTACTCTGCCCACACGTACAGCAACTTGACAGTAGTCACACCACCAACGCTTAGAGAAAAGCAACAAACATGATTCTTACCTGCCTAGGTGTTCAGAGTTCGGACTGACCAGGTACATTAGATTCCTGAGAGTATGCAGTGGTTGTAATTGATCTAAATTTACATGCTAGAAAAAGCAAAACACTGATTAATATTTTCAACCATGTAACAAATTAAAAATTAGCTTATAGCACATTTTCCGTACCTGGGAAAAGCATAGGTAAAGAATATTTGCATTTAGTTTCTTCACTGCTCGAGTAAATTTCTGTCTGCTGAGGTTCTCCCCACAAAATTCACTGTAAAATAAACAATATAGTTTGTAAAGTTGTAATTTTTGAGGAAATTCTGTATTAAAATGTTCATTTTGAAGAGTATGCTTTACACTACAATTCTGCACAAACCATAGCCCACGTCCTTTGCCTCTTAATAAGCTGTACTTAACAGAAACTTTCTAAGAATGAACTACTGCCTTCATGGAGAGTAATTTCACTGCATCCATAAAAATTACAAATAAATGCATGTACCCTTTGACCAAGCAAAACTTCTGAAAACCTATTCTACACAAATACTTGCACATTAGTGAAACAACGAATGTGTAAGATTATTCCCTCAAGTATAAATAAGGGGCATAGGGGACTGGTAAAATCTTGGCAAGTCTGTACAAAGGAAAACTTTGCAACTGGCCACATTAAGCAGAGTGACACTGAAGGCCCACAATGGTCCCACAATGCCACCGGTGCTACAGCCTTGTCCCCGCTGCCCTGTTCTCTCGCTCTCCCCAGGCTCTGCACCTGCCCTTCCCCTTGCTGGCAGCCTTCGTCCCCAGGGATCCCCGTGGCTTGCTCCTGGCCTCCTGCAGGCTCACACATGATCACACACCTGCCCACTCAGACATGATAAGCCCCTACTTGCCCCCGCATTCCCTCTCTTTCACCTGCTCTAGTGTTCTCCCCAGCACTCAGCAACACCTGACATACTGTCTGTTTTTCTATGTGTCTCTCCATTACAATTAAGTGCCAAGAGGGCAGGGATTATCTTATCATCACTGTTCCCCCTCAGTGCCTAGAACAGGGCCTGGCACATAGCAAGTGCTTAATAAATCTTTGTTAAATAAATACTTAAAAAGCAAGGTGCAAAACACCTTAGTTTAACCTGATACCTTTTGTGTTTAGGGAGAGGGGGTGGAGAATAATAATACATATTTATATTTACTTGAAATGCAAGGATAACAGGAGTGGGTAGCAAGGTCTTAGCAGGAACTGGGTGGACTATAAACCTTTACAACTTTTAAAGAATTTTGAACCACATGTTTTTTATTTAAAAAAAATTTTTTTAAATTCAAGTGTTACAATTTACCCAGTTATTACACATAAGCAAACCTTCAGAATACCCTGTTTTTCCTTCAGTTATCTTTTCACATGGGAGAATTCTGTGGTCTTCTCAAAGACTTCAAGTGCAATTTTAAGATAATGACACATTTGCACATTAGACTTTTGAAATCAATGAGGCTTATGAAATCATTCTCAGTATTTCATGGTCAGACTTTTTCCACCTTGATAATACTTAAATTCTTGTTTTTGGTTTAATTAGAATAAGTAAGAACACAACAGAAACATGAGAGAACCATGAGAAAGATCACATCACCACCTTTAATTACTTGCCTGTTGCACAGCTTTTTGGGAAGATTTACGTCGAGTATATGAGACAAAATATTGACCAGCTGAGTCGCATAGCACAATGCAGCACTGATTGTGTAAGCAGGGTTGTTATGCTCCATGTCTAAAGTATAAGAACAACAGCCATGCACAAAACTTTAATTTCAATAAAAATATTCATGAACCTAGACTTTTTATGATTTGTGGTTTTATCAATACATTATCGATAACTATGTTTTACTCTTTACTAATAAAAGGTCCATGCCAGACATTAATGTTTCATCATTTATGACTTTTGCTGAGTGGAATTAACCTAAGCAAGCAGGCCTAAATGGACCCAACATAAATGAAACTGAAGTCTGAACTGCTTGGACCTAATAATGTATTATTTATTAGAACAACTGATGCCCTATTTAAATGTCACCTCCTCAGAGAAACCTCCCCTGACTACCCCATGGAAAAGTAGTCCCTTCCTCTGTAGCCCTGTCCCATGATGGTGCTGCTTCTGTCCACAGCCCACACTCAGCACATGACGCCTTTGGTCATTACTTGTTTGTTTTCCTCTCCACAGAAAAGCAAAGAGCTACACCTGTCTTGGTGACATCACCTCTGTATCATCAGCTCCCAGCACTGCGCATGACAGTAGGCACATACTGAATACTTGCTAGATGACTAAATGAATAATCTTTCTCTATCAAAGAGAAGCTACCAGGGCTTTAAAGGGTTTTTGTACTGGGGTATTTCAAGCTCCATTTAGGACTGCTACAAGAAGTTCTTTACCAAATTAGAAACTATATAAGTGAGACCCAATGGGCTAAATACACTTCTTTAAACAGTGAGATCTTTTTATACAAATAAAACAATATTGATCTCAAAAGGTGAAACAGCTTAAAAACAAAACAAAAACAAAACATGTTTTCAGTCCATCCACTGATGGATAAACAAAATGTGGCAAATATTTGCAATGGAGTATTATTCAGTCGTAAGGAGAATGAAATGCTGATACATGCTACAATGTGAGCGAACCTTAAAAACATTATGCTAAGTGAAAAAACCAGACACAAAAGGCTACGTAGTGTATGATCCCATTCATATGAAATATCCAGAACACACACATCTATAGAAACAGAAAGCAGATCAGTGGCTGACGAGGGCTGGGAGGAGAGGGGGATGGGCAATGACTGCTTTAAGCCCCATAGTTTCCATCTGAGGTGATGAAAGTGCTTTGAACTAGACAGAGATGATGTTGCACAACACTGTGAATGTACTAAAGACTACTGAATTACTCACTTTAAAACTGTTCATTACATAAATTCTGCCTCAATTAAAAAACATGTATTTATAAAAATGTTCAAAGATTATTTTGCCTCTCACCAGGCCCCTGCGTGGTTTTCTTCTCTTCCACCCAGCTGTAGTACGCAGAGTAGTCCCCGTTGCTGGGAAGGCTAATCCAAGGCCCTGTGATGCTAATGCTGGTGTCTCCATTGTGATCGTCACAGACCCATCTCCCCGACAGGTAAGTCGTCCTCCGGGCTTCTGCCAGCTTGCTCACGGTGCTGGAGGTCATGGCGCTGTCACTCTCTGAAGACACATCTGCGGGGTCTCTAAAAACCAAAGAGGCATATAGATGTCAAGGGACTGGGTTTTAAAGAGAATGCAGTTACTTGGCAGATAGGGAGAACCTTGGCAAGATGCATGCGGGGACAGGAACTTAACTGGAATATACAGAGATAAGCAACTCCATCAGAGATGAGGATCACACCAGCAGAGGCGACACAGAAGCCACGGCAGTGTGAGGAGACAGCACCACAAACGAGGGACTCATGTTTTAGGTTCTCAAACTATTTGGTCTCAAGACGCCTTAATGTGCCTAAAATTTTTTTAAGGATCTGAAGAATTTTTTTGTAGGTGGGTTAGATCTAATATCTACTGTATCAGAAATCTGAGGAAAATTCTAAATGATTAATTCATTTGAAAATAATAAACTCATTACATGTAATGAGCATATTTTTATGAAACAACAACCTGCGTGTTTCAAAACAAGAAAATTAGTAATCCAACAAATAAAGCTTTTTAAACTCTTAAAAAAAATTAGTGAAGTGACATTATTTGTTGACCAGCTGAGTCACACAGCACCGTGCAGCACTGGTGAATTTTGAAAATCTCTTTAATACCCAAGTCTTTCAGTTGCTTTTTCAAGTAGATCTTGTGTCCTGTGGGAAAAACCAACTAGTTCTGCCTGCAGCTCACTCATGGGCTGTTCCTTGAGCCACTGCGGCACCTCCGCGTGCAGCCAACTAGCCTTCCGCAGACTTCCCATCTCGCCGTACGGCACAGTTGAAAGATGTACATGTAGAAGTCAATTAATAATTTCTACTGCCTTATCAGTAACATTCTTAATGTGAAACTGGCTGGTTTTTTATACTGCAAAGACACGGCAAACATGACTATGACTACAGTTTGGTATCACTGCCTTGAAATCTGCCAAGACACTAGAGCTTCTGCCCACTATGGCTTTGGGGCCGCCCGTGCAAATGTCAACACAGTGAGAAAGGAAAATAAAGTGTTAGTATCATTATAAAAATAGTTTTGACTGCACAGACTCTCCGAAAGGGTCTCAGGGACCCCCAGAGGTCCACAGACCACACTCTGAGACCTGCTAGCCTAAAGAGTGGAACGCGAATGAGAAGTCACGGCAGGTCCCACACAAGGCAGGGAGAGAACATGTGTGTCTGGGGAGCAGAGAGGATCAGTGTGGCTGCACGGAGGCATGAGAAAGTGCTGGAAGATGGTGTTGGAAGAGTGGGACAGACTGGGAAGGGTCTTCTGTGTTATGCTGAGTTTAGATTCTGTTTTCTTGGCCAGTGGCTCTCAATGCTTCTTCCTTCTGCCACAAGTACACATAAGGTAACTCCTACTGGCTGTCATGGGTAAGACTGGAGGGAGGGAACTATGCCCAGTGCTGAGCTATACCTCTACTTCTTCCTTCCTCCACTCAAGGAAGTTTGAGAAATATGAATGAGCAAGAAATCCTATTACAGGGGTAACTTGAAAACTATCAGCTTAAAAAAATGGTTTATAATAATACATACTAATATATAAGATTTAAACAGCCCAGGTATGGAAGAGAGTTTTTCTCTTCTTTGACTTTGTGTTCAGTTGTCAGTTTCCTTACTGGAACAGCTATGTTTACTGTAATGTGCTTTAACATCAACATCAAAATGTATTTTGACATGATGTCTCTGTTTTGTCAGCTTTTTTCTCCCCAAAGGCATGGCCAGCTGTCTTTATAAACCAATTTTTGGATAATCCAATTTTTCCCCACTGATCCAAATGCCACCTTAGGGTCTATTTCTGAACTTTCAACCCTACTCTATTTTGAATCTGCCTTTTTATTTTTATATTTGCCAACTATTACTAATGACAAATTACATGGTAAGAGTCAGAGAGCAGGTTTTCAAGCCAGAAGCAACAACCAGACCTTTAGGCTTTCAGGAAGCTAACTCTGGCCATAGATAAAGGGACAAGTAGGGGCAGCAAATAGTTAAGTCCCAAGTAGCAACAGTCCACTGACTGCCCAATTCCAGGGAAAGGTGCCAGAAAGCGAGGGCAACCAGAAGAGACAGGAAAGTCTTTAACTGGAACAGCCTGATGGTTAGTGAGAAAGCAAGTGAAACTCTTCAGGGGTAGCTTCTGCACCTGGATGGTCATCAGCACCATCTGGGGAAGTTAAAAAAAATAAAAGTATAAAAGAGATGGACTGGGAGGCTGAAGGTATTTCTCTGGAACCTTTTCCTGAAGTTCCTGAGTGACTCTGATGAACAGTCAGGTAGGCGCCACTGTCTGGTTCATCCCACTGACCCCTAAGGGTATCCACGCACGACAGCCCAAGACCCAACTCTGAGTATCCAGTGCCTGACGTGCTAGCCACCAGGAAGAGGCTGAGTCAGCGTGTCTTGCCCACCAAGTAAGAGACCCCGAGGTGTTTTCTTCCATCTTAGCTCATGCTTTCTCTGTGAAGTAGGCATTTATCATTCCCGTCTAACAGACAAGGAAGTAAGACTTCAAGGCTCAAGAACCTGCCTCACAGCATTTAACGAACAGATAAACAGCCAACTGGCACTGCAGCTGACATCAGCCAGACGTTCCTGATGAGTGTGAGTCTGCACCTCATCTGGATGCTCTGAGAGTACACAGGCTCGGGTCCCACTTCTCTGAGGGCCACCGCCCTTCACCCTGCCCACCCCCCACCCTCCCAACTTCATGCAGTGTGCACTGTTTGCTGAAGCAGGTAAGACTTAAAGTTTCATTACCAGGAAAACCAATGAGCTCAGAACAGTGCCCAATAAATGAGGTGTTGACATGCTTAAAAGATACTTGATCTTTGGAACTGGAGTTTTCCTTGAGTCAAAAGGCTAGCTTACTGTACCTCACGCCAGTCTTTACTTCCTCAATTGGAAAAATGACAGAGGTGAGCTCTAGTATGTGAGATCGCCGAAGGTTTGCCAGACGCTCGTAATGACTTTTTAAGTCAGTGGTTTTTCTTTCTACCAGGTCACCAAGTTTTCGATTGTGCCTCTGAATCTTCTCCTTTTTCTCTTGATGCCGTTGTGCTCGAGTATAAAGCTTCTGATTCTTTTCCTTGGTTTTGAGGAGGCCTTCAGAATCTAAAATAAATAAATCACACCCAACAATTATCTCTACAAACAGTTCCTGGGTACTGCAGACTGCCCCCTAAGCATCAGTGCCTTCCTGCAGTCTAAACTGAAAGTAAAACCTCAATAAAATTAACTGGATGATGTTCACTAAGTGGAAACTGAGAGTTTCGTTCAAGTAGGTATTACACATAGAGCAAAAGGAATGGCCACTAAAATGACTCTGGGTCTTCATTTGTAATCAACACCAGTGAGCATCACTCAACAACTATCAAGTTTAAGTTTAGCACCGGAAGCACCTTTATTATAGTAAGCAACAAAGAACAGCCATGTTGGGCAGAAAAGAGATGTAATTCTAACTCTGAAAAACTTACTGGCTATCTGATTTTCCTTAGAAATCTCTTAAGTGTGTCCTGGGCTACATCCAGAGAACCCAGTAGGTGGTTACACAGCAAAGAAACAGACCAAGGGCTCTGAAAAGTTACAGTGGAGTTCAGCCCCCCACAGGGTAGGAGCACCTACCATACGCCAGCATTTTAAGCACTGCAAGGGCAGCTAGAACCTTGGTCTACACAACCAAGAAAACAGACACTCATCCTGCCCAATGTATGTTCTTTTGATGGAGCTCCTTCAGGTTCTAGGTCCTAAGACCTGCTACCAGTATCAGGTTGTGGCTAAACTCCTCTAGAGTAGCAACAGGTTGTGAAATCTCAGACAGATACCTTGGGACAACTTAGGAGACTCAAACAAGTTCAAAATCAAGCTCATTCTTTTTCCAGGAAACTTTCCTCTTGACACATTTTAAGCTAGGTTCCCTACTTCATACTTATTTTTGACCTGTCTGCTGTCCAAATCAACCCCTCGAGGGCCCATTCCATGAGTGGTCCTATAGTTCCTTACATCAAGACCTTTCTTTTCATTCCCACTATCACAATCCTAGTTAACTCTCACCAAAACTCTGCCTATCTCCAGGTGGCTCCATTCCGTACCTTCAAGCCCCCTTTCCCTGGCTCAGTCTTCATGAGCCATTAGTTCTCCACTGCTGTTAAAAATACATGTCATTTATTTCGTCCCTGATTGCCTTTTAGTGCAGTAGAGCACCCTCTGCATGCACTGAAGAAGAGACTTCACTTCTTGCTTTTGAAAACAGCATGAGAAATATGTTTTTCATCCTTCCTCCTCAGCTTTGGTGTGTAAAAATTTTCCATCGGGGGAAAGCCTTCTGATTCAGATTTAAAGATAAGATTTAGCAAAGTGACTAAAATGTATTAAATAATGCATTACTTTATCAGCATTTACAGAAGTCTGGGGGCGAAAAGGTATATAACAAGAGGAAGTTGGAAGGTCATCGGAACCACCCAGAACAGTGCTATGCAAAGTATGGCCTGTGGATCTGGGCCCATCTACAACCCTTACCAGGCACGAGAAGTACAGAAATACAGAGTCGGTTCAGGCTACTTGGCACTGCCATGCTATCCAAGTGTGCCATCATTTTTCTAGTAATTTATTTTATTTTACAAAAATATTGGTTTGAGTTTTTACACATAGGAAGCGAAACAGAAAAAAGTGGTCTTTCACTACAGATAGTTTAAGAACCACTGACCCAGTCCTGTCCCCATGCATGAGATTTTAATTTACTAAGTCCGGAGTAGGTCCCATGATTCTCTCTATAGATTTTTAAAAGGTTACCAGGTGACTACCAAAGATTTGCTAGGGATGGAAACCACTATTTTGGGTCTACTAATTTAGAACCGTATCTTTTATTTTCTATGGTTGAGGCTTTCGTATTTTGGAGTTAGGAACCTATTAAAAAGAGCTGATCAACATAACACTGTAATGGGGAGTAGTAGAACCAAGAGCTCACCTCCTCTCACGACTACAACAAAACTGTAACTGACTGCTAAACAACCATCAAAAAAAAAAAAAAGACTGGAACCTAACAAAAAAGATCTTCAACTGGAAACATAAAGAAGGAACCACAGTGAGATGGCACACAGGGTGTGCTTGTGATGTAACTGGGCCCCATGCCCCCCTGGTGGGCAACCCACAAGCTGGAGAAAAACTACATTGCAGAGGCGTCCCCACAGGAGGGAGAGTTCTGAGCCCCATATCAGGCTCCCCAGCCTGGGGTTTATGCATTGGGAGTAGGAGGAGACCCCAGAACATCTGGTTCTGAAGGCCAGCGGGACTTAATTGCAGGAGCTCCATGGACTAGGGGAAACAGAGACTTCATTCTCTTGGGAAATGTACACAGAATCTCACGTGTACCAGGTCCAAGGGCAGAGGCAGTGATTTCATAGGAACCTGGGCCAGACCTGCCTGCTGGTTTTGGAAGGTCTCCTGGGGAGGTAGGGGGCAGCTGTGGCTCACCCAGTGGACATAAAGGCTGGTGTCAGACATGCGGGGAGTGTTCAACTACATGAGCTTTCCTGGAGGCTGACATCTTGCTTGGGTCATTAGCACTAAGACCTAGCCCCACCCAACAAATTGTAGGCTTAAGTGCTGGGAAACCTCAGGCCAAACAACATACTAGGTGGGAACACAACTCCACCCATCAGCAGATTTCCCGAACCCACAGCCTCTAGACACACCTCTAGACAAGACCCTGCCTACCAGAGGACCAGGACCAAGCTCCATTCAGCAGTGGGCAGGCACCAACCCCTCTTGCCAGGAAACCTGCACAAGCCTCTAGTCCAGCCTCCACCCATCAGGGGGCATATACCAGAAGTAAAAAAACAACCACCCCACAGCCTGCGGAAGGAGTCTGCTAACGCAGGCCAGAATTTACCCTGGGACCAGCTGGACTCCGGCCCTTGGGTGACAAAAGGGGAGTGTACTGCTGGGATGCACAAGACATCTCCTACAGAGGGCCATCTCTCCAAGGTGGAGAAACAAAACTAACCTACATAAAAATACAAATAGAAATTTAGACAAAATGAGGCAGCAGAGGAATATGTTCCAGGCAAAGGCATAAGATAAAACCCCTGAAGAAGAAATAAGTAATGAGGAGCTAGGCTATCTACCTGAGAAAGAGTTTAGAGTAGTGATTGTGGAAATGATCAGAGAACTGCAAGTGAAGTTTTTAGTAAAGAGTTAGAAAATATAAAGAATACCCAAACAGAGCTGAAGAAAACAATTACTGAAATGAATAATACACTAGAGGGAACTAAGAATAGACTAAATGAGGCAGAAGAACGGATCAGTAAGTTGGAACACAGAGTAGTGGAAATCACTACTGCAGAACAGAAAAAAAGAAAAAAGAATGAAAAGAAATGAGGATAGTTTCAGAGAACTCTGGGACAACATGAAGTGCACTAATATTCACATTATAGGGGTCCCAGAAAGCGAAGAGAGAAAGGACCTGAGAAAATTTTTGAAAAAATAATAGGTGAAAAGTTCCCTAACCTGGGAAAGGAAACAGTCACTCAAGTCCAGGAAGTGCAGAGAGTTCCACACAGGATCAACCCAAAGAGGAAAACACCACGGCACATAGTCATCAAATTGACAAAAATTAAGGATAAGGAGAAAAAATTAAAATAAGCAAGAGAAAAGCAACAAATAACATACAAGAGAACTTCCATAAGATTATCAGCTGATTTTTCAGCAGGAACTCTACAGGCCAGAAGGGAGTGGCATGATATATTTAAAGTGATGGCAGAATCACTTTAAATACAACCAGAATACTCTATCCAGCAGGGCTCTCGTTCAGATTTGATGGAGAAATCAAAAACTTCACAGATAAGCAAAAGCTAAAAGAATTCAGCACCATCAATCCAGCTTTACAGCAAACATTAAAGGAACTTCTCTAGTCATCAAACCGTAAAAATGTTGGGAGTATTTGACAGGAAGTTGCATTGGATCTGTAGATCGCTTTGGGTAGTATGGCCATTTTGATAATGCTGATTCTTCCAATCCAAGAGCACAAGGTATCTTTCCATTTCTTTGTACCATCTTCAATTTCCTTCATCAATGTTTTGCAATTTTCAGAATATAGGTAACCTCCTTGGTTAAGTTTATTTCTAGGTATTTTGTTGTTTTTGACGCAATGGAAATGTTTATGCCAGTTATAAAATTCTGGTTTTTGAAGTGAGAAAAAAAAAGTGAATGAAGGGCTGCAAATAGCAAAATATCCTTCTTTTTTGGAGGTGAGTTGTATTCCATTGCATATATACGCTACAACTTCTTTATCCATTTATCTATTGATGTGCACTTAAGATGCTACCATATCTTGGCAATTATAAATAATGCTGTTGTTAATAGCGGGTTGTATGTATCTTTTTGAATTAATGTTTTTGTTTTTCTTGGATATACGCCCAGGAGTGGAACTTCTATTTTTAGGTTTTTGAGAAACCTCCATATTGTTTTCCATATGCACCAATTTACATCCCCACCAATAGTGTACAAGGGTTCCCTTTTCTCCACATCCTTGCCAATATGTGTTATTTGTGTTCTTTTTGATGATGACCATTCTGATAGGTGTGCGATGATACCTCATTGCGATTTTAATGTGCATTTCCCTGATATTAGTGATGCTGAGCAACTTTTCAAGTTCCTGTTGGCCATTTGCATTTCCTCTTTTGGAAAAAGTCTATTCAGTTCTTCTGCCCATATTTTAAATGGATTGGTTGGTTGTTTGCTTTTTAATTGAAGTACGGTTGATTTAAAATGTTAAAAAAAAAAAATTCCTTACACAAATGTTTTACAAAGAGAAAGGCAAGCAGTAAACTTTTCCCGGTTGCTGTTGCCCCCCACTTCCTCTCTCTCTAGTTTCTCTCTCTAGTTTATTAATCCCACAAAATACCACATGAGCCCCTTATTAGGTCTGGAGAGAGGGGGACAAATTACTTACTTTTCTTCATTTCTTCATTTCCTTTACATATAGTTTGTTTCAGCTGTTCAATTCTCATCTTGCAGGACATTATTTTCCATCTCTTAAAAAAGGAATGCAATAAATATCACAAACGTTGATCTCTTATAATTAATATGATTATCCACCTAAGGCCACTACATATATAGAGGTATATCTTAGAAAATGTAATGAAGAAAAGACCAATATAACTGTATTTATTACAGGTTTTATAACTGGCGAATTACAAAGAAGAAAAAATGTTATTATGGCTCAGTGCAGAGGCTGCTAGGAAATTAAGAGAGAGAAATTCGCATAGTTCTTTTATATGTTAATGAACACACAGGAAAATGTTAAAGGATATTCTCACAACATGCTCTGTCCAATATACAGCTACTGGTCCCGTGTGGCTATTTAAAAATCTATTAGAATTACATATAATTTAAAAATCCAGTGCCTACTCCCCCTACCCAAGTGGTATATGTCAACCCTCCACTGTGGCTAACGGCTACCATACCAGGGTAGTGTGGCATAGAGAACACCTGCATTATCAGAGAGTTGTACTGATGAGCTGCTCTAAACCCTTAGTGCTGGTTACTGAGGAGACCATCAATTGTATTATCTCACTGATACAATAAGCTAATATTACTTAAATTCCAGTGGGGTGAGAGAAACATCTGAGAACAGATTCATGGGGACTGAAGGATTCAGGAATGAACTAGCAATGAGATGTCTTCACTTTTAAGAGCTATTAGTCTTTAAGAATCAATATTCAAGCTTGTGATAAAAAAAACTAGAAAACAGAACAGGGAACTTTGAAAAATTTAGGATGGGATTCTTTATAAATAGTCTTTTATAATCTTTTTCCATATAACAAACACACTTTGTTTATATAACATTCAGAGCATATGCAGAATTCACTTACATTACATTTAAATATTATTTAAAAATTATAATGCTTATTAGTATGAAAAAAATTAAGTATCACGAAGGAGAAGAAAGTGATTAGCCTAATTCCTTCCTATTCTTCAGGAGTGATCTCAATTACAGGTTGACAATTTTTTTTCAGGATTTTTTTTTAGAGTATACATATATTTAAAACACATACATAAATGGAATCATACTTTACCCTAGTGTACCTTTTTTTATTAAAAAATCTATCTTGGACATCATTTCACACCAATACATGTAGACTGACCATATTCTTTAATTATCTCATTCTGTTTGATGAGTATTTAGTACTATCAGTGATGCGGGCAATCAGCTTCTTTACCCTTAAGTCTCTGTATTCACGTGCATTTTCTTAGGAGGAAAATTGCCAGATATACTACATGCATTTTAAAAAAACCCAAACCACCACCAAATTGTCCCCCAAACGAATATGTTAATATATATTCCCACCAACAGTGAATAAAAGTGCAATCAATCAAACTCCTTATCTTCATATGCTGTATTCATTTTTTCCCAGTTTAAATTCATTTTGCTAGGGACTTTAACATATAGAACTTTTAAACTTTTATGTAGTCTGTCAAAATGTTTTCCTTTATGCTTATAAAGATCTGCTCACCCCCAGATTATAGAAATACTCTCCCATATTTTCTTTTAATATTTTTTAGTTTACTCTTCACATTCAACCATTAATCCATCTATAAAGTGTGTGGTTATGATGAGTAAGTGATTTCAAAAATGACACCCCTCACTGTTCTTGTATTTCTATGCCAATACCAGACTCCATAATTATTCCTTACGGTGGTTCCACAATTAATTGCCAATACCCCATTTTTGGTATCTAGATGAAATATCTGAGAAGCCCACACTACAAATATATTCACAGAGGACTGCCAAAAAATGATCAAAAATAAATTTAAATTCAAAATGATTTTTTTAAGCTCTACCAACTTAAAAACATGTAACTTCAAGTATAAAGAATATTACTTAAATACATCTGAAAGCTTACCAACTGATCTGTTATCCATTTTCCTTCCATAGCTTTTAACACTCTGTATGGAGAAGAGACATAGGAAATAAGCTCTTAAGATAATAAATGTTGTGAAGCTCAAAAATGCAAAATCAACACCTTTTTAAAATAAGGCCTTAGAAACAGGTGGAAATACCAAAGTGGGATGTAAGCATTTAAAAATGTTTTCCAAATTCCCTGTTCTCTGCATTTTTTTCCTCACCTCCTTCCTTTTGCACTTTTAACACTGCCCAGAGTCTTTCTATAAAGTTTCATAATAAACTTCCATAACAGCCATAGCCTTTGTCTTCCATCATAGTCAGTAATTTCCATCAGTCATAATTAATAATAATGACAGTTACAAGATAATTCACTATCCAAAATGCTATTGTCAAGTTCCCCGCAAAAATGGCACAAGGCAGCTTTGGCAAAAATCTGTTCTATGAAATGAAGTGTTCTATGGGAAAAAAAAATAGAAGTTTCTGTGAGAGAGTAAGTTAGAAGAAATGACTGAATTATATAAATCCAAGTAGGTTTCTCTGATGCAGGGCATCTCAGAAGATTTAATCTGCTTATAAATATGTTAATCAGACTTGGGGATGTGTAGAGAACAGTGACTAGATCAGTTTGGGACATAAGGTTCTACAGGACAGTTCTCAAATCCAGAGGATGAGAGATTCATCAGGGGTGCTTATTAATACTCAGATTCCGGGGCCTCCCCACAGACCCACTGAATCAGAACACCTGAGAACAGGATTCCAAGAAGCTGCATGTTTAACCATTACCCAAGTTAATGGACTCTTCTCATGTAGATAATCTGCAGACCACACTCTGCAAAACCCTGATACAGAAGAATAAAGGTAAAGAGAAGCAATAACGTCCTATAAGAGCCGCCACTACTGATTTAAGTCTAATATGCCTTCTGTCCTGGACCCACTTACCACACATCAATTATCAGGGCCAGGGGTTTGATTCATCTACCCCATCACTGCCTGCTGTGAACCAGGTACCTAGTGTTTCCTAAAAACTTGATAATCTCTATTATCTTGCTTCTCCTAGATGCACTGCTCTTCACACTTTGTATCCTAAATTCAATGAATTGGTAACCCACATGACTGCATACCACAGCACTGAATTAAATCATGTGGTAACTGGATAACCTCCACAAATTAAAAAGTAAAATGAAAACTCACTCTTTTTGAAATTCTTCTTGCTTGCTCTTAAGCTGGCTTAACCTTTCCTTCTTGTCTATAAACCTATAAGAAAAAATTCAAGTGTTTTATTTAAACTTTCACTCTTTTCAGTCGAATGAGATTATGCAAATTCCTGAGAGCCAATCATTTCTGCAGTCTCCTCCAGAAATGTCACCATCCTGAACACATCTTCTCCATGGGATGCACACAGCTGCTTACCATTTGGTTATTTAAAACTACTAAGTTCAAATTCTCAGCTTTAGAACTCCTTCATGGGTTTAAAAAATGTGCCTATAGGTTTTTTTCACCCCTAAATTAAACTGTCTTCCAAAACAGGACACATCAGAACACTAAAGTGAATCTGAATTCAAGGAAACTGAGGCTTCTATTATAAAAATAATTTTAATTAAGCTTAATTTAACCCTGTTCTAACCTATAAATTGGTTCCTTGTAAGTATTAAAGTAAAATTTTTTTTCTCACTGATGTTATTGCTAGTCATTATGGGCTAACAAGTTACTTAATAAAAGTTATCAAAAGGAGGGAATATCACATTGCAGTTCATTTTTCTGTTTGTTGGTATTCTATCCTTATCCTGATTTTCTTCCTGCTTATTTGGGATTTAGTTTCCTTATTTTTACTTTTTGCAGTTTAAGGCAGAAACTTAGATCATCGATTTTAAGCCTGCTTCTCCCTTTTTAATATAACCATATAAACTTATAAACTTCCCCCCCAAATATTGCTTAAGCTAAACCCTAAAAATTCTGATACAGTATATTTTATCATTTAATTTGAAATTTCTAATTTTCCATAAAATTCCCTCTTTGCACCATAAATTATTTAGAAGTGTGTTGCTTAATTTTCAGATACATGGGCTTTATTAGGTAACTCACTGTTACTGCTTTCTGCTTTAACTCTGATGTGGTCACAGAATGTACTCTATGAGATTTCAATCTTGTGATTTGAGACTGTCTTATGGCCTTGCATATGGTGTGCCTTGGTGAAAATTACATGTGCACCTGGAAAAATGTGTATTCTACAATTGCTGGGTACAGAGTTCTATCAATGTCAACCAGATGAAGTTGGCTCAGTGATATTCAGATTTTCTAGATCTGTGCTGTTCAATATGGTAGCCATCAGTCACATGTGGCTACTGAGTACCTAAAATGTGGCTTGTTGTTTAATAAAAATTTGGGTAAAACGGGGAGGAAAATAGCTTGGTGGCAGGGAGCATGCTTGGCATGTATGAGGTCCTGCGTTCAATCCCCAGTGCCTCCGCTAAGGTGGGGAGTCGGGGGAAATGAATTTGAATAAAAAAAATTGTACAACTAACATCATGCAACTGATTTTGAATTGAGCTAACCGTGGCTCACTATTTTCAAAGAGACAAAGGTAATGCCACATGCTACAGTAACATGGTAAGGAGTCCAAGATTAGGCTTTTGGCTATCTCCTAAATTTCTAGCCTAAATGAAAACAATTTAACAGAACCGTAACAGCCCCAAGAATCTCTTCCTTAAAATAATTCAGATATAGAAGTCTCTAATATACATTTCTATAATTCCACATTTTAAAATGTACCCAGATATCTACTTCTAAATGGAAGGTATAAAATGGTCTGATTATAACCCTACCATTAGCAGTCAATCACTAAAAATGTACTATATTAAACAAAAAAGCCAATCAGGCAACATTATATGTGACAGAATTATATACTTATGTGACTAAAATAAAATAAAATAAAAAATTCAGTTTCTCAGCTTCACTACTCACATTTGAATAACCACATATGGCTGATGGCTTACTGGACAGCACAGATATGGCAAATCCTTGCACAAAGGTCTACTAGGTAGCACCATAATGTCCAGTAGTAGATTCACCAATTAATTTATCAGGCATTACTTTGTGCCTGCAACTTATAACAAAGCATCTTCCAGAATGTTAAGAAATCTAATCATATATTCTTATCAACTGGCTGTGTACTGAACATGTTACTTGTTATATGCTGTCATTTTCTTGTATCAAAAATGAGAAACTAATGTGGCATTTACTTCCACCTCACTGAGGCAATGTAGTGATTCATGCTCTGATAACGTGACAGAGATGACAAGCTCACAAGACTCATCAAACTGTGCAAATGGGTGACATGGGGGATAAAATCCTGTTTTCAGAGGCTATAAAAGTGCTCCTTTCCAATCTGTTATAAAAACATCACTTTGCACTGAAACAAACTGGGATGATAACACAGTCCAGCTTTGTATCAAGCCGGTTAGTTCTCCTGGGATTTGTTAAAACAACAACACAACAACAAACTTACAACATAAATACACAGATGAGAGAGGGAATAATAAACAGAAGATAACAATTCTTACTGTATCAAAACTTCATGAGTAATGTCATTATTCACAAGGAAAATTAAAAGTAAGTGGTGTTAACAAAGCTAAACAGCAGACTGATGTCAAGGAATGTGGCTGGTCAGCATTTCCATTGCTCATCAGCGCACTCGTCTATTCTCTGCATTCCCCACCCCAGTACTCATGGAGATAGATTAAAAAAGGTGGGGTGAAGGGTTCAAGCTGGGTTTATCACATAAAATGTTTAGTATTTTTTTCCACGTCATAACATATAGCTCTATCACATTCTTGAAAAAGCACATGGAATTTCACCAAATGAACCAAGTTTATTTATATAAGCTCCTATTGATGAGCATTGCCATGGCTTCCAAATTTTTGCTATTATCAGTAATGCTATAAATGAATATCCCAGTGCACAAATCTTTACAAGCTTCTAGGTTTCTCTGTGAGAAATTCTTATAAATTAACCGCTGGGTCAAAAATTTACATGCAAAATTCTGGCAGTTAACCTTTAAATTTCCTGTGAATCACTTCATATCACCTGACCAACCTGTTTTCTTGCTCCCTCCCCAAACATTGCACATTTTAGTCTTTGCCAACCTGACTGGCCCCCAACTCCTTTCCTTCAAAGATTGAAAGGCCAAAAAAACCCAAAAAACAAAAACACCTCAAAACTAAATCCTTTCAGATATGCAACTCAGGGCCTTAAAAACTATTAAACCCTTTGAACAAGTTACAGCAGTTCAAGGGAAACAGATCAGAGATGAAGAAGACTTATGTCTGAAGGCACCAATCATGAAACTAGTCATAAGCAAAAATTGGAAACTTTATAATGTCCAAGGGGAGAATGACTATCAAATGATACCATATTGCCATGAAGGATATTATAATATTTTTTGTAGACAGACATGAGTATGTGTTTATGAGATGCTGGGTTAAAGAAAACAAAACATTAGAGCATCAAATTATATACACATGGTTCCAGAAACGAGGCTAGAAGTAAATATAACAAAATATTAACAGAGTTGTAATAATATGGGCAAAATCTATTTCCTTCTTTAGGTATTTTTGTACTTTACAAGTTTTCTACAATTATCATGTATACTTTTCTAATCAGAAAAAAAAGAATCCATTCCATCAATTAAAATTTCTCATGCTCTTCCTTGGAGGATCACATCCACTATAGAAACAAATATGCAATCCCTTAAAGTATCTAAAGTCCTTAGGTCTCTTGACACAGATTATATTCTTTGGCTTCCTTAAATCTAAGGGGGGAAAATGAGCATTAACAGTTTTAAGGTCAGTGGTGGGGAACCTTCCCCATCTCTGATTTGGGCACAGATTTGGTGAAGAGTTAATAACGATTCTGGCTCTACAAATAAGGCAGCAATGCTTCTGAGGGAGCATGGGGCCTGGAAAAGAGCACAGCAACCTCCCTTATTTAAGCGGAAATGGTGAAAGAACTGAGTATTTCTTGAACTAAGATACTAACACAGCAAAGATTACTAGCCATCATATTTTTTCTCCCTTAAATTCTTTAGGTATACAAAGGTATTGTGTTTATGGACAAATACCATATGAAAAAACACAGTCCATATCAGGATGGTTCTTCTATCTTATGTAAGAAAATTTACTAAAGTATGAGAAAATGCGCAGCTGATTCTTGAACAAAGTGAGTTTGAACTGCCTGGTCCACTTAAATGTAGACATTTTTCAACGGTAAACACTACAGTACTGCATGGTCCAGAGTTGGCTGAATCCGTGGACATGGAGGAACCGTGAATACAGAGGGCTGACTAAATCATAGCGAATTAACCCCATTGTTCGAGAGTCAACTATAGTAAAAACACACTCCACTGGCAGGAACGAAGGTTGAATCATTAGCAACAAGTAGAAACAAAGAACTGTTTAGTTTCCTCACTTGTAAAATGGGAATAATTCTTATCCTGCTTGGTTATAGGGGTTAAATAAGATAAAAGTGAAAGCATCAGGTACAGGCACTCAGCACATAATATAGGCTAGTTTGCCTTTTCTTCACTGCAATGAGTGATTTTGCACTTCAGCTTACTAACATATTAAATTGAATATATATATTATATATATATTTCAGATCTGGAAGTAAATGTAAGAATTAGCATAGCCGAGCATAACTCCTCTGAGTTTCCTCATTTTAAAAGCAGGTTAATAACTCGTGGTTTTGTGGTAAGGAACAAATGAGATAATAAATGCAAAAGCCTTTTATAAATTCTAAAAGGTATGTATAATGGTAACAGTTGCCAGTAATACTGATTGAAAACAAAAGTTATATTTTCTTAGCAGATTTCCAAGTATTGGTATAAATACAGTAATAAGCTGCGTGGGATGGGAGTTGTGACCCTTCCTGAAAAACATAATCAAACAGCAGTAAGGCTGATAAACTCTTGGCTAGAGATGGGGAGTTCAGTTACCTACAGAGCTTCTGTTCTGCTGAGTGGGTTATACAAATGCGAGTCCAGAACTGAACTCTCATGACAATAGATTTTTATAGGCTCTGGTGACTGACAACCGAAAAGATACTGGAGGGAGACCAGAAATATCCAAAGGACAGTTTTTTGGATATTGGTTGTATCTTCCCCTTGAAATCTTTAGTAACATCTAAATTTCTCACTGGGACTTTATCCCATCTCTCAATTTGTTCAGTGCCCATATTTCTGTTTCCTGGTAAAAGTGTATTCATATATTCTTAAAACTCATCAGTGAAGGTAATGCTGTGTTATTCCTGAAAGTGTACTTGCAAAAGCAATATCCATATGCTCATAAAATGTGCCTTTCTTTTTGATCCATAGTTTAAAATAACTGGTTCCTAAACCAGCAAGATGATTTTCCTTGGTGCTACAGCCTCTGGGTATCCTCAGATTATGTCCTGTCTCACTACTACACCTATCATAAACTGGTAACCAGTTTCTTTCCAGTTTTGAGCACAAAGATTACTTCAACTTGTCAGTTATCTATTGGGTAACAGTGTTATTTCTGGTGTCAGATAAATGTATAATTCAGAAAATTATGTTCCTGTTAAAAGACTTAAAATTTTAGAATATTCACCAGTACGAGATCCAAAGAAGATTCTGTTGAGAGAACTTCTTAATTACTCCTCTTCATCTCTTAAAGAAGCACACAAGTTAAAACGCCAATGAAAAAGCAGAGAAGAAAGTGGGCACTGTTTCAGGACTGGGGCCGCAGTGCGAGATGAGGAAAGGATAGTGCTGGTGAGGACACCAAGGTTATAAGGAAGTGTTCCCACTGAACAGTAACAAAAAAGTCATGAGTTTAGATGTTTTTCAATCTAACTGCCAAACTCACAGTGTCCACAAAATTATACAAAGACACATGTTCCCTTTTTAGGAGTCAAAGGAACTAATTTTGGGGAGATACATTTGTTCTTTAATATCTAATTTTTCTTGAACTGATATACCATTAGAACATGTATATTCAGTGAGTCTATTAATGAAACCTGAAAAAAATACATTTACATTTACAAGAACTTTGATAGGCATATCACATTCAAGACCCATGTAGGCACAGCTAATGTGGCTACTTTACTGTAAAGAATCAGAGGTTAAACAAAGGTTTTAAAATTGTGTTGTAAGATTCCATATTTTATTTCCAAGTGGTTTCCCACAGCTAGTGAGGAGGTCTTCATAAAGCAGAAGGAAAAATAGACTGAAAGCAGAACACAGAATACAAAATTTTTCATAAGTTCTGAAGACAGTAGAATACTTCACAATCAACATCTGGCCCACACAATTTAAGGCTTATCCGTAGTCAGTGTAAATCCTTGAGAGCAGAGACCTGCCTTTCTCTTCTGTAACTGCCAGAATATTTTATGCAGATAACTACACACAGTGAGAGCTCAGTAAAAGTGATCTGGTCACCAGGACAGTGGTTCTGGGTCTCAAGAGATTCTTAGAGTCTACTAGATACTGGGCACTGTTCTGGGAACAAAGGAAAACAAACCAGCAAACTCTTCTCCCTTAGGAACACACAGTTCCAAACAGGGAGTGATGGAAAGTGAAGTGAAGCTACCTGAGCAGTCCTGTTACCCCTCAACCCAAAAGTTTCTTTTTCATTTCTGATTTTGGAATGGTTCTGGTATCTGCTCTTCATTTTTCTGCTTAGTTGTGTTTTTTTTTTTAATTTTATTTTATTGAGTATAGTCAGTTTACAATGTTGTGTCAATTTTCAGTGCAGAGCCCAATTTTTCAGTTCTACATGAACATACATATATTCATTGTCACATTCTTTTTCACCGTGAGCTACTACAAGATCTTGTATATATTTCCCTGTGCTATACAGTATAATCTTGTTTATCTATTCTACATATACCTGTCAGTATCTACAAACTTCGAATTCCTGGTCTGTCCCTTCCCACCCACCCCCCTTTTCTGCTTAGTTATAAAAAGAAACCCACTAGAACACATCCCTCTTCTGAAAATAATTTGTACTGCAGTGTTTAAAGTTGTCTTGCCTTTGCCATTTCTTCAACAATTTGCCTATGACGTGCTACCCGCTGACGCTGCTCTAAGCACTGGGGATCGAACTGAACAAAACCAGAATTCATGCCTGCATGGAACTACATTTGGGATGCAATTACCCTCCTCAAATAAATACACCAATTACCATGCTCAACACCAGGGAAGAACTGAGTATTGTGACAGAAAATAACAGTGAGGGAGATGGAAGTAGGGACCTACCTTAGTGAAGGTCAGGGAAGGCCTCTCCAGGGAAATGACCTCTAAGCTGAGACCCTAAAGTCAAGGTACCAATCAGGAGGAAAAGTCTTCCGGGCAGAGGGAACAGCAAGGAAAAGGGCCCAGGGGTAGAAAAGTTTCACAGTGTTTGAGGATCTGAGAGAAGGCCCCTGACCAAGGAGCTGTGAACATGAGGGAACAAGGCATGAGTTTATTCTATGAGTGCTTAATACATACCAGATGTCATGCTAAATACCTCAGTGCATACTCTTATGTAATCACTACCAGAAACCTATGACGTTAGATACCCCACCATTTTCAAAACGAATTAAGCACATGAGAGGCTAAGAAACTTGCTCAAAATCACATAACAAGTGGTGGAGCTTGGATGCAATTCAGTGCAGTTTGAATCCAAAGATCACATTTTAAACTCAACCTTACAGCCAAAGTTAGAAGGCAGAAGCCAAATCACATGGGGCTCAATATGCCACAGTCAGGAGTTTGAATTTTATTTTAAACAAAGTAGAAAGCTTTAAGCAAAACAGTGACATCATCTGATTTACATTTCTACTGTTGCTGCTGTGCAGGGGGCCAGAGGGGGGCTGGTGGGGATCAGCATATATAAAAGAAAGGAAACCAATAAGTAGCCAGGAGAGAAATGATAGTGGTCTCGACTAGAAGTAGACAGATTCAAGATCTACTCTGGAGCAGATCAAAGTAGACTTGTCAATGATTTGGACACACAGAATAAAAAAAAAAAAGGAAAAGCTAGGATAACTCTCAGGTTTCTGGCTTTAGTAACAAATGGGTCATGATAGATAATAATGAAGTGGTTCAGGATCAGACTGAGTTTGAGAAGGAAGCGTAGATTCATTCAACAAATCTTTATTAAGCTTCTACTATGTGGGGATACAGCAGAATACAAAACTGTCTTGTCCTCACAGAGCTTACATCATTTGAGTGGAGAGCAGTTAGACAAATTAACATGTAAGCCATAAAATGGTAATAAGTGCTATACAAACAATAAAGAAGGTTAAGTGGGAAAGAAGTTTACTATTTTAACTGAAAGGTCACAGAAAGTTTCTCTCATGTATAAGCAGAGACCTAAAGGAAACAAAGGAAGCAGCCCTGAAGACTTCTGGGAGAAGAGTTTCTGGCAGTCTGAATAAGACTGCAATGGTCCTGAAGCAGGTGTGTTCTTGGTACGTTTGAGGACCGGCAAGAAGGCCAGGGTGGTACTACAGAGTAGGTAAGGGAAAAAGCAACAGGAGATCAGAGGAGGAACAGGCAATATGTAACTTTGCTTAAGGACTCTTGCTTTTTTCACTTTGGGTAAAATAGGAACCCTCCAGAAGATGTGAACAGAGGACTGGAAGAGTGGTGTTACTCAGGCTGCAACATGGAAACAAGGGAGCAAGGGTGGAAACAGATTCAAGAGGCAATAATCCTCTGGTGGATCAGACCAGGAGGTGGTAAAAGGGTCTGATTTAGGACAGGTTTTGAAGGGCTGATAGGATTTGTTGAAGGGATTAGATACGGTGGCATTAAGAGAGGAGTCAAGGAAGACTGGAAGATTTTTTTGGCTTGTGCCAAAGAATGAGGTTACCATTTACTGGGATGATATGAGTGTGAGAGAAAGAGATTTATGTTGGAAAACTATGAATTCACTTTGCCATATTAAGATGTATATTCATTACAGATTTAAATACACAGTAGACAGTTATTTTCTGGATTTCACAAAAGCCTCAGTTGGAGATACAAGTCTTCGGAATACTGATGATATTTAAACCATGGGAATGGATCTAGGAAAAAGTAAATAGAGAATAGGGTCCAGAACTGAACCCCTGATAAACTCCATTAAATATTTCTATTTCCTACCTAGTAACCTTATAATAAAACTGTTCTCATTTTTAAAGCTGTTACTTATTACATCAGCAGTTTCTAAAGTCATCATCAATGGGACACAGCGATAAACTAAAAAGATTATACCATGCAAATCTCAAAAGAAAAAGAAAAAAATGAACACCACTCATGATCAGACTATCAGGTATTCAAAAAACAATTCCAACTATACATGCTATACAAGTCAGTGATTAAATACATGGCACATGGGTTCAGGCTGCCTAGATTTTAATTCTGGTCCCCACACTTATTATTTATGTGACCCAGGGCAAGGTACTGGGCCACTTTCCTTGGCAGTAAGTTGAGGATAACGACTTGTTGGATTGTTGTAAATGAATTAATACCTGAACTTTTGCACTCAAAAAATGAGCTGTCTTACTATCATTGACACTAAGTTATTTAAACAAAAGTTGGGAGTGAGAAACCTTGCAGCTAATCACACTAATTTTTCAATTATCTTAACCAAAGACTTGTGGGTCTGTTTAAATTTCAAAACAAGGCCAAAACGTGTTCCTAAATTCAATCCTCTTCACTAAGGGCTTGCAGCTCCTAGTCTGGATTTTAAAACAAAGCCACAATACACCCCCAAATTCCTTAGCATCCAAAGCAATCTTTGGAGGCAGAGGGGAAAAGGGAGGAACCAGATAGTCGACCTCACACATTAGAGTAAGTACGTCTGATAACAAGGTCCATCTGTGACACAGGTTACCAGGGCCCGAATCCCTCTTAACCAGTTATTTGATTCCCTTCTGGCCTCTCCTCTAGAGGATGAATGTGCTTTCGAAGATACATGTTAAACAAAGCTTTTGAATGGAAGTGCAGCGAAGTACATAGAATCCATCTCTATGGCAGTTAATAGGGAAAGACCTCTCCACAGTCACAATCTATCCCTTTTCCCTAGGACCCAGGTGCACCGTGAGTCAGACTCCTCTCTAGTGGGTTACCGGAAAACGGCGACCTTCCCTTATCTGGCCTCCACCCCCGGCTCTGTCCCCTGGAGCAAAGAGCCGGCGCAAAGCAGCTACCCTCCCTACCTCGCCTTCCTCTCGCCGGACTCCGGGGCCCACACTCGGGCCCAGGTTACAGCCTCCCAGCCGGCGGAGACACCCAGGGAAGAAACAATAGGGCCGTGGCGGCTGCCGTACCTTTCACGGTCGCGGCCGTCGAAGTAGACGAAATCGCCGCTCTGGACACACTTGGCGCAGGTCAGCCGCCGGCGAGTGGTGTTGCACAGCGGGCACCGCTCGACCGCCACGTAGAGCCCTTCTGCGTCGTCCACAGAATCCACCAGGTCCGGGGCGAGCGGCTGGGGCCCGCAGCCAGGAGCCTCTGGCGCCCGGGCTCCCTTCCCACTGGGAGACGCCATGATGGCCCGAGAACAGAGCCAGTCACGTGGGATTTTGTTTTCAACCCGGTGCATCCTGGGCGAGGAGGAGGGGCCTGGGAGGAGCCTGGGGGAGGCGCCGGGAGCGCGGCTGGGGTCGCACCAACCCTCTCCCAGCCTGACCCAGCCTTCGGCTGCCCGAGGCCGGAGGGGCTGACGATTTTCCTGACCGTTCAAGGGCTGCGGTCCCGAAGCAGGAAGAATTATGTTACAGGGGCGAATCCGCCCAACAAAATGTCATCAGTGGCTCCATCCTGCCCAGGCTACAAGTTAACGCCTCAAACTTATGCAAGAAATAGTAATACGATGCCCTAAGGATTCTGGGGAAACGGATTGGGACCGCAGTAAGGGGATTTCTGCAATTCGCTATGAAGGCTTTTAAATTTGGCTAAAACTACAGCAGAGTTGGGAGAGGGAGCTGGGTCTTGGAGCGAGGTTGAGTTTTTTGGCTCACCCACCTTAAGTGTGGGATTCGGGGCTAATTCCTCATCTCTCTGTGCGTGTGTTCTTACCTGTTAAAATGGAGAGAATTACAGTACCTACCTAACGTCTGATTAATAAGTAAATTCGTTTAATAGTAATGTGATAAGTACTTAACCGATAATAGCTAACCAGTGGAAACAACCATAATGAACGTGGAAATCAAAGTTCTGTCTTTCTGAAAAATAAATTTTAATGTCCAGCATTTGGCCCCTACTCTGGGCCGTGCATGCCCTGAGAAAGAAACTAAACTGAGTAGAATTTAACATAGATTATTCCAAAAATCTTTCTGTGGAGGTAAATAGGGTGGATCGGAGGATTATATCGGAGTAACTAGTGTATGAATATGCCTCTAAACTACAGAAGGAAAAAAAAATTGGGCTCAGAGGTCAAATGATCTAGATCAGTGATTCTCAAGGATTATTTTGGTAGGTTGTAAATTGATGACTGCCTTAAATTCTCTCTCCCACTAGGGCTTCTCTCCCAAGTTCCATATCCCCAAATTCATAACTGTCTACATTAGGCTTAAAGTAATGTACTGTGACCACCACAAGCTCAGCAATTCAAAAACTGAACTGAACTCTCCCTCCCCAAAATGTTTCCTTATCTTAGTGAAAGACAGAACCACTGACCTTTTGGGAACAAGATCCATGACTCATGTTAGCCCAGCCCTCCCTGTTAACCTCCATATCTCCATCAAATAAGGATGGTTCCACAACCTAATAAGGTCTCGAATCTGAAAGCTTTGCTCCAGCCTCTTAGTCTTATCCCATCTATTTTAATATAATTAGATAGAATTATAAAAGTACCCAAAAAAGCACAAAATCCCTAAACTGTTTTCAAAATAGAGCTTACACTAAACCTAAAAGGTTCCTGAAAGTTTAAGATTTATTTTTAAGGGAGAGAATTTTCTCTGACCATTTCAAACAAAAGGATATTTAATTATTTAATTTTTCAGACTCTCATGTTTCATTTGTATTCTGACAGGATCCTTCACAAAGTCTGTACCTAATGGCCAGGATCATCTACTCAATATTTAAAAAGGCAAAAACCAGGCAATTTCTATCCTGCTATTTTGTGCAGTTACTTGAAATGTCTATATATTGCTATGTATTTTCAGAGAGCACATGTTAAGGTACTACATCTTTTAACAGGAGCAGAGCATTAAGTTTTAATGTTGCAATACCATTCTAGCAAAGCTGTAAATCTTTCAAATTCTGAAATAAGTTTACTTGTTAACATGTGAGAATTATTTTGAAAAAAAGTTTTTTCATTTCTTAACCACACTTTAATAACTAAAGTCAAAATGTGCATGGAACATCTACAATCCAGCTGTTTCTGTGCTGGGCATATGCACATATTCAAACCAATATACTATGAGATGTTGAATGACATACTCAGGTTTTTTTAAAACCCTTTAGAATAGGATAGATGTTTTCAAATGCTTCATAGATCTCAGAACGTTCTTTGGCACCTATAAAGAAATCCAAGTTTACATAGTCTTTAATATAAAAACAATACAAAAATTTTCTTAAAACTAAAATTTCATTGTCATCTCCAATTATTTTTTAATACAATGACGTCTCTTTTGGCATACCTGAGAAGTGGCATTTATTCCTGGTAAAGACAAAAGGATTTCGTGACTATAGCCACTTTCCCACAAATACATACCCTAGAGCAGAGTTTTCTAGTACTTCTGCTATGTGGGCATATCAGTATGTCTTCAGCCTGGTAGGGCACAGTATGAAATGGGGATGTTATCTCTCAGTGTGTCATGAACGTGACCACAGAACATGACCTTCATCAGCACCTGTGGGCCCTTAGCTGCCAGCAAAAGGGACTTCCTTTGATTCACTCATCTCTAGTTCTCTAGTTAACATCCTGATGCCTAGGTTGACTAACAGAGTGAGACAAATGGAACTAAAGTTTTAAATTTTCAGTATATGGGATGGGATTATTAGAGGGAAAAATTGTACCATTGTTACCCTTAGAGATAAGTTTCAAGGTATCTTTAATTATAACAGTTCAAGGAGTTAAGATGGATAAAAATAAGAGTTAGACACTGTCCCCACCCTTGAGAGAGATGATCAGTCCAGCACTACTCATATTTCTCACCGCCACCAACCAGTACTAACTACTTTCCACTTCAAAGCGATGCAGGCACATTGTGTTAAGGTTTAAGGACTGGTAGCACTTGTGTTTATATGAAACTGTCAGCTAATCAGGAAACTATTATCTGATATTATTGGGCAGCAGGCAAGTAGATTAATGAAAAGAATATAAAAACCGTTAGCATGAAGAAAAATGGAAAATAGATTAAGGTGATACCTACTCATTCTTGAGTGCTATAAACTTAGAGAGGAGGAAGGCTCAGTGAGAGCAGAAATAACCTGTGAAAGGTGGTTATCTGGCTTAACGATGGGACTAATGAGTGGGAATTACCAAAAGGAGGATCGCCAGATTTGAGAAATAGGTAGAAATAAGGATTCAGAATCAAGGATGAGCTATAATAATTAAAAAAAAAAAAGGAAAATGGCAAGTGTTGGCAAAGAGACTGAGAAACTGGAACCTTCACACGTTGCTGGTGGGAACGTAAAATGGTTCAGCTACTAAGGAAAACAGTTTGCCAGTTCCGCAAAAATGTTAAAGTAAGAATTACCATGTGACCCAGCAACTCCACTCCTGGGTATCTGGGTATACACCCCCCAGATTGAAAACAAGTACTCAAACAAATAACACGCAAGAAGATACATATTCATTGTAGCACCATGCATAATACCCCCAAAGTAGAAACCCAAATGTCTATCAACAGATGACTGTATAAACATATTGTGATATATACATACAGTGGAATATTATTCCACCATAAAAAGGAGTGAAGCACTGACGCATACTGCAAGGTGGATGAACCTCAAAAACAGTATGCTAAGTGAAAGAAGCCAGAGATGAAAGGTCACATATTGTAAAATTCCATTTATATGAAATCTCCAGAAGAGGTAAATTCACAGGGACAGAATGAAGATTGGTAGTTGCCAGGGGCTAGGGAGAGGGAGGAATGGGGAGGAACTGCCTAATGATACAGAATTTTATTTTGGAGCAGTGGAAGTGTTTTGGTACCAGATAGAGGTGGTGGTTGCATGACATTGTGAATGAACTAAATGTGCTTGAATTGTTCATTTTTAAATGGTTAGGTTTATGCTGAGTGAATTTCATCTCAATCAATTAAAAATTTTTTTAAGAATCAAAGATAAAGTACTTATAAGCTTAAAATTTGTGGAGGGAAGGTAAGGGCAAACGATTACTTATTCATTGCCAAGGAGTTTATTCTCTGAGTCTCTACCCTCAAAGATGTGGGGTGAGGAGGAGGGTGAGTTATTGACATGGATAACAGAAACTTGGTACCTTTGAGGTAGGAAAAATCCCTAAGTCTCAGCAGATTTTAGTAACAGCACTAACATTTTAGTTTCTAAAGAGACTAGTTTTGTAGAAAGCACACAGTGAGTTGGAAGAGTAAGTACAACACCATTATAAAGAGACTCCCTGCCTCTGGTCTGGTGGACTTTTTCAGCTTCTGGGTATATCTGAATGGAACAGCCTTCTTAACTGGGAGACAGGGAAGTACAGTAGGTATAGCAAACTCACACACATTCACCTAGTGCCCCTTTCCCCCAAACTAAGGTTCTTTTTATATTTAATTGAGTAACAAGAGTGTCTAGGTCCAGCATTTGGTTAACTATGTACTTAAGTTTTATCATAACACTTTTTAAAAAAATTACATTCGAGCTCAGAAGAGTGTAGCATTCTGGCAGCCCTTAGAGGGTAAAAAATACCCAGCACCCAAGAGGGACCAGACATTGAGAGTGATCATTATTTTATATCATAGAAAAACAACTTTAGACACAAAGGGCTTTCAGGAGATTATCTAGTACAATTTCTTAATTTCCTGTGTGGGAAAATGAGGTCCAAAAAGTTGAAGTTTCCCTGAATCATGAGTAGCAACTATGGAAGAAGACCTCTTGTACCCAGTGTTCCTTCACT
Source organism: Camelus ferus (assembly GCF_009834535.1). Lineage (NCBI taxonomy): Eukaryota > Metazoa > Chordata > Mammalia > Artiodactyla > Camelidae > Camelus > Camelus ferus. Next base: position 55,535,309 of record NC_045701.1, read on the forward strand.
TACACCGAAAGGCATCAAATAAACATTGCCAGAAATTGTAACTGAGTATTACAATGAGGGGATTTGGTCAATTTAATCAATTATTTCCTCGTTGAAATATTGGCATCAAAATTTTAAGGGAATCTAAATTGGCCCCATAATTCTACTAATAATCAATCTACAACCAAACATCCCAATTTGTGGCACCAGACTCTGATTAGATGACCCTTGCCTTTTAAGCAAAACCTACCAGTCCTTTCCTTCAGGTAATGATGAACACCACTTTGGGGGATAAACACCATTTCTAACCACAGTGACTGAGATGGAAGATCTGTGGCTGGTGCATTGGAGAAAGGATCGACTTGAGATCAAACTACATGGGCTTAAATGCCCGCTCTACCACTAATTAGGTTTGAAATCACAGGTAGGTTGTTTAACTTCTGAGTTTCTGTTTCCTTACCCATAAAATAAGGACAACAACCTTCTCACAGGGTTGCTATAAGGGCTAAATGAGCAAATGTTTGTAAAAATCCCTTTGCAAACCATAACATTTTACAAGTTCTAAGCCATTTTTATTATCCTAGAAGAACATACTTCAGGATTAGGGATGTTGGGATGGCTGGTCCAAGTTATACATGGCTTACTTATTATTTGGTTCTGTAAGAGCCAGTATTGCATAATTTGTCTGTCTCCTTCACCAGGGCTGGATTTTTGCCAGATGAAGAGTATGTTAAATTTGCTTTTGCACCCTCAGCACCTAAAACAGTACGTGCACCTGGTAGGCATGCAAAGTATATTAAATATCTATCACTGTCGACAATGTTTGTACACTCATCCCTACCCCTTAGCCTGCCCAAATACCAATTTCCAATACTACTTGGATTTTCCAGTTCTGTTCTTACACCAAGTCACAACTACACATCTTATTTTCTCAAGTGATACCATATGTGTATGCCCATAAGTGAAAATCTTACAAATTTAAAAAAAAAAAACAGGATTAAACCCCTCAAAATACACATTTTACAGTACATACTAAGCGCTATTAGTGGTGGATTACCAGTAACAATTGATGAGGATATTCTGTTATCTCTCTGACCCACTCACTAGTAAGTCTTGCTGTTTTTATGCTGCCCTCTGACCTACCCATTTCCAAGAACCACTGACATACAGCTGAGTAACAGTGACCCTCAGTAATAGAGACCCAGCTGCTTCATCCTAAGCTGGAAGGACATAAGTAAATGTGATCCATTTTACTAAAGCCTCTTTAAATTTCATATTCCTATCATCTGGGCAAGGCATGAGAGCAAAATTTTGTCTTTTTCAATGCCAGGGTGAAAACAAGAATAGTGGGCTTTCATGGAGGTGATAATAGCTAATATTTATACCATGTTTACTATATGCCAGGCATTGTTTTTCTGCCTCCTCACAATGCTTAGCACGTAGCTTCTATGACTACCTGCCTTCTACATATGTGGAAATCAAGGTGAAGAACTTCAACTTCCCAAGGTCACACAGCCAATAAATGGTAAAGCCTGGATTCAAATAGATGATTGGTTTTCAGCGTCCTGCCTCTTAGCCACCATACCTGCTGCCTCTCACCACTAAGAATATTTTTCATTCCTTCAGCTGACAAGGAGGATTGGGGGAAGTTGCCCAAAAGACCACACAGGTGCTTTCATAGATACCTACAGAGGAGGAAGGACAGGGCGAGTATGTGAAGACGGCGGTATGGAGCCAGGCTGCTTCAGTGCTCACGCGTGCTGCGGGACATGCAGCTGTTCGACATTGTTGAGGTTAGTTAACCTCTCCATTGTCCCCATTTCACAGGGGAGGAGACCGAGGGATTAAGTACAACCTCACAGAGTTAGGTAGAACCCACATAAAAGCCCTTACTTATCACAGTGCCTGGCACATTGAGTGCTCAACAAATGTTAACTCTATTATGTCTCATCTTAGATGTGAAAGCTGATATATTTGCTGTTCATTTCATATGGTCCCAGCAGATCCTAGCTCTACTATTCATTTTGCTGTGGTTTGAGAAAAATGGATCCTAAATGCCATGTCAGCCATGGAGAAGCAGCATGGACCTGGGAAAGCAACGGTAGGCGTGACACAGGTCCCTTTGCTGTCAGGGACTGTGACAAAGTAGGGCAGTAGGGCCTCTTTGTCCTCAGCTCACTTAACTATAATTACAACATTCAGATGCAGCCTTGGACATGGTGGCTGAAGTTTTTGGCACCTCAGGGAGTAAGACAATTTTACATGGATAAGTTATTTTCAAAGACCCTGCCAATAGTGTGTGATAAAAATAGGTGGCAATTTGAAACCTTTGTATTATGTGCATTGGTGTTCTATAGTTTCTAACTAGGGAAGAGCTGGGATCCATTATTTAATACAGTGAAATTCAAAGTGCATTTGAAATTTCAATACTCTTAATATTTTCTAGGCAAAAGGTATTCACCCTTGTTGGGACCTTACTTTCAAAATAGCTCTGCAGGGTCTTGCCATGTTGGACTAGACCACAGGAGCTTCTAGGACTCCACTGGATGCTCTACATGACTGCCCCCCACTGAAGTTCTAGAGCCAAGGCTAAAGGAGGCCTCCTTGGTCCCTTTCCCCAGGTTTTCACCCAAAATTGGGCACTTGAGTTTTTAATCCCTTTGCAGGTGAAGAGTCTAGGTAAGTTAACAATAAGAAATAAGGAGCATTTGTCTCTAAGTTTGGAGCAAAAGTAACCTAAACCATGTAGTTCTAGGTTAAGTACTAAGACAATACGGCATAAAGAGGGAAAAATCCCAACAGATAGTAATTACTCATATTTCAGTAGTAAGACATTGACCGGCTATTACTTCACAATACATATAAGCAGAAATTTGGATTTCAGTTAATACATCTCATTCCCTGTCTCCAAAAAAGTGATGATCTATGACTTCCAAGAATGAAATTTAGCTTTGCCTGCTCTTTGGCCTGAATGCAGTAACAAATTTTAAGAGAAGTGTATTGTACAATCTTCAGTACGGTGTGTTGACTATCCTTTACTTTTGTGATTTGAAACTTCTGGCAAATGTGTGCATGAAAGTTTTTTTTTTTTCTTTTTAATTTGAGATAAGTAGGAAAGTTGGTCTGAATTAAGGATATTTAAAGTAATTTGTTCTTGTGTACCTATAATAGGTACTTGGCCTGTACTTGGCAATTTGCACTTTTAATTAGACAGATTCATAATGATACATAGTACATAGATGAAAGCATCCTTCCAAAGGTCTTAAAAAATTTGTTCCCTTGAGTAGGGCACATATTTGCCTCCAATATCTACACTATTCAATTTACTTGGCAGGCTTTTTCCCCTTCCTTTAGGACATACAGAGGTCAACTTTATGTCAGTCACTGGTAGGTCTTAATTACTCTGGACACTAAATTGGTGGCATCTGAGGAACTATAGCTTTGTTGTATTCAAAAGATTCTTGAATTACAAACAGGCCTTCCCCACTTTGAAGACACATTAGTTATTTCTTAGAGGAAAACAAACTGTAAAACTTACAAGGGAAGGGAAAAAAAAAACCTTACTGAGAGTCCTATAAGAAGACTTAAAACAGACATTCCATGTTTTTGGATGCTGAGTGATGGTAACTTTAACGATGTTTCTCAAATTAATTCTGCTAATGCAGAAATCTGGTTTTAGGTGGGGCAAGATGTTATAAAATTTTAAAGTTTGTTTGGAAGACTAAATATTTAAGAGGAGCTAATAAAAAGAGAAGCAATGAGGGGAAACTTGTCCTATCAGACAGACCACTAGAATTAAAGCACATTTATGCCACAATATAGTATAAGTACAATAGGATTATCACAGTATGTTTCTGGAGCAAAGGCAGAACTGGAGGAGAGACCCATACATAAAAATAAAAGTCAAAAGGAGTCATCACAAATAAATAATGAGAAGAATATGTAGTTTTCAGATGGCTGGCTAGCTAGCTATTTGGGGGTAAGGTATAATCAATTTGGCTCATGCCATACGAATCTGGTATTCATCTTGGAAGAGGAGAGTGAAATATGTAAAAAGTCAGGCAAAACAAGACAGAAATAGCAACCTTTAGAACAATAGTACAGAAAAGAGTCTCAACTATTTACTTCAAGAATTTTTAAAACCTTTATGTAAAAATAAGTCAATTGGAAAAAGTCACAAAACAAAGGGTAATCATTCAATATTATGTTGAACTCATACAAATTCTTAGGGGTTAGTTTGTAAAACTAGTAAGAACTGAATAGTAAAACTATTAAGAACTGAATAGACAAACAGAATTAGTTATGTACATACTATTTATGGAAGATACTGGATATGTTGAAAAGCGATCTATTTCTGATAATTAGTGAGGTTAAATCAGTGAGATCATCCTCACTTATACAGGTAAAGTTTTCTTTGGTATAATTTTGTTCTGAATGCTGCTGAGGGTTTATAAAAGGTATTTAGATACACTGCTGGTAGGAATGTATGATATAGGAGAACTGTATTATACATCCCTTTATAAAACAATTTTGTAATTTGTACTAAGAACCTCAAAAATGATTCTGTCTTTATCCAACATTCCATTTCTGAGCATTTAAACTAACAAAATGATTCTCCACACATAAATATAGCCAAATGTTTGTGCCACTTATAAGCAGCCGAGAAGGAACATTTAAACACCTGACAATGGGAGAGTAAGTTTGATGCAATCGTATGTTAGAACAGAATTGGGAAACTTGGGCCTGCTGGCCAAACCTCGTCTGCTGCTTGTGCGGCCTGAATAGCCTGTCAGCCAAGGGTGATTTTTATATTTTAAATATTTGGGGGGCGGGAATCAAAAGAAGAGAAGAGTACATGACACATGTAAATTATATGAATTATATTCACATTTCAGAGTCCTTTCTTTTATGTGATGTTTATAGCTACCTTCACACTACAATGTCAGGGTTCAGTTGTTGTGATAGAGACGCTATGGCTCACAAGCTTAAAACATTTAGAATTTAGCCCTTTGCAGAAAAAGGTTTGCTGACCCCTATAAAAGTCAGAACATTGTCCAGCCTTTGAAAGTCTTCATGAAGGTTTGTAACAACGAGTTAAGCTATGTATGTTACAACGGTTAATAAAAAGGCAGGCTGTAAAGATGAATATATGTATCAAAATGACATAAAAACATGGAAAAAAGTTGCATTGTTTTGGGTACTGGGACTGATAAGTAATGTTATATTCCTTTCCATTTTTCTTTTTTTTTCATATATTCTATAATAGCATGAATTACTGTATAATGGTGAATAAAGCTACTTAAAGCAAAGCACATGCACAGCTACTGAATTTTATGAAAGTCAGAATCTTAGTACTTACCCGTCAACACAACTTTTCCAGATACAAAGATAAGCAACACAATCCGTGGTTTCACCATTCTATAAATGAGGCCAGGAAATAGTTCAGGTTCATAACTGTTAAGATATAAAAGGAAAAAGTTAGAAGTACCACTCACTATACAACTACTTTTCCATAATATTCAAGACCCAAAATACTAAAGCAGTTTTAAAAAGCTATTTTACCAAAAACCTTTTGGCCATCTTGATAAAAGTAGTCTTGGGTGTCCTAGGTAATTTCTGTGACAGTCAAGAACAGAACTCATTTTTCGTCATATTTTTCCAAATGCAAGTCACCCTAAGCTATTAGAAATGAAGGTAACTTAGGACATCAGATTTCACATTTTAAGATCTTGTTGGTTAAATGTTCTCCATCTTTCAAAAAAAGTCTATCAATAAAAATATATAAACATGTCTTCTAAATTTACCAAGTTCCCCAATAATGAGTACAGTTTGTATCTACTTACAAACTAATTGCTAAAGTTAACATTTTTAGCAGATAGAATGTAAAAAAAATTTCTAGACTGCTGTTATTTGTCTTTGGACAGATGCTGTATAGAGAAAGAAAACTTAAACTGTCTCAAGTTCTAAAAACTCAGGATTTGTTCCTATAGATAATAATACATTCATATTTACTACTAAATGTAAGCTGATTTCTCCAAGGAACAAGGGATAATTGAATAAGGAATTGCTTCTCCACATGCCAGCCATAGAAAAGAGTTGTTGAGATTCCTAGAAAGGCTTGAGGAGCCTACAAAAAAAGAGGTCAAGAGTTAAGAGGAAGTTGATGAAATAAAACTATTCTCAAAACAATGACTAATGGAGTATAAGAAAAAGAAGAAATCTGAGAAATGGAACACTATAATACACATGAATCTTTGCACTTAAAGGGTGAATCCAGACCACAAAGAAAAACTCCATTCCATTTGACAGTGAGTAAGAGCCATACCACAGGAGACGTGAAACCACTTACGGGCACCAAAAAGAGGTACCACAGTGGTCAGGCTACCCATCTGAAGTATATGGAGGTCATTAAGGGTGGGGCATCACTCTACTTCCTTGCAGAAAGCCTGTCAAGACTTCTGCCCACAAACAACTTACAGACACTAGGGAGACAATGATGCTAGCTGAAGCCCTTAAAAATCTCTATGAGAACTGTGAGGTTTGAGCCCAGAAAGTGAAGACTTCCACAGAAAAAAATGTTTCCATTTGATTTCCAACAAAATCTTAGGACACTCAAAGGAAAAAGAGAAAACAAAAGACTTTGGTATGTAAATAGCTGAAAAATTCCCTAACCTAGGAAAGGAAGTGTACAACCAGGTCCAGGAAGCACAGACAGTCCCAAATGGGATTAATCCAAAGAGAATGAAACCAAGACACATTGCAATTAAAATGGAAAAAATTAAAGATAAAGAGATAATATTAAATACAGCAAGGAAAAGCAACAAGTTATGTACAAGGGAACTCCCACAAGCCTATCAGCTGACTTTTCAGGAGAAACTCTGCAAGTCAGAAGGTAGTGGTATGATATATTTAAAGTGATGAAAGGGAAAAATCTACAACCAAGAATACTCTACCCAGCAAGGCTTTCATTCAGATTTGATGGAGAGAGGAAGAGTTTTAGGGACAGGCAAAAGCTAAAAGAATTCAGCCCCACCAAGCCAGCCTCACAAGAAATGTTAAAGGCATCTAAGCAAAAAAGAAAAGGCTACAACTAGAAACATGAAAATCATCAAAGGAAAAAGCTCATTGGAAAAGGCAAATATGCAGTAAAGGTAGTAGATCAGCCATGCACAAAGCTAGCAGGAAGGTTGAAGGACAAGGTAGCAAAATCATCTATATTTATTCTCTGTCTCATTTCAAAAGAAGGTTGAGGCAGGAAAAAAAGAGGCTTTAGTTAGGGATGGGGAACATTTCATGAGGATGGAGAACCACAAACAGCTGCCAATCTCTTGGGCAACCCAACTTCAACTCATTGTTCAAGTCTCAGCTTAAATGTCACTTCCCTTAAGAAGTCTTCCTTGAGCTTCATACCTCTCCATCACGTTAAGTTCCCTGCCTGATGGCACCGTAACACTCCAAGGGGTGTTCGCCTTCATAGTTACATTTCATTATTATCTTTAGTGTCTCTGTTTTCCCTTTTAGGCAGTGGTTCCATAAGGGCAAGGGACCATGGCTGTATTGATTGTCACTACCACCATAGCATCTGCTACACAGTGGCCACCCAGATTTTACTCATTTAAGAAATACTTGTTATTAGACTGTCTTTGATTTAAAAATTGAAGGGGAGGTACCAGAAATTGACACAACATTGTAAACTGACTATAACACAATAAAGAAAAAAAAGAAAAAAATCTACAGCTAATAACAAAAAAAAAATTGAAGGGAAGGGAGAAAAGTGCACAGGGATAACTGAAACAATTATGACATAGAAAGACTGATGGAGAAGATGCCTAGTAACAAGGGAGATACTTGTATTTTCAGATGCTGATATACATATTTGTAGAATCAGGGGAATTAAATGCATTTGAGGTTTTAACAGAAAGCAAACTTGACCTGATAATTAAAACTGATATGTGCCATGGTTCCCCACAGGGCTTCAGGCAATTAAAGAGAGTCCTCATTTTAAAGACACAAACCTGCTGAGAAAGAGGTGTTTTAATGGCCCAATGTCGCAAATACACACACTGGAGTCAAAATCTAACCTAAGGATGCAGAACATTTGGAAGAGGCAAGAATGAGACTAGAAAGAGATAGCTGCAGAAATACAAAGCAAGCTTCCGGGTCAAATTTTTTTAAAAAGATGGTTGAGATCATAAAACTGGCTCAGGACGAAGACAGAACAGTGATGGGCCTACTCCACTGGCTAAAAGCAGTGCATCTGATAAATTCTCATCTGGCCCTACAGGCAATTTTATCGTTCAGAGGCAGAAGTAGTGACAAGGGGCACTCCCACTGCAGACTTAAATCTGATCTACAAAGAAGACAATCTTCGTGAGAAAGAAATGAAATTTGGGAGGAATTGCACACATCATTTTAGAGCCCTAAATGTCCAGAAAGGGGGAACTAATATATTAATGTACCTTAGAATTGGGGCAGAGATCGTTCATAGGTTCAGAGAAAGACTAGAGGCCCAACGTTGAGAACCTGGAAGATAAGATGACAAGTTTGTGTTGAGAGATTCTTAAAATGAAAGTTTTACTATGAATCTTCAAATTACCCCAAGATTGAAAAAAGGAAAGGATATCTAGAGAGGCAATATGTCTTGCATGGGGAGCTTTCCAGTGAACTCAATGGGTGCCTCAGTAAGCGTACAATGGAAAAAAATCAACGCAGAAGGAAAAAGAAATTATAATCAAGGGGAAAATAAACATTGCCTGAAGAGTATCATGAAAGCTAAATCTCAGAAAGAACAGTTTTTTTTTTTAATGTTAGGAAGAAACAAATCAATTTTAAACTCTGTTCAGGTCACGTCTCAAAGGAAAGCTAACAAATGTTAGAGAAAGACAAGCTATCTGATCCTCTCCATTCTGTTTAAACAGAATGATTGCTCAAAGGCAAAGGGAAGGAAAAGCAGAGTGAAAGGACTTCAGTTCAAGCTAGTTCAAGAGAATTTAAGAGCATCTGTGATTCTAAGCCAGTTTAAGCACCCTGCCCCAAGTGTATATCCCACCGGTGGTGGGATTCGGTGTTGACCAGTGAACCCCCATCATCACTCTCTGAGGGCCTGAGCAGGCTGGGAGAAACACCCAAGCAGCTGAGGGAAGAGGAGGAAGAGGAGCATTTGCTGTTGAGATGGGAAGTTACATATGAAGAAGCCAGGCAGGCTACAGATACTCCCCAAGGAATATGATTTCATGAAAGAAGAAACTGTGGTGGGGGCTCCAGCTATACACAGAAAAAGAAAACCCTTGAGCGAAATCAACAGGACAAAAACTAGATAAGATTGCCTTCATAGAATGTCCTATGGCCATTCTTTTTTTCTTTTTTTTTTAAATCTCTCCAACCCTTTCTCCCCTCACCAGCTGTCAGCCCTTTCTACTTATCTAATCCATGTCATAACCTTCTTTCCCCACCAGTCCCACCACCCCCCAGCCAGGTGTGCCTGTTTTAGAAATCTCTGTATCAGGAGTCTCAACGTGTGGACCTCTGGCCAGCAGCACTGGCATCACCTGTGAGCTTGTTAGAACATGCAGCTTCAAGCAGAATCTCTGGAAACACCAGCCCAGGCAGGAATGTGTTTTGATATGCTGTCCAGGTGATTACCATGCAACTTAATTTTGAGAACCACTGTTTCAGAAGACTGAACACATATGGTAGTCAACTAGGACTTAGGCATAGCATCTTTACCCTTTCACCTATTGTGGCTTTTTAAAAAATTACATTTTCTCTGAAAGATACATTATATAAGCAGCCCATAATACAACTTTAATATCTTGGTAAACCCAAAGTTAAGTTATGCAACAATCATACCTACTGAACTGCTGATGGGTTAGCACCAAACCTTCCAGCCTAATAGGAAATCTCACATCACAGCTTCCAACCATGTTCTGAATTTTAAAATCGAGGAATCTGGCAGGAAATCCCAGCTTCTGCACCACACGAGCATACTTTCTGGCTGCAAGTCGAGACTGCTCTTCACTTGTGTGGAGGGGAGGGGTGGTGGTGGTGGAGAGACAGACATAATGAAAGACGCCTTAATCACTGTGACCGCTTTACTGCTTGGACTATATTGACGCATGTCTCTGCTTGTACTTTTAGCATTTGTGCCATGTTTATCTTTCAGTATATACTATGAACCTGTAGACTTTGAGGACAAGGACCCACCTCCCCTACATTTGTTCCTCGCACCTAGAGAAAGTTATGGCACAATGTTGTTGTGTTCCGTTGTTGAACTGAATCATAAACAGATTGTTGTCTTCAATTGTCACTTTTCACATGGAAGGTAATTGTTTATTTTGCTTGTTTTAAGTGTTGTTAGAGAAAATTAACTCTTCCACTGGTTCTCAAAGTGTGGCCTCAGACCAGCAGCAGCATTACTACCTGAGAACTTGCTAGAAATGGAAAGTCCTACATCCCACCTCAGATGTGCAGACACTCTGGGGAGGTGAGGGGTGGGCAGAAGTGTATGTTTTAACAAGCCCTCCAGTGATTGTGATGCTAAGGTTTTAGAACCATCCTCTGGTCTAAAAGTGTGTGCCATTTAGATGGGAACAACAGCAACAAAAATAAGGACACATGCACGTGGAAACTCAACATGAGGAAGTGAGCTATGTGCCAAATGAGGCAGGACGTCAGAACCTGGGTCTTTATGGGACAAATTACATACTTAAAATACCTCAAAACCTGCCCAGCTTTGCTCAGACTTTCTCACACCATTGACATTCAACTCATACCCAATATGAGGAAGAAAGAAACTCATCCACCTCTGTGGCTATGTTCTTCAGTTTGTCCTACTCCACCTCTAAATCCCTGTCAGAGAATGTGAAATCCTGGGATTTGGGGCTTTTTGTTACATACTTTTCAGTGGTCACTACCAAAACAAAACAATGAGTAGCAAGGGGTTCCCAAACAGGGGCAACACCCGGTGGGTGAATCCTATGAATTCTACCCTCTCTTATGAGGTATCCCTGTCTTTAGTTGAAAATCAGATGCACCTTAAAGAAAAGCCAGACTGAGCTTGCTCGCCTGGACCAAGGGGAGCGGTAGTGTCTCTTTTCTACCTAGAGCCATCGCAACACTCTCCTTTCATCTTGATTCTCCTCATCCATTTCTAACTTCTGAAATGTCCTTGGCAAGGCTGTGTCCCCAAGTTAGCAGTGAAATAAATGGTTTCCACGTTGAAAAACCACATTTCGCCTAACTGACCTATTACATTTCCCACAGGGCTAATGTTTATAAGGCAAATTTCAAGGTCAAATTTCATAGCCCTGTAGTTTTCTGGATCACACAGAAATTCCCATTCAAACAACTCACAGTTAATGTTTACACACATGCTCTTGTACAAACACTAGAAAACAGACTAAGAACCTTAAAATTTCACCACCAGTGGTCAGAACCACTGATAAATTTGGCCCCTCTACACCTTTCCTATGCAAACACAGGTATCCCTCACTAAGCAAACTATGGTTATTACAAACTAAAGAGAACAGGTTTGGATAAATTTTTGGAGATAATTCTGATATCTCATACTACACAAACTTTCACAACTCTCTATCCAAAACTCAAGAACCAAATATATTTGGATAACAAATATCTCTTATTTATCTGAACTTACCATCCAAGCCTACACTATCAGATTTTAGGAACCAAATAAATTCAGATGGGGAAAAATGCTCATGAAGTGTGTATATGTGTGCTCCCCTCCCCCAAGTTAACATCCTTCCAACTCCATATATATGGCTAATCATAATTTTATGATCTAATCAAAACCATGTTATTAGATATGGTTCCTCCTTGCTCCTGTTTTAAACAATGTCTAAATGAATGTCCTTGCAGATCTCTTGCAGAGTTGTCCAATAATGGAGACTTAACAATGGAGATTTCTAGGTCAAAGGATACACAGATCAACAGAAGAGAAAGCTCAGAAACTTACTCAGACACAGGTAAGGAACTTAACATGTAAAAACAGGTTGGGAGAAAATAGATTAAAATGGATTCTTTAATAAATACACTGAGACACTGTCCATTTGAGAAAAAATTATCATATATTGAAATAAAATTCTAGACTTGCTCTGCCCAACATGGTAGCCACTAACCACATGTGGCTCTTTAAATTAAAATTAAATAAAAAGCTCAGTTCCTCTGTGGTATTAGCTATATTTCAATTGCTCAATAGCCGCATGTCACTAGAGGTTACCACACTGGACAGCACAGATACAGAATATTTCCATCATCCAGAGAAAGCTCTAGATGAATCAAAACCTTAACTTCCTTTCTTTAATACAAAGCAGGATCTGAGAAAGCCAGAAAAATACATAGAGGTCAATACTTATATCATGTGTACATGGGGAGTGCCTTCCTAAGAAATGAAGCCAAATACTGAAAACATAAGGAAAAAAATTGGATAGACTATACACACAAAAAATTAAAATGTGTTTTTAAAAAACCATAAAACACCATCAACATTAATATGGGAGAATATTTACAGTATAAGATGATGAAAATACTTAAATACTAAAAGACAAACCTCCCCCTAGAATATTGGGCAAAAGATACAGTAGGCAGTTTGTGCTTACGAAAAGTCAGTCTCATTACTAAATTAAAAAATGTAATTAAAATAACAACTTTTTGCCAATCAACTTGGCAAATCTAAGAAAAGATATTAACACCCAGCATTCATCAGAGACAGTGAACACTAGGTACAGCTTTCGAGCGAGGAGAAATTGGTGCAACCTTTCAGGAGGACAATTTACTGCTCATCTCCTCACACTTAGAGGGAAGAGCCTCTCTCCTACTAGTTTTATGGTGAAAGGGTCTCCATCAGCACAGGGCTACCTCTGCATGAGATCCAGGAAAGACGAGCCTTCTAAGAGATGCCTCCTGAGCGAATGTGCAAGCTAATGGTCAAGAAATGTCTAACCTCCCTCCTTTAAAAAGTTCTATCCATTTATCTGCCTGCCATGAGGAAAATACACAAGAATGACTCCCCCGGGTTTATAACAGGCTTTACCACTCCCATAGCTTTTTTCTTTTTTTAAAATATACCTTAGAAACAAATTGTAACCCCCTAATGAAGCCCCTTTCACTATGGGGGACTGTAAAGTGGAATATGAGGCAGTATTATGAGGCTGAATGTTTTTAACCCAAAATTTGGCATTTCATGAATTTCACTCTTCAGTGAAGTGTTTTGCTTCTACTCTGTGTTCTAGGACATGAATGCCATCCTTCCATGTTTTACATTTTGAATGAGTTGTCTGGTAGTGGTGGAGGGTGGCTCCTCATACCTTTTGGCTCCTGTGCAGACCATCTTCCCAGAGCTAAATATGAGGGCTGTTGTCCTGGGCTCTCGGATCCTCATTATGACAGCAGCAAACCTCTACACACAGAAGCCAAAAGGACAATTAGCCTCTGCTAGCAGTTAACACTATTCCAGTTGAAAAGCTGAGCTGCGCATGAAAACACTCTTGAATAAACTGAAATTTAATGGGAAAACTGAAAAATGGCTAGGTCTATTCTCCCCCACATTAAGGTTAAGAAAATTATCATGATTCTAAAATGTGCTTAGAAAGAACAGGTAAGAGTAATAACAGTAAAGCTAAAATTTGTGTGTTATGTTTCAGAACTTATGCTTAGAGCTGTACAGGTTTTATCCTCATGACAGGACAAAGTTGAGTCCATTATAATTCCCATTTAGTGCACAGGGAAAGTAAGTGGTTACTTAACTTCCACGATTACACAGGAAATAGTAGAGTAGAGATTTAAAACCATGACAAATCAGACTTCATGCTTTTTGCTTTGAAGCATTTTTCTTTCAAAGAATTTTTGAGAAAAAAGAAAGAGTATGAAGTATGTTACAGGTTTACCAAGACTCTAGAATGTACTAAAAAGGAGCCAAAATATAAAACAGAAAAAATACACATATATATACATGGGCATTTCAAAAGATGAATGACAGTTATTTGTCAGGTTCTTGCCTGCCATAATTCTCAGTGTGGTCCCCAGGCCGGTAGCATCTATAAGTCCTGGTGCTGATGCAGGGGAGGGCTGAGAATGACTGGCCTGCCACACTGACTGGTTGCGAAATGACCTGCTCCTCCTGGTTATACACAGACTCTCGTCATGCCCTCCCGCCCTCCCCATTAAGCTGGGAAGGAAACTGGAGTGAGTACCATGCAAGACTAAAGTTCCCATAGGTCAGAACCACTCCACCATAGGACCATAGATCCCTCCAAGGCTGGACCAGCAATTTCAGATTTGACATGTTCACAGACAGTAAAATGAACCCTGAGTCAGCACTACACAGAGCCGATCAAGTCCTATTAATGTTTTCCAGGTGTTTATTGAAAAGGTAGCACTCTCACCTGGTATTCATTTTGTTAAATTCTAAAGCACCTTTAAGGGCTAAGCCAGAATTTCTTTGGCTGTCAAGTCCCAGTTTGGACAGATCCTGTACACTGAAATAAAACGATGGGAGAGCTGAGGATGGTGGAGAATAAAATATGCTTAAAATGTTGATTGCTCAGTAGTGTGGTTAATCATAGCTGCAGCCATAAAAATCCCAGCTCATTACTAGGTTTCTGTCCCTATCATAGCCAGCTACATGAAATATGAACAGAAAAGCTGCCTTGCATTTGGGCAACATTTAAATTCAGATGTCAGCAACAACACTACTATAACAGGAAAAACAAATACTTAATCTGTAAATAGTTGATGCTCACAAAGTCCTCTGGGTTCCCACTAATAAGGCCTTTTTCATCTAACTCCATAAATCCTCCACCCTCCAAGGCAGTAAACTTTTCCCTAGAAGGGACTAGGTCTTACTCATCTTTGTACTCCTAAGTACAGAGCCCATCAAATAGTTAAATGTTGATGGAATTAACAAATCCACTTCCTAGGTAAATAGACCATTTGAAAATGGGGTACCTAGTCTTGGAAGGACACAAGAAAGAACAAATTTTATTAAACTTTGAGGGGAAAAAAATCCTCGAATTTTACAGTAGTAAGAAGAGGCTTGAACTCTACACTTTAAACAATTGAGCTTTCTCAAGTAAGAGAAACTTTAAATGGAGAAACACAAAAGTGTCAGCTAGAAATAACAACACTTAGAAAAAATTATTTCCAGAAATATGGTGACATTGTAAGAAACTTAGCATCTCCACAGTCAGGCTGGAAATAGTTATGCTAAAAGGTTCTTCTGAATGACAAGGGAAAGATCTTAACTTTTAGGAACAGTTCAATCATTACTGTATCCAGCATAGAAAATGAGATTATTTTTTGTAAGTTCAAATCAGAGAATGAGACAATTAACCTTTTGAGTTGCCCAAGGCTTTTCACTAACAAATTTTTCTGTTAAAAATAAAAACAGAGGAATGTGTTAATGCCATGATCATATGAAAGAAATAAAACCTAAATAGAAGCTAACTGTTGGAAAAATTGAGCAATCTTACCTTTGGGTTATATTCTGCATTTTTTGCATGCAAAGCTATTTTCTTCAGATCCAATTGACAGGCCAGGTTTACAGTGGAAACTATATTCCTAAAGAAATAAGTCAACCTAAGTTATACCAGATATCAAAAGTAAAAATTAATTACAACATATTAACCTTCTCATTTCGTAGGCTTATATTAGGTGACTTCCTAGGGGGAGAATTATTCTAAACATGAGGTATATAGTAACACAGTCCCTAGTAAAATGTAAAAATCCTAAAGTACTAAAATAGCTTTTTCTAAAATTTCATGACTAGCTAACTAAAGTTTTAGATATATTTTTTAAACTGCTTCAAAATAGAAAGCGTAATATCAAATCAACTTGCAGATCAAATTCAATTTTACATCTTTATATCCTTTGTGTTTATCCAAACCCAACCACAATTTTCAGCAACTACTGTGCTTTAGTATAAACAATATAATCCTTCAAGACTGTGTATACTAACCCTGAGTTCCCTCATAGGAGATCAAGAGTTAGTGCTTGACTTTACAGATAACCAAACTAAAGCCAAATCCACTAAGAATAAATGGGGGAAAAGTCCGTTTATTCTTTGATAAAACAAAGAATAATAAAATCTGAAATTCTCTTCCTTACACTAACATCACATTTAGGAAAACAAAATGTGTACTCAGAAGCATCACCCATTTGAAAAAACAACTACTTACTGTAGTTGAGGCACAATTCCAGGACATTCTGAAACAGGGGTCATTGGTGTCATGGGAGTTATGGACACCAGAGGCAAGGAGTATGGTTTCTCAGAAGAGGGCTGGACTGAGTCAGCATCACCAGGGTGCAGATGGGAATTTGACTTTGACCCACTGCTGCTGCTAAAGGCCAGGCCAACGTCCTGTTGGCTGGGTGATGGCAACCTACTTTGCCGACTTTGAGTTTTACAATTTTCTTCAGTTTCATTCTTGCTTCTAATGACAGTCTGGTCTCTACTTTCTTGTGTAAGCTCATCTGGCAGGAAGCTAAGATCCACAGATGAGAAACTGTCAGAAATTTCTTTGACTTCTTCAAGCTGTGAATTAAATGCAGTCTCTGGATTGGATGAATTAGGTATGTGCACATCACAAGGCACAACTGGGCTGAGCAGGAGTGACCTGGGTGGGGAAAGGTCATCCTAGGCCGTTCCCAAAACAGACAAACAAAACAGAACAAACAGAACATCATGTCACACCAAAGGGATGCCACCATGGCCAGCGGGCAATTCATTCAGACGAGGCAGTTCAGGATAGCTTATGTTCATGCCCTGCACTTTCCACAAAGTTATAGAATTACAACACACTTAATGAAAACAGGAAAGTATATCTTAAAAAGCAGAAAAAGCATTTTTCATAAAATGCTTTTCTTACTTTGGTTAGATCCTTAATAAACTGCCACTCTAAATCCAATTTTGTAACTAAGACAATTGAGCAACCATGCTCTAAATTGTGGGTACTTTGAAGAGTACGGATTTTATCTTTCTTTCTTTCTTTTCTTTTTCTTTCTTTTCTTTCTTTCACAGGAGGAGGAGGTACTTAGGTTATTTATTTATTTTTTAATGGAGGTACTGGGGCTTGAACCTAGGACCTCGAGCATGCGCAGCACGCACTCTACCACTGAGCTATACCCTCCCTTAAAGAGTACAGATTTTCTATACTCAAGGTGATTATAAATCTTAGCTGATTTAAAGATTATTTTGAGTTTTAAATTCATATTTTAAAGAGAAGAGCAATAAGTGAAGGAAGTTTAAGACATAGCCTTATGTGCTAATCAAGCCATCACTAAGGACCCATCTTTATTCCTTCTAGCCAAAGGAGAGATAAGAAACTATTCCATATTCTTTTTCACCATAGGTTACTACAAGATTTTGAATTAGTTCCCTGTGCTATACAGTATGAACTTGTTTTATCTATTTTATATATATTAGTTAGTATCTGCAAATCTCAAACTCCCAATTTACACCAGAAATTGACACAACATTGTAAACTGACTATATTTCAATAAAAAAAAATATATATATATATATACAGGGAAAAAAAAGAAGTCATTCCAGTTATGTGAATGTACAATAGGAAGAAAGTTATTGAAATGTAAATGGTAAGTCTAGTTTAAATCAATGTATTGTATTTCCAGTCCAGGGAAGGCTGCTCAACTTCCATTACCAACAACTGAGGGAATGAGGTGTGCCTCTGAGGGAAGTAGCTAACGCAAAATTCATGGCCTTTGTTACGGAAAAAAGTCGATGACCTCGGTACATATATTACCACCCACTTTACCCAAGTTGCAGGCCTGGATTCTAGATTTTGAGCACTGCTGGCAGGATAATCTCATGCCTTAGAAGATCTTACTTCTGACAACTGAACAGTCACAAATGTCTTGTGTTGCATCTTCTCAATGACAAAGCTACCTAAGCTAAGCTAATACATCTGTCTAGATCCTATTGAGTTGTCCTATTACTTCAAGTCCAGCAGATGGCAGGGGTGACTAATTGTTTGAAGAAAATGCTTGGAAGAATGCAGTCACTCTCTTGAAATACGATTTTTGACTTTATTTCATTTTGAATTATGTTATTAGCTCCTATCTCCACTCCCACCCCACTGATTGGCCCTAAAAAAGTGAGGTGGGGGCAATGGCCCAGATTCCTCTCCATTATTTCCCTGGCCTGTTCTGTCCTACTCTGAAAAGATCTCATCAGCCAATTTACACTAAAGCACTAATATTTGCAAAAATCAGTGTCTCCCCACCATCTTCCCATTATGGCATTTTAGCAGGGACGAAGCTCTCACCCAAAGAACTAAATTTCAACAAGGAATTTAAGGCAATGGCAACAAGATATTGAAGATGGATGTTTTATAACAATGGAACTCTGACAGCCTCCTTTACCTGTAGTTTAGCTTCAGGAACACACCTCAGAGAATATACCTAGAGTATTCCCTGCATCCTTGGCCCTATATCTGAAGAAACTTTTTGTTAAACTGTCTTTGCAGAGCCTTTAACTTATCCTTCCCAGAACCTTCCCAGCGTGGGCTCTCCTTTGCGATGTTAAACAATACACTATGGGATTTCACTATTTCTACCTTTTGCCTACTTAAAAATCCACCCCCGACCCCCACCCTAAGTTGCTCTCTTGCTTTTCTTTTGGAAGACTCCCTCCTCTCTTTTCTACACTTCTTAAATTAAAAAGCAAAAACAAGCAAAAAAAAAAAAGGGTAAGAATCACAAACTGAAAGAAGCCACAGGTGCCTCCAATTTGGTTCACACTAGACCAGGTTCGAGTTCAGTCGGCAGCCTTAGGTAAGTTATTTCACTTCTCTATGCTTCAGTTTTTACAACTGGGACAATCAAGCCCACCTCCTAAGGTCACCAGGAGTTTTATGAGCTTGACCCGGCGCAGGACCCGGCGCTCAGCGATAGGGCAGAGACGCGGACCCTGACTCTGGGACAGTTGCGGCGGCTTCCAGGCTCACCTGGGCGGCGCATCGGTCCAGGTAGAGCTCCAGGTACGTCTCCTCCTCCTCCATGGGCGGAGGGCTCACTGTGGGGGTGGGGGGTGTTGTGGATGGGGGAAACGCCAGCGCGAGCTGAGCCGCGGCGAAGTCGGATGATGCTCGGCGGGCTCAGAGGCCATTTATCCGCCCCGGCAGCACGGGGCGAGGCGGGGCCTCCGGGGATCCGGCGGGGGCTGCGGGTCCCTGGTCCCGGGCTAGCCCTGGCCACACTTTTGCAGACGTGAGTGAATGGATAATGAGCCAGGGAGGGGGATGCAGAACTCAGCACCCGGCCCACGGGTCTTGAGGAAGGCAAGGAGGGCTGAGGGTGGGGCTGGCTAAGGAAGGGGCTCCACGCCAAGGTGCAATTACCGCACTCCGCCCACAGCTGAGAAGCAACTTAGCCTGCAAATCTGGAGATTTTCTTTGGTACCTTCAAATGCTGCCTTTGCCTCCTGGAGGAAAAAAGGTCTCGGTGTAGGTAGCATAAAAGGTGAATGGGCTGAAGAGAAAATAAATAATTTTTAAAAGAAAAAAATTTTTTTTCTGTCTCTTGAGCAGAGCAAGTGGAACTTGAGGCACCTTACCCAGTCAGGTGTTGCACTTTTATGTCATGATTACTTCTCACCTTTAAACCACAAGTGGATTTTTCTCAATCTCAGAGAATTCAGTCTAAAGCCACATACAAAAGAATGTGTTACTGCATAGGTAGGGTTAATGCAGCTCAAGAAGGTAATGTAAAATCAAACAATCAGGGTTTTCCTCTTTCTTGAAATTACTATTTTAATTTTAAGTACCTTAGCTTTCATAAGAACTTACATGTACAGAATGGTTCTGTAAATATAATTGACACTTTTTATGTAACATATTTCAAAATGTACATGGAGACACACACATAAAATGTCTTTCCTTCTAGCCTATACTCTCTGAGAGCAGGAATTTTGATTACTCATCTTTGTGCCTCTGTACCAAGCTCACAGATGACGGATAAAATTTAATCAGTGAATGAAACTGTCCTCAGAATGAAGCACAGTACAGACAGAGAACTCTAAGAATCAAATCAATAAAAATTTTATAGAATTTCTAATCAAGAATATAGGAAATATTTTGATAAAGCTGGAGTTTTTTATAATGGTTATGATGATGTACAATTTAATCTAATGATTTATGTTAAATGAGATAGCCTACCAAAAATGTTAAGCACAGTACCTGCCTAGCAGCTCAAATATTAGCCCTTAGTCTTGCTGTTAGACTGATATGGACCAAATTGTGTCTTCCCCCTCAACACACACAAATTCATATGCTGAAGCCCCAATCCAGTATCACTCGTGTCCTTATAAGAAGAGAGAGACACCAGGGCTGCATATGCACAGAGAAAAAGGCCATGTGAGGACACAGTAAGAAGATGGCCATGTGCAAGCCAAGGAGGAGGGCCCCAGGAGAAAACAAACCTGCTGACACCTTGATCTGGGACTTCCAACCTCCAGAACTGTGAGAAAATTAATTTCTGTTGTTTAAGCCATTCAGTCTGTGGTATTTTGCTATGGCAGCCCTAGCAGACTAAAACAGAGGCTTATAAAGTGCCTCTTTATATGTGGTAGGTGGAATTCTGAGATGCCCCCCCCCCCAAATTCCCACCTTCTCCCAGTTATTCAAACACTAATCTAGGTACTTCTGTGAAGGGATGTTGCAGGTCCCAAATCAGTCAGCTTTAAGAAAAAGAGACAGATTATCCTAGCTGAGCCTGACCTCACTGGGCAAGCCCTAAGAGGAACTGGGCTCTTCCTTGGGAGAAAGATTCAAAGCTTGAAAAGAATTACCATAAGGGAGATTCTCCATTGCTGCTTAGGAGATAGATGGGGTCATTTGCAAGGAAGGTGAGTGACCTAAAGGAGCTGTGAGTGGCCCACAGTTGACAGTCAGCAAGGAAATGGAAAGCTCAGTCCTATAGCTGCAAGGAACTGAATCTGGCCGACAACAAAGAAAGGAGTCCCAGAAAGGAGCTCAGCCTGGCCAATCCCTTCATTTCAGCCTTGTGAGCCCTGAGCAGGGAACCCAGTCACGTTGTGCTCAGACTTCTGACTGATACAACTATGATCTTATAAATAGGTGTTGTTTTAAGTCACCAAATTTAATTTGTTACTCAGAAATAGAAAATGAACACATCATAAATTATGATTAAGAAGTGGGAACACAGATTTGCAGTGATCTGCAGGGCAAATGAAAAAGCAAATGAATAAAATGTTAACAATTCAAAGTTTGAAATCATTTGCAAATAAAAATTTTCAATACAAAAGATGAGTGACTGTTTTGTGTATGTTTTCAGTTTTGATAAGAGTTAATTTATTCAAAATCTTAAATTGATGTATTTCTGAGAATCGAAGATTTGTATGGTTTGGTTCAATAATAATTTCTGGTATTCACTAAACTCTTACTATGGGCCACACACTGCTATAAGTATTTAATTTATACAAACTCACTTAAACATCACAACAATCCTGTGAGGTAAATATTCTTTTATCCTCATTTTACAGTTGAGGATACTGAGGCACAGAGAGATTAAGTAACTTCTCCCAGGTCACACAGCTCCTATTCAGAATATCTGACTCTGGAGCCACATGCTATGTATTGTCCCCCATCAAAGTCTACATATGCCATTTCAAATTAGTGGTTTGTTTTCATTTGAACTGCACTTGTTAATCTGTTTTGATTCTGATAGTTTTGTTTGTTTTTGCGTCAGAATTTGTAATATTTTGTACTTTGGCAAAAAAAAAAAAAAAAAAAAAAGAAAAGAGAGAGAGAGAAAGAGAGAAACCCAAAACCCACCATATCCAAAAATTTTAATTCATCATTTCTTAATTTACTATTATAAAGATAAATGAGGTGAATGGGACTATGTGTAAACTTTTACCAAGCACTTTGCACATATAAAGTATTGTTTTTAATGTCTTTAAGAGAGTAATTAGTTAACACTTTGATGAACCATGTCAATGATCAAGAGTCTTTAAGAAAGGTCAACTCTATGAAAAATAAATAGGCTTTTAACTATTTTTTAAGAGGTTCTGTCTGTCATCATAGAAAATATTAAAATGAACCCACATCATACATTAAGTGTAATGTATATATAACTATTTAAAAATTGAATTGCTGTGATTAGTTGATATGTCATATTTTGTAGACATTTAATCAAACATTAATTTGAGCTTTAGAATTTAAAAAACTTTGAAGCCAACAGATTTTTCTCAGCTCTCAAACAATTTTATTGGCCCTTGAAAAGTTTGGAGGCCCTAGGCATGGGGCCTTAGCCTCTAAAATGCACCCACACTGCTGTGGAATGGAGATGGAGCTGCACCACTGAAGGAATATTGGGAAATATTGTTTCACTAGGGGGTGCTGTTTCCCCTCCATGAAGGGAATTTCCTTTTGTTTGGGGAACAGCTTTTGGAGCCAGAGTACAAAGCGGTCTGTGGATCCCCTAGATGTTAAAATAAAAAGTGAATATTTCTCTGTGTCAAAAGATCAGGGGGTACTACCAAAAATAAATAGGATCAGTCTGTACCAACTGATACAAATATATTGGTATATTTTTATACAAGGAGATACAATTTTTTCCAGTGGTTAAACCAATTGAAAATGCTTGAAGAGTAATCTGCATTCATGCCTTGATGGGTGTTAATGTGAGAGGCAATATTGCTGCCTAGGAAAAAGCTGAAAACCAAGAATTTTCATAAATGTGATTAGGTTTCTTGAGGCCACACTAGGCGAGAACATTTTTTAGTCTGGTGGCAATTTTGCTGGATGCAGCCTTCTCTCCCTCTTAAGAGCCTTGGACATTTCACTGTGATGAATCTCTGTAGTCAGCTGCCAATTCTCCTCACACGGATTTTATACCCAAGAATGTGGAGGTGGATTTGAGCATTGCTTGAAGGTCTTGTCTAGATCAAATTTTGATGCATTCTTGTCCTTTCAGCAATCATTTGAAATAAAAATATCCCACAATAACTCATCCTTCTCCTTCACAGTGGATATGGAGCATAAACGTCTGCATCTGGGAAGGAGCCTATATCATGACTTAATTGAGGAGGCTCTGATGCACTGTTGTCACAAATAATCTTCTTAGTCACCATAGCCTTGGCTCACCAATCTCAGTCCGTTGAAAATCCTCAACAGTAAAGGCAGCACAGTGCTTCCCCGTTAATGCTACAGCTTTCCTTCCCTGGTGGTACCACACTCTGGATGTAGAGAAGACTTGCTGTATTTTAATTTTCCCAGGAAAATGGCTCAATTTCATGCAAAATTAGAGACAAAAGTTGAAATTTCACAAGTGCTTTTTTTTTTTCTCTTTTTGATTAATCCCTATTATTTTCTCTCTGTATGGACATCTGCTATCAGACAGTTTCTACAAAAAAAAAGTATTCTTTACAGTATTTTCATTGTATTTTTTGTACATTACTTTTTAAAGCATATAAATAGTTAGTGTTATTTACGAGCAGGGTTTTAGCAGTTGTTACGTGGAAACAGAACCGAATCAACCAGCACTGATTCTGGGCAGGAGAGAGATGCTTTATGGTTTCCCAGTCACAACACATTCAGGGATGCCTGATCCTAGCTACCTGCCCCCTGCCATGCACAGATTAGGTTTTACAATGTTTGCTTGGGAAAGTGCATATAAGAATTTCAGCTTCTGCCTTCTCATTGAACTCCACTTTGTACACACCTCGATAAAATATGAATCTACACGCCTGCGCTTGCATGCTGTATAATTAGAGTCAAGTTGGGAATGACTCTCCAGTACCACCTTCCCCCTCAAGAGTTAACATTTAAAAATTTAATTCTGATAGATGTCTCCGGAAACTTGAAACATTTCCTATGCAAAATCAGGTAAACTTCTGAGATTATAGCTGTTTACCTATCTGTTAAGGGTCTGTCTCATATTTCTAACCTGGGAAGCGCAAGAAGAAGGTTGTTATTTTCATTCCCAGCTTCTTTGATATCACATGGACCTCCTTTCTGCAGTGGTGGAGAGCGAAAATCTGCCTTTCTCTTTGGAAATAGGTGAATGCATATTGGGGAGTGGTGGTGTCCAGTGGTTAAGAGCCCGAACTTGGGAGTTAGAGCTCAGTTGGAATCTTTGCCTAATCACACATAAGGATTGTGACTTTAGGCAAGTGACTTAATATCTGTAAGCCTTAAATTTCTCCCCTGTGAAATGGAGCTAGTCATAGGACTCTCCTCGGGCGGTGGTAGGATTACAGGGGGTCATCGGTAATGCACTCAGTACAGTGTCTGGCACTTGCCAAGCAGCTAGTCAGTGGTTGTAGGGTTGCTGGGACTATTTTCTGCAGCCAGGTAGGAGCAACTACCACCCTCACTTCTAATAGTGAACATCTTTTAGAAAACTGGAGTATTCTAAAACAAAAGACAGAACCATTCATCAAGAGCCTTGGCCCTTTAGAAGGCAACCTTACAAATTAACCCATGGGAGTACATGGGGGAGAGTATGGTGTGTACAGAGAAGAACTAGCAGTGCCCTAAAGGTTTCCACACCCCCAAGAGGACCTTGAGGGGAGCCACCTTTGGGAAGAGGCCCGAGGCCGAGGTGAGTCAACACACCGACCCAGTTCCTGAGAGAAGGCTCCCTAGGGCCGATGAGTCACTCTTCCCTTAAATCAGGAGTCAGCCCCTCCCCTTCCCTTTTTTTCCTTTCTATTTCAGAGTCATGTCAGTGTTAAAAGTTACAATGAGAATAATAAAATATAATTACCATGATGACAAATCCACAGATGACACTCTTAATGAAAATGATTTCTCCTCTGGATATGCTGTGCTTACTCAGAAGAGCCACTGAGTGGCACATCTCCCACTTGGGCTTCTTGTAAGTCAAAGGGAGTAACTATTGACAGAAATGTCCTAGGAGTGACCAAGGAGAGACTCTCTACATTTGGGGAAGACCTGAGCACTTCACTGTGATGGAGAGTTGGGTTAGAGAGCTCAATCCCTTCATAACATCTCCAAACATGTCTCCCTTTACAATTTTACTTCAAGACAGTTTATCTGTCATCTTCCCCCCACATGGTCACTCATCCATTACCCTGTGCAAGTCACTCCTTAGATACTGCAGAGGACACAGTGATGCCTGTCTTTCAGGAACTTACAATATAGTAGGAAGATGATGACAACCACAATAACAATAAAGATAATGGTATTAATGGCTTACTATGTCCAGGCACTGCTTTAAGTCCCTTAAAACTTCTTTTTATCAAAACAATGCTGTAAGTAGATGTAATTATCATCTCAGTTTCAAAGATGAGGAAACTGAGGTCTGTGGAAGTTTGGCAATTCACCCAAACATAAGTCCTGTGTACAAATATGCAATAACACCAAGTAGAATTCAGGTAAATGTCCTGGCAGTTTATAGGAGGGAGAGATTACTTCTTGTGGATTGGCATCAGATCATACTTCACAGAGGAGACAGCGACAGAGCAAAGTCTTGCAGAACAAGGTGGGTTGAACTGTAGCCCCTCCAAAAGACATGACCTCCCAAAACATGTGAATATGACCTTATTTGGCAAAAGGGTTACTGCAGATGTAATTACATTAAGGAGCTAGAGATGAGATCATCCTGGATTTAGGGCCCACCCTAAATGGTGCCCTTCTAAGAGAAAAGCAGAGGGAGATTTGAGACATGCAGAGAGAAGAGGGCTATGGGAAGATGAAGGCAGAGATTGGCAGCCCTACACCAAGGAATGTCAAGGATGCCGGCAGCCACCAGAAGCTAGGAGAGAGGCATGGAACAGATTTCCCTCCCAGCCTCCTGAAAGAAGCAACCCTGCCAATACCTTGATTTTGGACTTGTGGCTTCCAGGACTGTGAGAGAATAAACTTCTCTTGTTTTAAGCCACCCAGTTTGTAGTAATTTGTTGTGGCAGCCCTGGGAAAGGAATACAAAGGATAAAAGAGACTCGCTGGGAAACAACAGCTCAAACGTAATCACTGAAATGGAAAAATACAGAGATTTGAGTGTGTGTCTATTTTGGTTTGGCTTGAAGCATAAGGATCTGGAAAGGGAACAGGCTGTTTAAGATGGAGGTCATGTCATATGATGGGGGGCTTTGAATATCATGTTAGGAAATCTAGATTTTATTTGCTGAGCAACGAGGAATTTGATGAGAGTTGTATATTTAGAAAATCAAGGTATTTCTGAGCTGGTGGGAGGTAATAGAGGCCTGAATCAGGGCAAGGGCAGTGGGAATGAAGAAGAGGGATGGAGGGAAAGGATCCTGTAGGGATCCAACAGACTTGGCAATCGATAGATTCTCCGTCTGACTTGCTTAGTAGCTTGATTCATATTTTACCTGCTATTATTTTTGTGCTTTTGTCTTCTAGGCTGCCTCACACCCACGTGTTAAATGAGCTACCCTGAGTCTTTTGGCTGCCTGTCAAGTCAGATTATTAACTGGTTCTGCCTTCCTGACATTTGAGCTGCACTCTACTTTGAGGACTTTTCTTTTCCTGAATCTTAGGAGTGTTGATTTGGCTTTCTCTGCCCCTGCTCCTCCTACGTGAGCTGAACCTTCAGAAGCTGTTTTGGTACCCTCAGTTCCCTCTTCTTCACTCCCATCCTGCCTGAGTTGGGAGCAGGGGACAGAATTTCAGGGCTGCTGTGCTGGCCTCCCTCCAGCATTCTATAATAGATCCTGTCTTAACAGTTGATGTTAAGTGTGATGGAGGGACAGCATTGACCAAGCTGTGAGATCTGAAAAAGATACCAATCTCAGAGTCATTTCAGAAGTTGGACATTGGCTATGCCCTGGAGACCTTTCATGTGGTCTGAGACTTCAAGCCTCATTATCATCATATTCCTTTGGTTAGTTTCCCCAAATCACACTGACCCTCTTGATCTGGCTTTACACTATGAGACCAATGGGAGGAAAAGAAGAGGAACCAGAGTTTATCCAGGGCTGCTTCGATGCCAGTTATCATGCGAGGTGCTTTGCATGTGTCATCTCACCTCATCTTTATGTCAGAACTATGAGGCAGATGCTATTATTCTCACTTTACACATGAGGAAATTGAAGCTTAAAGCAATTAGGTCATACAGTGAGTGGTGCTGCCAGGATTCCACCTTGGGACTTTCCCAGACACCACATTGCCTCCTCCATAGGGGATTATTTTTAGTCAGTGCTACTAAAGGCATAGAGTTCAGTTTTGGGCATATGTGCATGACTTGCCTGGTGCGTGCTGGTTTTTCACTTTGTGCCATGATTTTGTATGATCATTTCTCCTGTGGTCCCTCCTAGAGCCCAGGCACTGACCTAGCACTTCCTGGACATCAGCTTTAAGAAAGTTTGAGGACTTTCTAGGCTGATGAACTTGTGCTGTTTCCCAAAGGAACAAAAATGTGTTTTAGCACCAGGTTGCAGTTTGCAGTTTCCTGGTTGCATCTCTAGGTTTGGTTGTATTGGAAAAAGGGAATAAAATGGGTCCCCTTATGTAGCCTGTATCTGCGTTGGTTTGAGGGAAAGGAAATGACTTTGGTACATGTCATGGTGGTACTACTTGAAAAACCTGCTGTGCTATGGCCTCTGTTCACAGTTTCCAAATTCTAGTTTCCAAACCCAAGTCTATATCCTCAGGACTGCAAGCCCACTACCCTAACAGACTTTGTGCATGCTGCTTTTGTCCCACCTTGTCCCTCCTGCTCAATCTCAGAATGTGCTTCTCCTTTCTTCCTGCAATTTTAATCCTGAACTTTGTTCATGGCTCAGTCCCAGCTCACTTCCTCCATTAAGCCTCTCCTGGTCGGTTTTCCTTTTCTGAATTCCTGCAGCCAGTGTGCTTCTATGACGCTCTTCCCCAGCTCTCTTTCTGATTCTGGGTCTGTGCATTATCTCTTTAATTGACTGTAGCCTCTTAGAGTAAAGAGTGTGGTCTTCCTTTTGGCGCCATGGTGCCTGGCAGAATGCTGGGAATACAATGAGGGTGTTATTGATCGAATCCATAAGTTACACATACACTTCTAGAACACAGACGACCTTGCAAAACCTGCATTGCTTCTCCCACTGTGTACAGGGACAAAGTCCAAATTCCTGAGTATGGAATTTTTTTTTTAAAGCAAAAACAAAGAACGAAAACAAAACAAAAAAAATCAAACCTCTCCATCTTCAGTTTCCAAACTATACTTCCAGCTTCTGAAAAAGCATTAAGTTATCATTGTTCCTACAATTCTCTCAGCTTGGTAATGCCATTTCTGGATACTCCGGCTCTGGAAATTTGTCCTAGTCTTCAGATGCCGCCTTCTGTGTGGAGCCCTCCTCGATCTCCCAAGACACAGCTAAGGCAGTTTCTCTTCTGAATCCCTGTACCATGTCACGTTAGCTCCACTTGGCCTATATTTCATTTAACCTTGTCCTGTATTTCATTGTTTACACTCCCTTCTGGATTGCGCACTGCCTGAGGAGCAGAAGGCTGTCGACTCACTTTTGCACCCAGTTAATGACTAATGTAGGATAAGCAGCCTTTCATTAAGGCTGGCTATGCTTGGCGGAGTTCCTATCTGATAGGAATCAGCAGCAGCTCTAACGCTTTTTCACAGCAGCTGCCTGTAGAGGAGCTAAAAGCAGAGGGCAAGGAGGGAACAAACCTGCTCCTTCCTTCTTTCCACCCCCTTCCCTGGAGGCAGAGACAGGGTTCTTGGGTGAGGCTTCTGGATGCTTAGCTGGCCATCCTTAGCCACCACTCTTTGCTGGAGAGGAAGTGGAAATCGTTCCCAATTCAAGTGCCCACATCACATCAGAGGCAGGCCAGGGCCCCTATATCTTATGAGTCAGCAGGCATTAGACCAAGTTCCCTTACCTCTAAAAGCCAGAGGATAGGAAACTCATTATCACTGTGCGGGCAATCATGAGCATTAGGTCAAGGTCAGAGCAGCCTGGATGGTTGTGGGGGCTGCTTTTTTTCAGGGATGGTGCAGTGAGCCAGTTTCCTTCAATTGCTCATGACTTACGCGACTCACCAGCAATGAACCGGAGACATCCACTTGACATCATTAGTCGTGTGAGCCAGATGTCAGCCACTAGCTGTTTCTAACTTCCCCAGCTTAATGAGCTCATTTGGTCCTTTGTGATTTGGTAAAAATTGTTACAATCTTCATCCCTTATGCAGTAAGTAGCCCAGATGCTTTCTCAAGAGCTCTGAAAATTCTTTCTGACAACACAAATGAAGGGAGTTTGTGTCCCCTCTGCCACTTCTGTCTGCTTCCACTGCCTTCTTGGTCTCCACTCTGCGTTCTGCTCCCTGTAAGCCCTGTTCCTTTTGCATATAGTGTCCACTTACTGGACTCCTGACAAACCCTCAGTACTCAAGTGCCGCTGTTCACGGCTGTGTGTGCTGCAGACTTTACTGGAGATTTGGGCAATGGGATTTGTGTGTGTGTATGTGTGTTTCCTAAAGCTGGTGTAATAAAGTAACGCAAACTGAGTGGCTTGAACTACAGAAGTTTCTTGTCCCACAGTTCTAGAAGCTGGGAGTCTGAGATCAAGGAGTCGGCGGGGCTGTGCTTCCTCAGAAGGCATGAGGGAGGGACCATTCCAGGCGTCTCTCCTAGTTTCTGGTAGTTCCTTGGCTTGTAGCAGTATAATTCCAATCTTCACATGGCGTTCTCCCTGTCTGTGTCAAAAATTTCTCTTTTTATAAGGACACTAGTCATATTGGGTTAGGGGCCCATCTTCAGTAGGACCTCATCTTAATTATATCTGCAACAACGCTATTTCCAAATAAGGTCACAGTCTGAGGTACCATTGGGGGCTGGGGGTGGGGCAGGCTGGTGTTAGGACTTCAATGTATGAATTTTCAAAGGATATAATTTCAACCATAATAGTGTGCGTGTGTATTAGGGTTGGGAGTGTTACATTATATAATAGAAGGGCAAAATACTTGCAACTGAATACTTAACCATCTCAGTTTTTAAAAGTCCTTCAGTTGTTTCATCCTCTGGGAAAATTCCTATCGTCATTTCTTCCCCTCGGCCCCCTGCCATGTTTCTGGACCCCTTCTGATCCTTTTCTCGGACTTCTCTTGGCTTCATTGTGGTTCATTCAGCAAAAACTTCAAAAATTACTGAGTGTTTCTGATGCAAAACAGTTTAACTATTTTCCTCTCTCTGCAAACTGGCCAGACATGGCCTAGAGGGCCGTCCTAATAACTAAAAAGTCCATCTGAGATGTTTCTAACAAAGACAGTTCTCTGCCTGAGGAGGAATTCTGTGATCAGCTCTGATAGTAACATTTTCTTCCTCCTTCCATCAGTAAATTAAATGAAATTATTTATTGTTCTAAATATTTTAATGAACTAGTTTCTGTTTATTTCTAGATGTGTTAAAAAAAAAAAAAGAATGCCTGCTGCATAGAACGAGATAAAAACAGAAATGATAGTGAGCGTAGATTGTGCATCTTAGACCAGGGATGGGCAGCTTATTACCCCTCTTTCTACTGGAAGGCACACTGATGAATATGGCACCCTCTTCTGCTGAGCAAAGACCTGGCTTCAGATTCCTTCTCTCCAGAGTTGATTCTGGCCCTCGTTACAAGTCCATAGTTACGGGATAGATAAAGCCAATTTGCCACCACTGCTCTAAACATTCTGTGAGGGGAGTTTTATGCTTTTGGTGATTAGTTTTATTTCTGTTCATTAACAGTTGCCAGTTTGGGGAAATGAGTATAGAGTATGGAGAATGTGATTTCTGTATCAGTCAGTGCATTTCTTGCTCATGCCATTTGTCCTTCCAGGATCAACTGAAGGTCGGCACCTTTATCCAGGGAGTCATGCTGACAGAGCAGCCTCTATCTGGAGCACTGCTTGTGTTGTGGCGGGAGGAAACAAGTCATGTGAACCATGCATTGAATCTTAAAGCTCCTGCTTGTAAGTAACTCATGTCACTTCGATTCAAATCTAATGTCAGGGAGGTAGGCAAGTATAATCCTCCCTTAGGGATCACAGCAAATACATTCATTCAGTTTACATCAGATACTTAACTTTTTTATTGTTCTTAAATTAATGCAGTAAAGGAAAATAGAGACCTTTTCTATTTGTCAAATTTCAATTACTATTCCTTATTCTTCTTACTATATATAATAGAAACTTATTTTGAGGTTTAAAGAATAGAAATACATATTTGGTGTGATTAACATCAGGACTCTTATCATTCAACATCTTTTCTTAAGCTGGGATATAATTAGTTTTAACAGAAGGCTGCTTAATGGTCAAAATGAGGTATATTATTAAAGCAGACTAAGATAATAATCTTAGTGGTTAAATTTGGACTCTAATTATCCCACACAATAGTGTTGTCTTTTATTCACCTTCATAGCAGAATGAGGTAAACCTAACAGTATTAACCTCATGAACCATACTCCCTTTAACCTTTTGAAAATATATTGTACTCTTATATATACTTTTAGTAGGAAAATAATCTTTTCATATTGAAATACATTAAAACAGACGTAAAAACCATGATCACATTCTGTGATAATTATTCACTTAGTCCCAATAATGTAAGAGTTTCAGCACGTGACATAAAAAGCAGAACTTTGAGAAGATGTTTGGAAGAACACCAGTTTAGAAAGTGTTAATAGATGTTACATTAAAAAAAAGGTTTAGTAATTCAAGGGTTCAGGGTGTGCTTGGCTAAACACAGTAAACAGGTTTCTGTGATGCAAAATGCCTCAGAATCTTAATGATGCATTATTAGTGCATGAGCCATTTATCTGGTAATATTCTTCAGAACACGCTTTGGGAAATGCTGACTCATAGCTTTCAACCAGTCCCATTACAACCACTTTTCAACCTCATTGGAAAGCCAATTCTTCAAGCCTTCTAATTAATCAGCCTTCTGCTTTCTTTAATTCCCTGTTGATCCACCTTAGACTGAATGATTCATCATTTTAGTAATATGCTTGGCCAATTATCTACCCCCTTATCTCTTATTTGTACCAATCTGGCAAAACCCAATTGTGGATAGATCCAACTTCCTGCTTCCACCGAGCCCTGCTGGAGAAAGCCGTATCGTTCACTTCAAATACGCCCTTAATAAAGTGACAATCCTACTGTATTTCCTTCTCAGCTCATGTCCTACTCTCCCACTCCATGTGACACTATTTCAAACTCTTTCTACTTTCTGGATTCTACAACCACTCTCTCTTCTATCCCACTGCATGCACTACCCTCCTAGCTCCTTTACACAGTACAATTGTGCCTGGTGTTCCCAGTCCTACAAACCTCCTATATCTGCCCCCATTCCAGCCTCCTTGTCCCCTGTTGGGATAGTAGAAATGTTTCTGCTCCATTTAGGAACGATCTCTCTACTTGTACTTTGATTCCCAGGCCTTCCACCCTCCCAACTTTCCAAGGACCTTAACACTATTGATTATACTTTCTTTTTCCTACATAGAGTCAATCCTACTTTTCAACTGGTCTTTCTCATCAATTATTAACTTTTCCATATGCTCAAGTCCTTCCCATTACGAAAAAGAAGGAAAAAAGAAAAGAAGAAAGGGAAAAAAAGGAGGCGGAGAAAAATTCTCCCTTGATATTACATTCTGTTCCAGCTAGTGCTTCCTCTTCATGGCCCGAAGTCTCACTATTTCTATTTCCTCTTCTCCCACTCTTTACTCAATCTGCTGTCATCTAATTTTTTTCAGTTTTAAATTGAGATTTAACATACATTTGGGAATATGCACTAATCTTAAATGTACACCTCAGTGAAGTCTTTTATACACCCCATGTAGCTACCACCCAGATCAAGATACAGAGCATTTTCAGGAACAAAAAGTAGCAATATCTTCAATGTTTAATAACTTGATATCTTCACTTAACAATACATTCTGTAGCTCACTCCAGAGCAGTGTATTGAGACCCTCTTCATTTCTTTTCAACTGAGTGGTGCTTCATTATGTAGCTACACCATCATTTATCAGTATTCTGCAGATGGACACCTAGACTGATTCCAGGCTTTTGCTATTACAAATAATGCTTTAACAGTTTTGTTACAGACATCATTTTGTATTTCTGCCAGTCTATGTTTGGTCCAGATTCATAGAAGTGAAATTACTGGGCCAAAGGCTAAGTATATTTGTAGTTTGGGTGGATAGTGTCAAGTCCTCTCTACAGAGGCTGTGCCATTTGCATTCCCACTAGCACTGTATTAGAGTACCTGTTTCTCCACAGACTTGCTAAAAAGTTAATAAACATTTACATTCTATATGCATATCTTTTTTCCCTTTATTTTCTTGCAGCTTGAGGTATAATTAAAATATAATATACTGCACACAGTTTGATAAGTTTTGCCAGATGTATACAACCATGAAACCATACTACAACAAAGATATTGAGTACATCCACCTCCCTCCACAGTGTCCTCATGTTCCTTTGCAATCTCTTTCCTTCCCCAATCCCATCTCCAAACATGAGTGGTCTCAAAACCTTTACTCCTTATACTCCCTTTCTCAAGGTATCAGGAGGCATGCCTCCCAATGTAAGAGTCAATTAAGAGAGAAGGAAACAGGAGGGAGAAAGGGTAACCCTTTCTCACCATGAGAGGGAAGGGAGATCCCAGCCTGCAGCCTGCAGCAACCCAGGCTGATGGCACCAGCATATAGGGCAACCCATTTGGATTTGGAGCAGGTCATAAGACTCCAGGAGAGAGGAAGAAGATGAAATCAATGCAAAACTTGATAGAGCAAAAACTTGGGTGGAGATTCAGGGACTTAAAATGAATGTTTGTGGCTGAAAACCAAGCAAATGAGGAAGGTAATTAATAAGGAAAGAAAGGAAAAATTATCCTGATATGCCAAATGGCTCAATCATGAATATCATTTGCATTGTAACTGTAATGTAAATATTGAGGCTGATCTAACCAGAATTATGATATGAGTCTCTCAAGGGAGTGGTAGAATGGGAGGGGCAGTACCTGTGGTGGGCAGGAGTGAAAGCAGGCTAAATCCTTCCCTTTCCACAGGGCAAGCTGAAGGTGCATTCTTACAAAACTGAAAGATCAACAAGCAGCAGAAGAAGCAATATTCTCTGCTCATTCTTACACAGCCTTGCATCTCGGCTTGAGTGACATGTCCACATGCCACTTTTCCTTACGGCCTTTAGTGGTTCTCTTTCAGGCATTCGTGTACGTACCTATTAGGGTACCACCATCATTTTAAGTTTACTTTTCTGCATACCCATGGGTTGTGAGGTCCTTGGGGGAAGGACAGTATTTTATAACTCCTTGGTCTGACACAGAGAAAGTGCTAAGTTAATGAACAATACTACAGAATATTGCAAAAGCAAAACTTACAAAGTCTTGATAAAATTAAAAGGAATTGAAAAAGTCTGTTAAGAACCACAATATATTGAAATTAAAATCAAATCACAATTATTTAAACATTTACTCATCTGACTCCCGGAAGCCTTAAAACCTTCCACCTTCTACGGTATTGAACTGTAGTCATCCACAAATTTTCCCTTAACCTTTGGGCTATTGTGCATTTTTCTTATTGAGACCGAGTGCTTAGGGCCCCTAAAGGGATCTGTATTTAACTTCCTCATTCACCTACAGAAAGGTGTTACATTCACTTTTCTATTACCTCCTGCTGGGATAATTTCACAAGTCCTAGGTATTTCATCAGGAATAAGAAACCACTGTTGCCAGGGAACATTACAGAATATTAAATTGTAGTTAACAGTGAAGGTACGTATTACTTTTAGAACTCCATATCAAGCACGTTAATTGATAAAATATATTAATTTTACTGGAGGTGGAGAGCAGATTGGAAAAGGAAGTTAGATGATAAAAATGTGACTATTTAATTCGTCAAATAAATTTATTTTTGCTGAAAAATTTCCTTTACATTATGAGCTTCCCAAATGCATCTGCTTTATTTTTTGTTGCTATTGTTTTGTTTTGTTTTGTTTTTGGTTTGGTTTGTTTTTTGGGGGGGAGGGGGAGGGAGTGTAATTAGGTTTACTTATTTATTTAGTTATTGGGATTGAACCCAGGACCCCCTGCATGCTAAGCATGTACTCTAACCACTGAACTATACCCTCCCCCATAAATGCATCTAAAATACAATTCAGCTTGCCACAACTTGACTTAGAGATTTTTTTTTTCCCTAGGAGAACATCTCTAATGTAAACATGAAAATCTCTGTTTTCCTAAAACTACAGTATATTCAGCTATATGCTCCAAATGACAAAGCAGGTGGAGGAGGCACCTCTGACCATTTGACTCAATGATTCACTAACAAAATTTACTTTGCGCATCTTCAAAGTTTTGTGCTTTGTCCTGCCCAGGGGAGGAATGCTTCCATTAGCAGATGCAATTATGGTTCTAATGGACTGGAAGGTGAGGTTTCCACATGCCACTGGCTGAACAGACAAAGAAAGAGAGGTTTACAATGTTGATAGGGTAATTGCGCCTGACTTCTAAGGGGAAATGAAACTGCTCCCTGTGGAAAACACAGAGATGAGCCAGCTAGATACCTTTAAAGGAAGGACTGCTGCCCAGCTACGGGCAATGTGATCAGCAGCCAGCTTCCAGATATCAAGTCCTTAGCTGACAAGAGATGCCTTGCCCGGGCCACACCCTTCCTGGGATAACCATTGATTCGGGACACAGTGGTGACTGGCAGTGCTTCCTCCAGAACTCCCACCAGGCTGGCTGAGGCTTTGCCGACTTGCACTACAGTTCAGTTATTCTGCTCAATTCTGCTTCTGCTCCCTTAAAGTCACAGGTGTCGATCCCTAACAAACAACTGGCACCCCAGCCTTCACTTCTGTGTCTGCTTTCACAGAACTCAACTGGCGACATGGCACAGAGTGAGGGAAAGAACGAATATGGATGGGACTCAAGGGAACCACTGGACCGCCTCCTCCACTGCCGATGGCAGAAGTAAGTGGAAAACTGCAGTAACCTGATTGCAAGTAGACCACAAAAGGCTTAGATCCTACAGAAATTAAGGCTTAGTTTATTTCATCAAGTAAAAATTCTCAACCAGCAGAGATGCTGGTGGAAAACCGAGGGAACATGGAATAGGTGGTGGAAAAATAAGTCATAAATACTATGGTATTTATACAACATTGCAGAAGTGAAAACAATTTCAGCAACTCGTGTTTTCCCTTTACTGTGTCATGTACATACTTATGTGTTTAGTTTTCCCTCTTCCTCCTTTCCCCCCACAGCTATGTATAGAGAACATACTGGTGGTAGTTAACTTTAAATTTTATCCTACACATTACGGACTGTCAGTAAAGACTGCGAGAGAACAAAAGACAATGGATATCTCCCAGATATCCCGGACTTAATAAGCTGGATGTGGTAACTGTTTAGACTTTGAGATTTTAAAAAGGGATGAGTATAGTTTTACTTGCATAAGGATAATTTAATTTTATTAGGGGAGAGCATTTTGGGGATTATATATATGTGAAGAAAGGTATTGTTGATATTGGGCTATGAAGGAGTAGGGAGGAAGAAGGGAGGGGAGGAAGAGAAGAAAAAAAGAGAAGGGGGAAGGGAGAAGGAGGAGAAGGAGAAGAATTATTTTAACATATCTAACACTGAGCACTAGAATTAACTTACTTGATGGGGTAAGTCATTTCATCCTCAGGACAGCACTATGAGAATGGTACTATTATTATCTCTATTTAAAGATGAGGAGGCTCTTACAGCTTAATTAACTTGGCCATAGTTGCTGTACATTTGGCCCTAAGCATTCTGTGTATAGGGCTTGTGCCCGGTATTGACTCATTTTATTGTAAAGGAGATACGTCATTCCTTCAGGTTGCCCAGCATCTGAATCCCTTATTGTGCTTGGGAAATTCTCCACATGAATCTGGGTGGGAGACAGCCCACCTGCCACTACAAAGCTGAAGTGCCAATACTCACATCCCAGTTTCCCTTGCACCTTGGGTGTGGACGTGTGACCAAGGCTCACCCACCAGGTACACTCTCTCTGGTGGCCAC
Organism: Camelus ferus; assembly: GCF_009834535.1. Classification (NCBI taxonomy): domain Eukaryota; kingdom Metazoa; phylum Chordata; class Mammalia; order Artiodactyla; family Camelidae; genus Camelus; species Camelus ferus. Next base: position 55,572,293 of record NC_045701.1, read on the forward strand.
TACAGCAAGAGCAAGTTTCAGGAGCACCAGGGGCAGCACTGTTAGCGGAGTCTCTTGCCGGGGGGTGGGGGGTGGGGTGGGGTGTGTGTTGTGTTGGGGTCAGAAGCTGCAGCTTCTGGTGCTTGGCAGTGCAATAGGCCTGTCTTCACTACCTGGTCTTGAAGCATTGTTTCAGATGTTGTTGGCCATGAAGTCTTTTTAAGTTTGCTAGGTAGCCTTCTTAACAATCCTGTGAGGTCCCCAATATTCTGATTTGTAACAACGGCTCTCACAGTTGTTTAGCCTGTTTTTCTAAAATGGAATACTAGCTTCACAGATAGAGCTCATAGCCTTTTCTTTACCAGGCATTGCTCTAAGTGCATTTCAGACATGAGCCAAATGGAGTCTTAGAAATTTTAAGACTTCAATTCAACTGTCATCTTCATTTTACAATGAAAATACTTAGGTACAGAGAGCTTAAATGATCTGTCCCAGATGTGAATGAAAAATACTGTAAACCATGTCAGTAAACAAAGAATGCTAAAGCCGTCAAGTCATCAGCCGCTGCCACCCCCCAACCCCCCCAACCCCCTCAACAATGAAGACAAGCCTGCAGCTCAGCCTCTGCAGCCATTCACAATGGTGCACTCTGCACGGACTCAGAATAATAAAAGGCAAGATACTGGCCCTAGATAGCTAGATGCCTGTCAAAGGAATGAATTCAATGAGCCCAAATGTTTGCTTCTTCCCATACATAGAAAAGCACTAAATTCTTTAACTTGAGGTGCCTGGTTTTCTTTAGATAACAAGTAATCTTTTATTGTTCCAACTCCTGGTCTTTGTTGTAAAGCTATATATCCTAGCTCCTCCCCTACCTCTTCGGAGCAGTTCCTCAGAGCCATCTGAGAGGCTGTCATCCCAGCTTGAGCCCTCCCGTCAAATAAAACATAACTCAACTTCTAGGCTGTGCATTTATTTCAGTCGACACAGGTCACACAGAGATGTGACTCAAGCCCGGGTAGTCTGTCATCATAGTCTATACTCACCACGAGCCATTTTACCAGGGCCCCTTCTTTTCTAAATCTTTTGTTTTGATTCTGCCTGCCCTTGGATGACTGCATTCTATCATCAGAGTTTTGTTTTGTCTGCTTTTTCAAGAAGAGCTCAAAGTTGCTGTTTCGCTTGAGTCCTCTCATGCTGGAAAAGTCTCTGTATTTTGCTTTCATTTATGAAGAGCAAATTTGCTGAATATAATTTTTTTTAAATAAAAATTCTTAGGTCTCACTTTCCTATAGACCTCTCCAGACATTATTCTACTGTCTTCTGGAACAGATGATTTTTGTGGAGAAGTAGGGCCACTAGATTTTTCTCTCTTGTGTGTAACTTTTTCTTATTTGCTTTGTATGTAATTTTTGCTGTTCTCTGTCTGGATTGGTCCTTTTCCCTTCATTAGAATATACCTTGATTCGGGGAATTCTACCTTAGTTTTTCCTGGTCATGTTATGGCTTTCTGTCCTGAAGATTCAAATCTTTATTTTGGAATAATTTTTTTCTATCATTTTTGGGAAAAATTTTAAAATTTATTTGTTTCTATTCTTTGAGAATATCAACTGTGTCTGCTAGATCTCCTTTGACTTCTATGTTATCCTCTCTACTATTTTTTATATCATTGCCCTTTTGCATCTTTCTGGGGCTTTAAAAAATCTGTCATTTATGTCCTTTGTTCTTGTTTTTGATTGTGTTTTTCCACATTTATTTATCATGTAGTGTTTTTTGACAATGCTTTTCTATTTCTATTCCACCATTTCTTCCTGAGCTCTGCCGGCTTGCCTTTCATCCCTAAGGTTTTTCGAACCCTTCCTCTGTTTCCTTGGGTAATTCCTCTTTTGTGTTCTTTATCTGTAGTCTGATTACATTTCTTTACTCTTTTCTTTCTTCTTCCAGCCTATATGCATAGAGCCTGGATGGTTTATATCTGATGACAGCAGGGGAGATTTGTAGGGGGAGGAGGCCAAGAAAAGTTGGAAAGTCTTCAGCTTCCTATAACCACTGCTTCCTCTTTCCTAAGGGTTCATATACTCTTCATATTTGGCATTCAGGAGGTTAGTGCGGTATACAGCAAAACCCCCCTTAAACCACCTCTGGAAAATCCCTTAAACTCCCTTTCTCTCTCTCAGCTACTAGACCAGGTTATAGACACAACAACTTACTGCTATCATGGTCTTTCTTCCCTCCCCTGCCACATGACATTACAGAATTGGAGTCTCACTAGGGGCAACTACTGCTTCTCCCATGCCCCTTGGTCTTAGTGTTTTAATCAAAGACTCTTTGAAACTGTCACCTATTCTCAGAAATACATACACCCCACCTTATGTCCAAGGCTCTCAGTGCTTTTCATCATTTCTGTTCAAATTTGAAAGTGTTTGGCAAGCATTCTTCATGGCTGTTGTTTGGAATGGTAGTATTTCCCTGTTTCATTGAAGATGGGATTAGGAATCAAGGAGGGGTTTATCTAGGTGGTTCTAGATCAGGGTCTCTCATGAGGTTGCAGTCATCTCAGGGGCTGGAGAATCCCTTCCCAGGCTCACTGTCGGGCAGTCTCAGTTCTTTGCTGACAGTTGACCAGAAGCTTTAGTTCCCCCGACATGGGCCTCTCTGTAGGGCTGCTAACACATGGCAACTTGTTCCCCACCAAGAGAATGTGATGAGAGTCAGAGAGAGACAGGGAGAGAGAGGGAGCACAAAAGAGCAGCCAAAATAGAAATCATATTCTTTTACAATGTAATTGTAATAATTAGAGATAGGATGGAAGAGGGCAGGGCACAGCCACTCAAGGAATGACAGCAATTTAACACCAAAATGGAAGATTCACCAAAATGGTGGAAGATTCAACTCGCAGTTGGCCTTGAGGATTAAGTTGGTGGCAGGTCTGACTTCTAGTAGACCTTGAGCTTCATTATATGCTCATGGTAACAGTGTGATAAATAACATGCCTGCAAGCGCCATGCCAGTCACAAGGCTAACTGCAAAAGGCCAAAGAATGGGTGGTGGCCCAATCCCTGGGAATCCCAGCCCCTTCCCCGGGGTAGTTGGAACGGTCCCACTTATAGGCATGTGAAGCTACTGAGCCCATAAAAACGAGCAACACCACGCCTAGTGGCCTTTTTCGCGCCCTCTTCTTTGGAGACTGGTTTGCACTCTGTCTATGGAGTGTGCATCTACTTTTACTTTAACCTGAGCACTCATATCTTACACCTCTTTCCTTGCCTTTCTCTTGCCTTACACTCCATGCAGTATGTATCTCTCTAAATAAATCTACCTTTACTTAACTGTGGCTCACACTTGAATTCTTTCCTATGTGAAGCCAAGGACTCACACTTCGCAGGGCATGTCCCAGGGGCTCAACCGAGACCTGGGACACGGCCCTCCTCACGCCCCACATCCATTTTCCTGCATCAGTACCATCACTTCTGCTGTATTCTACTGCTCACACAGACTCTGGCCTAGTGTGGGAGGGGACTGCACCAGGGTGTGAATGCCAGAAGGTAGGGATCATAGGGGCGACCTTGAAAGATGGTTACCACAAGCACGTGTGTGTGTGTGCCTGTAATTATGTATATATAACATATCACATACAAATTAACCAGAAGAATGTTTATAACAATTCTAAATTTGAATTAATAATATAGCTTCAAAATATATAAATCAAAAATTGATAGAACTATAAAAAGAAATACATAAATCTCCCGTCATAATGAAAGATTTTAGCTCACTCACCCAGTAATGAATAGATCAAGTCGATGAAAATATCAGTAAAGACAGATTTTTGAATAAGACAATTAACAAGTTCGATCTAATGGACATAGGTACAACTCCATAAACCAACTGGAGAACACACTTTCTTTTCATGCTATACAGAACCTTATGAAACTTGACTATTTAATAGTCCACAATTTAAATGTTAATACATTTTGAAGAACTGGAACCACAATTTCTAACCACAATGCAGTTAAAAATCAAATCAGTTTGTAAAAAGATGACGTGAAAATCTTATATGCTAGCAAGTTTTCAAATAAACTGCTAAATTATTCACAGGCAAAAGAAGAAATCATAATGAAAATTTAAAATACGTAGAACTGAAAAATAAAAACAAATGCTACATATAAAAAATTTGGAGACAGTGACAGCAATGTATAGAGGGAAACTTATAATCTTAAATAGATAATTTAGAAAAGCCAAAAGACCAAGAATTAATGAGCTAAGCAGCTAATTTAAAAGTCTTTAAAGTAACAAGAGAATAGAAGTATGAAAATAATAAAGCAGAAATTAATGAAACAGAAAACAAAGGTAAAAAAGAATAAAAAAAATTGGTTCTTTGAAATGACTAATAAAATTAACATACCTCTGGAAGATTAGTTAAGAAAAAGAGAAAAGGTACAAAAGTGCTATACTGGGAGTAACTGGAACATAACATAAGGAGCAGCAGAGATTAGAAGGAAATTAAGAGAAAAACTCGTGACAAAAAATTTTAAAGTAAATAATAAGTGAACTAGAAAAAAAGTAATTTATCAAAATTAACTAAGAAAAACCAAACTCAATCCTGCGTATTCCTTTAAACGCGTGGAATTGGTCATTTCAAATGGGATTCTCATAAAGAAAACAGCTGCTCCAGATAATTCTTAGGACAAGTTCTAACAAACATTCAATGCAAAGTCTTCTAGAGAACTGAATGAACAAGAACATTTATTCATCCAATGGGATTTATTAAAGTATTAATTTCAGAAGATTGTAGTAACTATTAACAAAAATCAGGAAAGCATTTTGTAAACTTTTCTGTTAAATATTTACGCAGTTCAAAGTCATTATTGGGTTTATTGTAAGCTCTGTCTGACTCAGTTTACATAACTGAACTTACCTCAGGTAATTAAAGTCCAGTGGAATCCTGTTTTAAGTCCTCTCTTCATCTATGTTAATAGAAGCAATCATCTCCCGTGGGTGTGTGAACTTTCCAGCAGACTGTGAGAGCATGGTGTTGCAGTATCTGTAAGTAGAGACTTTGGAGTCAGCAAAGTCCACAAACTCTTCCCTAGGAATCACAGATGGGAGGACTTCTTACATACCCATATCAGTTCAAATTTGCTCCACGTTTTTCATTTAAATAATCTTATATAATATGACTGAGTTGATGTAATCCCTCCTCCCTGCATTCCAAGAAGAATCTGGAACCTGGAACTCAATCTTGACCACTGAGTTTAACAGCAATATATTTTATCAACATAAAATGTAAATTCAGCCCTTTTCTATTCCTGTTCTGCATGTTGCCACCGTCTGGACTTTGTGAAAATCCGCCCATTAGTTTATGATGCCTGAAAAATCCTCTCATTTATCCTGGCTGTGTCCTCTGATGCTCTTGCTGAGATCCCAGGGGCTGTATTTCCCTTTTGTGATCAAGTAAATGATCTCTGCCCTAGATGTTCATGAATCACAAGTGCAGATTTCCTCCATTCTCTGAGTGTATCTTTTACTTCTAGTGGAGGCATCACTCCCAACTTCTTCTGGAGGCTCTTCATTTCCAGCAGCCCACAGAATCTTCCCTGTGGTTTTCTGCTGAAGTTACGGCTTTGGAGTTAGACACACTCAATATCGAACTATAAAACTATCAAGTAGCCGGGCAATTTATTTGACTTTTTTTTCCTGCTTGGGTTTCTTGTCTGTTAACTGAGTACAATGATTCCTGTCTTGCAGGGTAGTTGTCATGGACTGAATGTTTGTGTCCCCCTAATATTCATATGTTGAAACCTACCCTCTACCTCTATCCCCAGTGTGATGATATTGGGAGGTATTTAGGATTAGATGAGGTCATGAGGATGGAGCCCTCCTGAGTGGTTTAGTGTTTCTACCAAGAGCTTGCTTCTCATCTGCCATTTAAAGGTGCAACTAGAAGGCTGCCTCCAGACAGAGGGCTTTCAGCAGAACTCGACCATGCCGGTGCCCTTGTCTCAGACTTCCAGGCTCCAGAACTGTGAGAACTAAACTTCTGTTGTTTATAACCTACCCATTCTAGGGTATTTCTGTTAAAGCAGCGCAGACTAAGATAGTAAAAAGGTGAGAATGAAATTAAGTGCTTAGCTTAACACTTGAACTCAGTAAACACTCAGTGCATGCTGGTCATCATTATTATCATAATCTCCATTCCCAAAGCCAATTTTCTGTGTATTGTGGGGATAAATAGATCTTTGAATTTTTTGTTCTAATCTCTATTGATTATCTATTGACCTTATTCATTTGCGGGAAGGGCACAATTTAAAATTTTGATATTTAAATACCCTGTGAGGTTTCTGGGAGCATAAACTGGGAACATAATGGTGATGGTTTGTATCTCTAATTGCCTTTAATGTGCTTATAGCCTCCCTGGGAACCTGTACCAAGTCCTTGGGAAATAGTTTAGCCATTAGTACGGCAATGTCTCTTGCTTTCAGGACTCCCAACAGTCAGTTGATATTTAAATCTTATAACTTAGAAGGCCAGATGAGACCATCTTCTCTGTAATTATTTCACAGATGTGCACAAGGCAGTTTTTCTCACAGTTTAGGCCTCATTGGACCCCTTATCAGTGTTTGGCACACTTGTGAACTAAAAATTTTAGGTGAAAATCTTAAAAGATCACCCACTAGTAAAAAGTAATATTCAAAATTTATGATGATCATTTCAGATTTTTAAGAGGGATGATGTAAGCAATTTTTGTCAAGTCAGCATGATGATGGATAACTTGAACTGTAGGTCACATTGGTTTCTTTTCTCACAACCACAGGTGGCTGAGAATAGCAGCAGGTGTTGTTTTTTCTTTCAGATCATTCTCACTACTATTTGCATGGATATGGACCCCCTATTTTTAAACAGCAGCATCCCCCATCCCACAGCCATTTGCAGTAATCCTCCGCTACTCATCTCATCAGGAGGTGAAATCTCTTCCATCCTCTCTGTAGCGTTCCCCTTAGAAATGCTCCTTTTTGGAACCCAGCCATCATGCACTGAGACTGTTCAAGCCCACACATGGAGGAGGACCACAGTTTCCTAGGGACAGCCCCAGCCGTGCTCCCAGCCAACAGCTAGACTGACTGCCTGCTGTATGAATAAGGCCATTCTCAGATAGAGGTGTCCCTCGACTTTCGAAAGTTCATTTTATGCCACTTAACTTTTATGAAAGACCTACATTAGTCCTTAGTTGTTTTTGCTAAATCAAAAATCCAACGGGGATTTCACCTTTAGGGAAAAAGTGAAAAGTGAAACTAGTGTTCAGCCTTTATTTTGCAGCAGCCATTATACAGGCAGCACACGCCAAAGTAGCAAGCAAGGCACCACTGAGATCCCTCCCGAGAACTACACTCAGCCTCTCAGCCACAGGCCATCATACCTTTGAACCATATCTGAGAGCATCTCTGCTTTCTCTTGATTTATTTTGTACATTCCTTAGCAAGATATGTCCTAAGATAATTACTTCTTTGCTTTATGCCATTTTGGCTTATGAAAGGTTTCATAGGAAGGCTTTGCTTTCTGATGGCAGGGAAACCTGTAGCCCAGCCCCTGGTCAGGCTAACCCAGCCAACACCAATGACTCAGAGACAAGCTGTCCCTGCCCAACCCTCTCCAAGTTGCAGAATTGTAAACAAATACATGATTGTTGTTGTTTTAAGCTACTAAGTTTGGGAGTAATCTGTTATGCAGAAATAGAGAACAATTTTAGGGCTCCATCAGATGCCAGGACTGTAGCATATCATACTCAAACACTGAACTTTGAGTGTGTTGGGTTAGGAGAGGCAGGGTAAATGGATTCTTAATTCATTCTTTGGCCACAGTAGACTCTGAAAGTGACTGATTCACTGTTGCAGCTTTTGAATGTGATTTAAAATAGGCTGAATAACACATCATTGATTTATCTGTCAGATGTCTGAAGAATCCTCAGGAGTTTGTGAAAATTTAAGGTCTTTAGTGATTGAGCCAATTGTACACAATTCAGCCTTTTGAAGAAGTCCTGATTATTTTACCTTTAAATTATGTATTAAACATTAAAAATCTGGGTAATTGGTGCCCAAAGTTAGCTTCAGGTCAGTTTCAGACACCCTTTATGCTCCCCCTGAGATCTCCTTGGATGCCACATCCTGATCCCTTAGCCACTTACTCTACCTTACCCACAATCAAAGCCACCCAACTCCACTGTGGCCACATGGTTCTGCTCCCTGGGTCTGACCAGCCTCTCACTGGGAGTGCTGGGTCATTCCCCTTACTGTGCTCCTGCATCCAGGCCAACCACCCATGTGCCAGGGAGTTCTGGCTCCTCCTGTTACTTCTGGACTTGGACAAGTCCCATACCACCAGGTACAGGGTCTACCTTCTCAGAGGTTACCAAAGGGGCTTGAATTAATCAAGGTTCTCCACAGAAACAGAACCAACTGTATTTGTGTGTGTGTTGTGTAAAACTGCCTACTATTCTCTCTGAATAAAGCACAGTGCAGATCAGCACTCAGCTGCAGCTCTTTTATTTGAATATCATTCTTGTTACGTACCTGCCTGGTGCTCTGTCACTGCTGATCTTAGCACACCTTTTCCTGGTAAGATTATGACTTGCAGAATTTTTGTAATCAAGCAAGTAATTAGCATGGGTTTTCAGGGAGAAGGAGACCAAAAAGTCATCCAGAACTTCTCACTTACATATTATATACCACAGTTTGCCGAGGGCTGATTCACACCCTGATTCTCATTAGTGATTTCCTCCCACTGAGAAGTACTGTGTGCACAACTGATGGTAACTGCTCTTGCACCACGCGTGCCTTTGTTGTTAGCTTCTACATTCATTACAGGATTTTGCCGAAAGCTTTTTCTCTGTTCCTCTGAATATGATTCTTGTCATCTGCTATGCAATTACTGTTCAGCAATGCCGTGATATGCAACTCCTTTAATGAGACTCATAAGAATGAATGATATTAGCATTGTTTGATCTAGCAGCAAATTTCATCACTTTAGTATTGGAGAACACTCTTTTCTACTTGTTTTGGAACAGAACAGATCATTGGTTCACCTGAGTGGTCACGATATTTTGTTTGAATATTACAATAAGGATTCATGCTATTGTTTGACATTTGAAAGCAGGCAACATGTTGAGACCTAGAGAAGAACAAACTGATGAATGAATATCATTCAATTTCAAAGATTCATTATATGTTCTGTCTACACTGTTCATCTTTGGTTACTTGTGGGAAATCAGTACACTCACAGATTCACTTGTCCCAGCATGACTAGATTCATATTCTGTATCTGTTCTAGATTCTTGGTCACTTTCATTACTATATTTACACTTCAAAGAACCATGTTAAAGGTATTGTTGCATTGGACATAAAATATAACAAAGAGTAATTTCAAAAGTGCAAACTCAACAAATACAAGCACTATTAAATGATATGAAAGATATTCTCTGAGATAAATTATACCACATTAATTGAATGTAAGCTGAAGCAAACTGATAGAAGTAGTCTTTGTAACATTTTTACAACTTTAAGCATGTAATGATTACTATATATGAAATGATATTCATGGGAAAATCCTATTTAGTTACATTAATATTGCTCATATTTTTAACTGTATGTGTAAGTTTATTAGGTTTTGCTTGAGGCTTTAAAGTGTGATAGGTTTCAGACAGCAAAAGTTCTAAGACAGACCACCATGCAGAAACTTTAAAGTAGATGTTCAAGAATCAATGGAACCTTCTACAATGATGGAAATGTTCTATATCTGTGCTTTCCAATATGGTAGCCACTAGACACATGTAGCTATTAAACACTTGACATACATCTACTGTGACTGAATTTCTAATTTTATGTAATTTTGATTAAATTTAAGTAGTGGAGGACTGCAAAGAGTTAAATGGCTCTTAAACCCTTCACTCACACTGAGAGCATAGATGGGTTCAGAAAGAAAGGATTGGAGAAAGCTATGATGTGAATTCCCCAACCACTACCTAAGAGTAGAGATGGTGAGTGGATATGGCTTAAGTGAGGGCACTTAAGCCTAATGAAACAAGCTCTGTTCCAGAAATCTAAAGTTGGCTGGCTAGCTGCTGACATGCAAATAAAAGTTTAGTAGAGTCAACTCTTCCTGAATGTGTTCCAAGATGTGAGAGAGAAAAGTGTGGGTATCTACTCACACATACTGCCTGCTAAGAGTGTCCTGAAGGGGTGATGAGGGCCTAGCAGAGGCTGAAAAAAAATCACCAGGTGCCCTTGAAGGAGTAAGACGGACAGACCAGATAGATTTAAGATATGATTGTTCAGGGGGGAAGGTATAGCTCAGTGGGAGATTACACGCACAAGGTCCTGGGTTCAATCCCCAGTACCTTCATTAAAAATAAATAAATAAACAATTTTAATCCCCCCCCCCCCCCCGCCAAGATATGATTGCTCAGATCAAGGAAGGTACAAATGAAAGATCTCTGACTGGGAAGTCTGAAGAAACCATGAAAGTTACCTACAAAAGAGTCAGCTTTAAACATCTGCCAGGACCAGTCTTCAAGGGTATGTTAGATCATTCAAAGAGAAGGTTTCTGCCTTCCTTACCTCTTCCTCCCTACCCTGCCTAAGGGGTCAGGGACCAAGGTTGGCAAGCAGGACAAGGAGGGAGTGTAGGAGCCCAGACATTCTACTTCACTAAAGGCTTTTGTTTATGTCAAGTCATAGTAAGGATTTCCTAAAGGTGATTAGAAAAGTCATGACACTGTTTGAGTTCATTCAGAGGCAAAGGAAGAACCAGCTCCATCTAATAAATTTGAAGGGACAGTGAAAGACAAAATTAAGTTGCATTATGATTACAGCTCATGAGTCCAGCTTTTTCAGTGTATAGATATTTATGTGAACAAAACTGTTCCATCACTTTTTCCTCTGAAATAGATCACCAGAAAACCACTCGATGGAAGGGTGTATATTTTACATTGCTGGAGTCCCACCCTCCCTTTTACTGAGCTGTCCAATCCATCCCTCAGTTGCTGTGCATGTTGGTGACAAACCACACATGCTGCACCTTTCGCCAGAGAATTGCTCTAGTCCGGAGAGAACTAGCTCATCTAGAGACGTCTGGGAGGTTAGCTACTTCGCCTCACCTAGCCAGTTACTGACTGATGTGGGGAACAAAGCTTCTTGCCTCAAGAAGGGATGAACTCTGTGATGCAACACACATTTCAAAGCTCCCCATGGGATCAGTGTGAAGCCAGACTCCAGATGAACCTGTGGCTTTGCTCAGCTTTTACTCTTGTCCCACTCTGTTACCCTCTCCCTTGCAGGTTTCTCCAGAGAGCACTACCCAGTAAATGACTCACCAGTCCCAGCTCAGGCTATACTTCTAGGTAACCAGACCTAAGCCATTATAAGTTATTAATTATGTTCATTCTTTTCACTGACTTGCCTAAAAGTTCCCAGATTTTTAAATTTCATGGTCCAGTAAAATTTTTTTTAAATTGGAGGACCAACATGGAGTTACCAATATTTTGTTTTGCAAATAAAAATTAAGGAAAAAAAGCCTGTCTATGATAGACACCACTGGCAGCATATTAAAATCTCATTCTCTTCTTCCTTGTTTTCAGAATCCCAGTTTTGTTCAGGTATCTGGTAGCCAGGGCATTCATGTTAACTGGGCTTCTCTTCTGCAGCAAGGAGTGAATCTTGATTAGAGTAAGCCAGTTATGTAATCCCAACTCCCCTGCCAATGATTTGGTTAGGAGTGAGCCTTGATTTAGTTTTAGCCAATGAGATATAATACATGAAGAAAAAGTGCTCTTCAGGGTAGGATCCGGGTTGTGGGCCTTGAAGCTTATACAATTTGGGGACCCTTTTTTAAGGAAAAGGGTATACAATTGTCTAGTTTTTTTTCACAGTTTCCAAAAATATATGAGTGCATTTATAGGGTCCTCTCCAGGGCCTTGGAAAGAGCCTGTGAAAGAGAAGCGTTCTAAAGTTTAAGCCTCTTTGGTTTCATGGTAAATCACCACTGGCAGTCTTTCTTTTTTGAACATTGTTATCTTCATGGGACAACTGGAACTGTGGCAGCCATCTTGGGACCATGAGGAAAGTCAGCTGAAGGGCAGATGGCAGTGTGCGAAGATGAGAGGAAACTTGTTGGAATCACAGCACCTGACTTTCCTGGAAACTCCTTTAAGTGCAGGCTTCTTGCATGAAAAATAATAAATATCTTTATTGCTGAGGCAACTTTTCAGTAATTTGTAGGCAAAGACATCCAAACAAAGACAACTGCCACCTACTCTCTTCATTGTTTCACACACAAACACAAACACACGTACCCCTAAAAATGTGGAAAGGGGATAATCTCAGAATATAGGATGATCCTTTATATCAAATTAAATTAGTTTTTATGGAAAACTTAATTCATTATCCCTGTTTTTCTTATTGGCTGTATATCTAGTGGAACTTTCACCATGGTATTTGGGAAGCACTGGCCTAGACCAGTGCTATTCAAAGTGTGGTTCCTGGGCTAGCACGAGTCCATGAGCTGTTTGCTACCAGCCTACCAAGAGACAAGTACTGAAACTGACAGTAGGAAGTTAAAATTCTTTTATAGCATTTACAGATTTGATAGTAATTTTATGCTACAAATTAATGAACCAATATTGACACATTATTATGAATAGTCTGTACTTTATTCAGACTGTCTTAGTTTTTACCTAATGTCTTTTTCTATTGCAGAATCCCATCCAGGACACTATGTTACATTTAGTTGAAGCGATGCCTTAGGCTCCTCTTGGCTGTGACAGTTTTTTAGACTTTGCTGTCTTTTGATGGCCTTGACAGCTTTGAGAACTAGTCAGATGTGTTGTAGAATGTCCTTTAATTGAGATTTGTCCGATGTTTCTCTCATGATTAGTATGTCTTTGTTTTTTAATTTCATTTTTCTAGAACCGTAATTCATTTTTATTGTGTTTTACAAAAATATTCATCTGCGACAGATTAGAAAAAAAAAACAAAACAAAAAAACCCTGGTTCTTCATCACAGGTAGTTTGAGCAGCACTGGTCTAAAGCACTACTGTTCTAGCCTTTTCATTAAAATTCTCAGTTTCTCCTGATGAAACTAGTGGTTTGCCTTGGGACACCATTCTGTTTTCTGAATCAAAGTATTAGGAGTGGGGCTTCTCAGTTTGAATCTTAAGAAAAGGTAAATCACCTTTTTAAAAGATTATCTTTTGGACTACCTATAGTGTGTCAGCAAATACTTGACAGCTTACAAAGCATTTGAAAGAACACACGAACTCTCAACTATGAAGAAAATGTAGTGTTTCTGAATCACGATCTTTATTCAAGGGGCTTCATACAATTTAAGTCAGAAGCCCTACAGGTATCATACAAACCAGAATACAGTCATAGTGACAATTCGTCTACATTCTGCCTTGTTCTGCCTGTTTTGTTTTTGTTTTTCTTTCTCTTCTCTCTTAATTTCACTACAGCAAGTACCTTGAGCACTGGGAGCCAAATTTTCTCCACTATGTCATATTCCTCAGTAGGTTATCACTGTCATCTTCCTCTTTTTTTCATGTCTCCTCTGATAGACTCATGTTGAAGCTATAAGATGAGGCCCCTAAACCTTGCTCCTTTGGGGATTCTTTCTTTGATCCTTGTGTCTAGAAACTTTGCTATAATGAGCCTGCTTTGGGCTTTGATGATAAAAACCTCACTTAGTATGTGTTTCCTCTCTGGAACTTGATTTCTCCAGTTGTAAGATATGTGTTAAACAGTGTATATAAGCCACTGTATGCCACTTCCTTTTATTTATTTTTGTAATTCATGAAAGTATAGCCAGTCTTTTCCCCCTGTGTTTAATGTAACAGCCTTTAATTTGGGGTTTAGATCTCCTGTTTGCTTCTGAAGATTTTGACTTCATTTCGAAAAGCCAGTTTTTATTTCTTGCCTCACTTATAATGACAGACACAGCTGTGAGCTTGAGTTCATTTTTTTTTGTTTGTTCTTCCAATAAGTCAATTGAGTAGCCATGGAGTGTGGGTTTGTCACCAGTTGTGGGTTCTGGCCAGAAGAAGTCCCACCAAGACGGAATGAATTACTAAAGACTCTGGGGAAAAGTCAAGAGAGCGAGAGGGAGTTGGGAGCCAACTCCACGAGCCTCTCAAATCTCTCATATTTATTGAGTACAGTCGAAGCAGGAATTTAGGGAAGGACAGGGTGAGATCACAATGAGTACAAAGGCTTTGTTTATTGTTGGTGTTTGGCTCAAGGTTAGAAGACCCTTTTTGGTGAATCATAATCATGTTGAGCCTATGCAGGGCAGAACATATGAGAATCAGCTGCTTGACAAGACTATTCCTGGACTCAGGCGACTGTGCCTGTCTTAGGTTGCCCTCTCAGGGGACCTTACCAGTCATTGGCTAACCAGCCTTCTCACCTCTGAGTCTGCAGCTTTTTACCATTCCAGCCCAAGGCTGTTTTGGGGATAGAAGACCAACAGCAGGCATGCCCAGCGTTTATAGCTGGGGGGCCTGGGTCATAGATAAAACCTCAAGGCAGTTACTAATCACCTCTTCTTTAAGGAGATAAGTGGCTGGGATTGTTACAATTTGTTAACCAAATCATGGGCTCCCACAATGGAGTTTTTTCAAGAACAGTTTGCCTTAAGGCTTTAGACTCATTTTTAAAATTGTGGTAAGACTATCCTTGCCCCCTTCTTGATCTTTACATAACAGTTGCCAACACAGAAGGATGAAGAAAGGCATACACTAAGACTATCTTTTCATTCATTCAGTGATGATCATATATATATGATACTACTGCTGACCCAGCATCACAAGGCTTGCTTGAAAGGTAGACTGCTCCCGTTTATTGTGGGAAACGTGACCATATTTTCAAATGCTCTGCCAGAGATATCTTTTTCCCCTGAATATATTTCTTTAGAACTATTTAATTTTCTTGCTATAATTTTGTCTCTATTCGCTTCTGATCTAGAACCCTGACTTTCAGACGTCTGTTATGATTGGTTTATTTCCTTTCTTATTTCATTTTAAACAACTCAAGGAAAGACAAATTATATATTTTCCTGTAGGTCTGTCTAGCCAAATGTGATTTTGCCACAAGGTCGTTTGTTCATTTGTTCATTGGCTCATTCTTTTATCTATGTAGTCAGCAAATGTTTATAGAGATCTTGTTATGAGGCAATGCTAGTGTGAGGTACTAGAGATACAATGATGAAGACAGACAAAGCTCTTGAAAAGAAACTTTCGATTTAGTGGAAAGAGACAAGTTAAATACATACATACATACATACATACAGATGAAATTCTGATCAAAGCTGTGCAGAATAAGTACAACTGCAATTATCCTAGTTTTGTGATCGCAGACTGGAGGCTTTTCTTAGCGAAGTGATATTTGGACTGAGACTTGAGGGATAAGGGAAGCTGATCAGGTGAGGTGGAACGAAAGACCTTGCTACAGTGAACTTGTATATTGGGCGAATCTGATTCTCTGCTTTTTTCTTTATCCTGGAAGAGTTCACTCACTCAAATAATACTGAGAATCTACTATGTGGCAGGCAAAGATAAAAACTTTCATGTGGAAAAAATGTCGTATTAAATTCTCCTTGGTGGTAAAGAGAAATAGTTTCATTTGTAATCCTTAGATCAGTTTTGCCTCTAGGGTTCATTTCTCCTTTTCTTTATTTCAGTAATTGATTAAGAAAATACTTAAATAAAAACACTAAGGATAGAGGGGTGGATTATAATAATAATAAAATAATAATATATTATTAATAATAATGAAATTAAAATAATGTTTGTGAACTCATCAATAATCCTTTCTGGGTTTCAATTGCTTCATCTTTAATATGATGAGCAGAACTAGGTATTGTACAAAGCTTCTCTCAGCCTCTAGTTTGGGTTAAGAGCCACTCTACTGAAAGCATCTGCCTAAGAGAAATAATTCTGGCAGCATTATTACTTGGAATGTTTTGCATGAAATATACAGAAGAATTACTTCTGTGAATATAGTTTTGAATTATATGAAGATGTTTTCAAAATCTTATTTTAATTTAGCTGTCAGTAAATTTCTCACGGTAAATAAATTATTTATTTCTGTTTCAATTCACCAAATACACTATTGCTTGGAAACTTGTACTCGAGAAACACTAAACTGATCAAGTGTACATTCAGGCAAGTGTAATCAGTTACGTAGTTAATTATGTATATAAATTTCTTTCTGAATCTGTTGCTCTTTAAGCCCTGAGATTTAAAACAGTTGTTTGGAACTGGAAAGCAAAAGTTAATGCCAGGCATTAGACATTTTCCCCCTCCTGCTCAGTTGCAGAAAATTACAAGATACTAAATCTTGGCCTCATAGTACAGTTATAAAATGTTGTATTTTCCATATAATCCTTTGTGTTGTGCACACATATACACAAATATTGCTTGAAGAGATATGCAAATGCCTTTAAATATATTACAAGTTTGGCCAGAAACAAAGCCTCTGGCAAGAGACTGAGAGAGTGCTGCAGCATTTTGCCAATTTTAAACCTGCTTCTATTCCTCGTCTGATTTCTGGCTGAAACATGGGCCACCTTCATCATTCTGCGTAGATGGCACCAGCCCAGCTGTTCCCTCATCAAATTGATTAATAAAGATTCCAAATGAGTCGTAATTTCTTCTAAGGAGTAATTTTGGCAAGAGGATGACTTGGCTGAACTCTCTTGCCTCTCTTTATCCAAATAGAGTGTTAGTCTTGGAGTCCTGGCTGCGTTTCTGCAGTGTATCCCTATGGAACACCACCTGCCATTGGATAGATCAGGCAGTTTCTCCGCCCACTCTAAAGATGACAACACAGAGAATAAAACCTCAATGATACTCACAAGGGGAAGATAAACCTAATAACTGATTAGTGGGAAATGGGTTTGGAGTCTGGTAAGTCAGGATTGGAATACTGTTTTCACTGTTATTTGCTATGTAACTTCAGTGTCCCCATCTAAAAATGGGGTAATGATACTGCAGCCCACACACAAGTAGTCCTTGTTGATTGCCCCATGCTTTCTTAAGATCCAATTCAGTATATTAACATTTATGGGAAAACATAAACCAAAATCCACATCGAAAAGTGACGAAGACCAATGAGATTACTCAGGGGAAAAGGGGATTACATTGCATAACACCCAACAATGCTCTTTAAAGCTCCTCTTTAAACTTTTACTTTTCCCAAGATTTCAGTACCTACATCAATTTTCATATGCATTAGTTAGGATAACAAAGAGTTATTATAACAAAGAGTTCCAAAATGCAGTGGTCTAAAGAAAAGAGGTGTTTTTTTTTTTTTTTCTTCCCTCTCTTGTGACAGCTAGGATGTAAATGATCCTGGTCAGCAGGGCAACTCTGTTTCCCTGTTATTTGAGAACACAGGTTCTTTCCAAAGCCCTGCATTGATATCATCTACATAAAACTGGATAGATTTCAGATGGAGGGGATAGAAAAGAGGGTGTGGAGGAGGCACATCTCTGTGTCTGAAGACTCAGGCTCATATATGCGTATTTCATGTCTGCTAACATTTTATCATTAAGTTGTTAACAACTTAACCACTTGACCACACCTACTATCACAGTTTGCAAATGGCCATAATTCTTCACCCTGCCCTGTACCCAACCCTTTTCATTGTGACCTTGCAGCCCCACTGATCAAGAGGTAGAGTTTGTTTCTCTTCCTCTTGAATCTGGCCTGGACTTGTGATTTATTTTTCCTAGTAGATTATGGCAGAAGTGATGTTGGGCCATTCAGAGCCTAGGTTTTAAGGGCCTTCTACTTTCTCTCTTGGAGTCCTTTCCATCTGCCATGTAAAAAAGTGAACAAGTTCATGTGAACAAGTCCATCCAGCCTCCTGGAGGATGAGAGACCATGGAACAGAGAGGAGCTGCCCCAGCTGAGCCCAACTGAAATTAATGATCTACAGAATTATTAACTAAATAAATGGTTATTTGTTGCAAGTTGGGTTCTCTAGGAAGCAGATGCTGAGATGGAGTCAGGAATACAAAATACCTGTGAAAGGATGGGGGAGAGTAGAGCTCAAATGGTAGTGTGCATGCTTAGCATGCATGAGGTCCTGTACCTCCCCAGCACCTCCTCTAAAAAATAATAAAATAAATTAAAAACCCCAAAATACCTGTGAAAGGAAAAGGAAAGGAAGCAGGGTTTGGCGGGGGGGCCATCAGAGCATGATATTCCTGACAAGCTTCCATCAGGCCAACAAGGAGCTCCAGAACAAAGACTGCCCATTAGAGGAATCCTGCACTGGACAGAAATGGCTAGACCTTTGTATCACTGCCTTGCTCAGTCATGGGCTGTGTGCTACGCTGAGAAGAGAATGGTCTCTGTGTGAAAGTTGTTAGCTGATTCCACCTCTGTCAGCTGGTGAGTCCATACTCAAAAAGGAATCTGAAAGATGCATCTCCATATATACCACATTGTTTTAAATCACCAAGTTTTTAGGGTAATTTGTTATGCAGCAAATGCTAACTGATTTGCATAACTGCAAGGGAGGCTGGGAAATATAATTGAGCTGGGCAACCTCAGCAAACAAAGGTACCACCCTTATTAAAAAAGAGAACGTGAATGTAGGCATGCGTGCAGGTGATCACAAATGCTTGGAATTTAATGTTTACCCTTTATTACCTACCTTACATGATTGTATGTAGTTGTGAAAATTAGAACTAATATACATAAAGTACCTAGTAGAGTGCTCAGAGGTAGATCCAGGTTTTGTAGGGCCCAGAAGCTTATATAAATTGCAGGTCTCTTTCTAAAGAAAAATAATACAAAATTACAGGAACAAAACTGAATTCAAGACCTTGGAAGGGACCCTTGTAAGTGAGAGCCCTGAAGATTTTCCTTCATTAGCTTTATAGTAAACCTGCTCCTGATGATGCCTGCCAGATGGTAGATGTTATAAAGTGTATGTTATTCCTTGTCCAGTGAAAATAAAGTCAAATAGCCACTAACTTACTGGTAGTCAGGATTTGCACAAACAAGGTGTCAGCAGGTTCACTTAGGTGCAAAATCCATACCAACTTCAATTTCCTCCTGAGGGGAGTGGGAAGGCCTCATCATACGCAGAGATCACTCATTCTTTTTGTCTTTCAGTCCCATGAACCTCTGACAGGGGAATCTGCAGCCTTGTGAGACAATCAGGCTTTCACTCTAGAAGCTGAAAATACCAGAAATGTACTTCCTGAGCCTCTCCTGCAGCCAAGGCAGAGGCACAGTGCCAATCAATCAGAGCACATGACCTAGACTTTGAACCGAAATTACAGTGTGAGGAAGGAGCCCAGCAGAATTCTGTCTAGTAGCTATTATGAGACACAGGTGCAGTGTCTCTGGCAACAGTGCCCAGGGTCCGGTGTCCAGTGTCAGTGGGGTGGAAGTGTTAGTTGCAGTCGCTGCACCCAGGGGCAGTAACAGTGAGTAAAGATCGCATATCAGTCTGAGTATGGATCCTGGCCTGCTTCATAGCCTCCCCAAAATTCTGTGAGATGCCCAATATCTTTACTTTTCTTTTCTTTTTTCTTTTTTTAAATAAACTCATCAATTGGTTCTGAGGCTGTATTTTCACAGATTGCACTTAGAGAATCACTGCCTTTAAAAAAATTTTTTTTGGCAGAAGGGGAAGGTAATTAGGTTTATTTGTTTATTTATTTCTGGAGGGGGTACTGGGTATCAAACCTAGAACCTCGTGCATACTAAGCATGCACTACCGCTTGAGCTATACATTCCCCCTGCCAGTATCTTTTCAATAGATTTCCTTTCCTGCTTAAATTAGCCAGAGTAGTTTTCTCCTGCTTGTGACTGAGACCCTGATTGATATACTATATCTGGGTTTTTAATTTCAGCCCACTCAACTGGGGAGCAGGAAATGTTCCTTTCCACTTTGGGCACCTTCTTACAACTGGAAATGCTGTGGAAAGAAGAATGTGCTTACATGATAATCTGATGAAAAGCATTTTCCTCCTTAGAGTCAGATTACTCGTTTGATGTCTTCTGTCATTTACTCGCTATTTGACCTTGGGCCACACAGGAAACTCACAGTTTCTGAGTCTCTAAAATGTCTGTTTATGCATCTGGGGTTTGTGTGAGGCTTAAATGTGATAGCATATGCAAAAGTGATCTTTAAATTGTTAAGGAGTTAACAAACGTAAGTTATTTTTAAATATATATATATATAAAAATCTACCAAGCTCTTGCTCCAAAACCGACACACTAATTCCTCCCTTCGGATAGTTTGGATAGTAATTAAAGTCAGTTTATGAGCTTGTACACATTCTTCACATAATGTGAGCTTGTTCCATTTTGTTTGTATAATTAACTGGTGGCATTTACTATGCCAAATGTACTTTTGTTATTTTCTTCTTGCTGTGTAAGTCGTAGGAGTCACCTGTCTTAACAGCTCTTAGGTATTTTTCAAAATTTGTGAAGAAATGCCTTTTATCATTTTGGGTTCTTCAAAGAAAAAAAATGTAATGTGGGAGAAAATAATAATTTCGTGATCATTTATGGAATCCACAGATTGATCTTAGCTCTTTTCCATTCTTAGTTTAGAGTTTCAGTTTCAGTTTGGGGTTTCAGAACATGGTTAGAGAACTTGGATAAGCAGGAAATGAATCTCGGACAGAGTAGACCTAAGGATCTTTGGATTTTTGTAGTTATTCTTGAGATTCTTTGCAAAATATTGTTTGGCCTGTGTATAATATATATTCATTACAGAGAAATTGGAAATATACATTAAAAAAATTCTAAATCTCATTATTACTACTTTGGCATTTAGTTATCTTTTGTTTAGTTATTTATTTTGACTATAATTATCCATTGCTGCAGAACATACCACCTCAAACTTCGTGGCATTAAGCTTTTTATGATGCACGTAGTCTATGTGTCAAGAATTCAGACAGAGGACCACAGAGTGAGTTGTCTCTGCTCCATGATGTCGGGGCCTCACCTAGGAAGAGAACTGCTGCTGACTCATAAGCTTTGACTGGAATCATCTGGTGGCTTCTTCACTCACAGGTCTGCTGGTTGTGCTGGGATGACACAAAGGCTGGACTTGGCTGGGGTTCTTGACTGGACTGGGGAGCATCTAAATTTGGGCTCCCTGTGTGGTTTGGGCTTCTCACAGCATGGCAGCTGGGTTCTGAGAAGAATTATCCAGAGGAAACTTCTGGAGAGTGAGCATTGCAAGAGAACCAGGCAGAAGCTCCTTGACATTTTCTGAATTAACTTTAGAATTCACATAGTGTCACTTCTGCTGTACTCTATTGATCAAAACAGCCACAGGCTTGCCCAGATTCAAGGGGAAGAGGACATGCAACCCACCATTCAGTGGAAGAAGTATCAAAGAATTTGAAGGCCAAGTTTAGAACACATATCTTGCAAGACTTCTCTGTATGGCCTACACAATATACTCATATACACACATATATTTAAATACATTTTTAAACAAAAATAGGATCATATATATTTTGTGTTAAGCATGGTTTTATGTAACAAGGAAGTAAAAGTTTTATTGAGATGATTGTTGACTTGTAAGAACCTTTAAGTTCTGAGAAGTTCTATAACAATGATCATAAAATGGTCACCAATCAAAGTGCACTTTAGGGTTCCTTAAAGGTTAATTTAGTCAGAAAAATATGATAAAGAATATGTGTATGTATATGCATGACTGGGACATTGTGTTGTACACCAGAAATTGACACATTGTAACTGACTGTACTTCAATTAAAACAATCAAACAAAAAACCCAATATTACACGGCCTTAAGAAGGAATGAAATTCTGACACGTTACAGTGGATGACATGCTCAGTGAAGTAAACGAGTCACAAACGGACAAATACTATATGATTCTACTTATAGGAGGTACCTAGCGTAGTTAAATTCCTAGAGACAGGAAGTAGAACTGTGGTTACCAGGGGCTTGGGGAAGGGAAGAATAGGGAATTATTGCTTAATGAGTACAGTTTTAGTTTGGGATAATAATAAAGTTCTGGAGATGGATAGTGGTGATGGCTGCACAACAGTGTGAATGCACTTAGTGCCACTGAGCTGTACACTGAAAAATGGTTGATGGGCAATTTTGTTACGTATAGTTCACCACACAAAAAGACCCCCCCAAATCACTTTGCCACCGGCAAAGCCCACTCAGGTCCACGGGGGAAAGTAAGACAGAATCTAGGTGAGAAAGTCTAACCTTTTGTGCTTCGGTCTAGTTTCACTTGCTTCTGGGTGCTGTGAGCAGAGAGAGGCTTTGCACCAGCCCTTCAGACCAGAGTTCCTAGTGCATTGAAACGGCTGCGGCGACACCTCAGCTGGGTGGACCGCACGCAGAACCGGGGCTCACGACACTCAATCTAAGATGGCGGAGGCGGGCTGTGTGCACAGCGCCCCGCGCTGTGGCCTGGAGCCTAATCTGCGCAGCTGCGTCAGCCCCGCGAGAACCCCGCCCCCTCTCTGCTGCCGCAGTCCCTGTAAAGCAGCCCCGCCCTGGCCTGTCGGGGAGAGCAGGTGCTCTGGAGCCCAGGCTCGCACCTCTCCATTCTTTGATCAAAGAACGAAGCTTTTCCTTTGCTTCTGAACCAAGGAACTTGGTCACGTTCTATCGGCTGGAACAACACCGGGCAGGAGGACCCTTACTGGTACCCAACTCGAAATATTACATATAACTGGATCTGATTATTTCCATATTAAAAATATAATTGAGAAAGAACTAACAATAGTAGTAAACACTTATGCTTACTGATTCTCAGGCATTTTTCTAAGTACTTTATCTGAATTCATTTAATTGTGCCAGCAGCCAATAATGAGATAGTTTCCACGATCATCTCCAATTTACAACTAAGGAAATAGAAGCAGAGAAAGGTCAAACAACTTGCAAAGGGTCACTCAGCTAGTAAGTGGTGAAGCCTGAGCAAACTCAGGCCCCCAGAGAGACTCTCCCCTTCCTCCATGTAGCACACTGTCTCTCTAATCCTGCAACACACTAATGTGAGAGCCAGGTTAACAACATAAGGGTGTAAGGAGAGAATATACTCCTGCCCCACAATACGAATGAAACAGCTAACAAACAGCATGTCCTCTGCTGCTGCTGCTGCCGTGGCTCTTTCATTCCCTCATTTGACAAGCTCGGAAGTTCCAGAAAGTTTGAAGCCTTTGGGCGGTGAGGAATAGATTATTCTGAACGGTTCCTGCGATTGGACTTGCAGATTGCTCGGTAAACACTGATGTATGCCCTGCATGGGAATCCTCCGGGATATACTTAATTTTAAAATTACGACATGAGCATTTCATTTTGTATTGGCTGGTACACAGTAAATGGAGCAAGCAGAAGCCAGCTGATTTCCGGAGAGGCAGAAAGCTCAGAAATCCCAACCAAGAGTCATTTAGTTATCACATTCTGGGGCATTCTCTCACAGAAGTACACAAAATCAGCACTGACAGGCCATTTCCACTCTTCCACCTCTGATGGACATGCGCTCCAGAAAGGAGAGCAGTAGGCACTGGGCTTTACCTGGCGATTAGTCATGAGGATTGTGGTCCTTGCTGTGCTTTGCTATGATCTCAGGGTCTCTTCACTAAAAGTAGCTGAATTGAGTCCAGCTAACATATTTGAGATTGCCTTACCTTACAGAAGCCATCATCTGTGAAACGTCTCAATT
This sequence comes from Camelus ferus, assembly GCF_009834535.1. NCBI lineage: Eukaryota > Metazoa > Chordata > Mammalia > Artiodactyla > Camelidae > Camelus > Camelus ferus. The sequence continues at coordinate 55,596,000 of NC_045701.1, forward strand.
TTTTGTTGTGATAATAGTAAAAATGGCGTAAATTGAGAGCTTACTAAGTGCCTGGCACTGTACTCGGGACTTTATCTCCAAATAGTAAATCCTTGCATTACTTGAAGTATTCCTTTCAAAGCAGCGCATTTCTCTCTTTCTTCTCATTTATAGCAAAATAGCCTTAGATCTTTAAAATAGAAGATTGAAGTTTTTAAAAAAAGGAAGGAAAATTCTGACACATGCTATAACATGGGTGAACCTTGAGGACATTATGGTAAGTGATACAGGCGAATCACAAAAAAAATTAAAGCACATGATTTCACGTATATGAGTACCTGGAATAGACAGACTTGTAGAAAGCAGAATGGTGGTTGCTGTGGCTTGGGGGAAGGGGAAAATGGAGAGTTACTGTTGAATGAGTATAGAGTTTCAGGTTTGAAAGATGAAACAGTCCTGGAGACTGATTTTATAACAATATGAATATACTTAACACTACTGAACTGTACACTTAAAATAGTTAAGATGGTAACTTTTATGTTATGTGGTATTTACCACAATTTAAAAAAAGATTGAAGTTTTTTCTTTTTAAAATTCAGTTTTCTCAAGATTTCTTATTAGTATATGGGAAGATGTGTGAGTTGTCTGTGAAAATTATTTTAGAACACAAAAGTAAAGACAGCTGTTGATTTTTTTTTTTAACTAGTCCTTGAAAGCCCTTCAAAGAGAAAAAGCTAGCTGACAGGCTTTTCATTTAATGCTGCATTTGCTACATTTTACCTGTAAGCATCTACAGGCTTTGAATGTAGTAGCTGTATACTCTTGGCAGAACAAACATGGAGCATCAAAGATGTATTGACAGTGGGTTCTCTCATCAGTTTAGTGGCCTAAGGCAGCACTTCATACTGTTAGAAGTGTTTTAAGAGCATAGCAACTCCAAATGCAGGACTTTTTATCCTTCCCTCCATGCTCAAATATCCTAATGAGTAGTTTCATGAAAATCGGGACCAGATTTATATCTTATATTAGCTTTAATACTGCTGACTGAAAGTGCACCAAGGATTTTTGCTTTTTTTTCTTTTCTTTTCTCTTGTTGAGGTGACAGGAAGTTATGCCTTTGTTCTTAAAACGAGGATGCATCAAGAATATCTTACATAACTGTTTGGGATAACACTTAAGCCTCATTGCTAATACTATGCGAATGGATGCTCAGTGAACAAAGGTGCAGGTGCAAAAGTTTAGAGTTTAATGGAAGACACAGGTATTTTACAAGAATAAGGTAATTATGATGTGTCAGAAATGAAGAGATCAGAAAGTCAAATGCAATGGAAAAAAAGGGCGCAAAGATACTGTCTGTAATTAAGAAGCTTCAAGATCAAAGAATCTAAACAAGGCCTTAAAAGCTTTCAAGGTAAACTCTTTAGATAGGAACTATAGAATACATACTTTGTTCTTAAGTATTCTGTATTTAATATAAGTACTGAATATTTATTGTGGAAATCCCTCTCCAGAGGTAGGGAAACCACAGTGGAAATCAGGAGGCAAAATTTCCAAAGTTACTCTTTGGTGCTTTTGAAAGATTTCTATTTGTTCTGTTCTTTCTGTAAATCATATTTCACATGGTGATGACCTTGTCATTTTATTGCTTGATTTTATTGCTAGTCAATAACCATGAGTGATTAAAACTATCTTTTCCAGTGATCAGTTTGAAATTATGCCTCATCAGTGACTACTCTTTGTTGAGTTAGCTCAGAAATCATTTGAGGTCGTGATCAGCCATCAGTAACAGAAAAACCTTTTTAGAGGAGTCAAAAACTAGGTGTTGATTTTTCTCATTACAAGAAGTCTAGGGGGAGGGTATAGCTCAAGTGGCAGAGCACATGCTTAGCAAGCACAAGGTCCTAGGTTCAATGCCCGGTGCCTCCTTTAAAATAAATAAATAAATATAATAAAAAACCTAATTACCTCCTCCTGCCAAAAAAAGGAGTCAAGAGGCTTGTGGCTACCGGGATCTGTTGAACAGATTAAGTTGTCAGGGTCATTGTCTGGGTCAGTGTACTTCAGGCTTTCGGGCCCAGAACCTCTTTACATTCTTAAAAATTACATTATTACTGATATTTACTGTGTTAGAGAACTTATAAACTTAAAAAATTATTTATATATCAATTCTTATGAAAATAATAAGCCAAATTACAAATTAACATATTTTGAAACATATACTTTCAAAACAAAAAGAAAAAAATCAGTGAGAAGATTGGCATTGTTTTGAATCTCTGGCTTAATAAACTAGATTCTCAAATCTCTTGCAGTCAATCTGTTGGGTCAGGGTCATTCAGTTGATATATATGAGGGAATGACCTCATAGATCATTCTGGTCTCACATAGATACGCAGTTAGGAAAGAGATGACCTTGAGAACCTCCTGAAAAGGCCTAAGGGACTCCCAGGGGTCCTTAGGCCACACTTTGAGAACTATTGGACTGGATGGCTCTTTCTCTTCATGTTTGTTGCCTCCTTGTGAAAGGACGACTATTGTACCTCTGATTTTTGTTTTCAAATCAGAAAGAACTGAGAAAAGTATAGGGATTTCTGGTAAGACTTGTCTTCTTAGTAAATTTCCCCTTCATCTCATTAATCATAACTGGATAATACATCATGATCAGACCAGTCACTGACAAGGAGAGTAAGAAGATCACAACTGATTTAGAACTGGGAGCTCCCTGGGGCTGGTGTAGGATTTACCATCCCTGGAATTAAGAGCGCGCCCTCTGCCTAGGGTTTCCAGATTTAGTAATAAAAATTCAGGACGTCCAATTAAATTTGAATTTCAGAAGTCAGAGTGGCAATCTGCTTCAGGAGAACTCTCTGTGGGGCAGGATGGTTGCTGGGGGTGGGAAGAGAGGATGCAGAGAACAGAAACCAGCTTGAGGAAGGCAGCAGGCAGGAGTTTGTTTCTGGGCTTTCAACACCTACGGGTTCAAGAGAGGGCTGCTGTACTTCCGGCGAAAGCAGCATGGCCAGGGAAGAGTAATGGAGCAGAAAGAAAGAGGAGAAGCCAGTCCAGTTGGCAGAATGTCTGCGAAGCCCTACAGGACCCAGTCCTGAGGTTTGGCCCCTGGTTTCCAAGTGCCTCGGAAGATGGACAGAGGAAGGCAGGCTATAAAAATGCAATCTTGCTGTCCCCACCCCTCCTTTCCAATCACTCTCCCTTCCAGGTTAGAAGCATTTATATTTGCACTTTCTACATTTATTGATCTTCAGATTTCAAAAATAATCACTGCCTTTTCATTAAAATTCTCAGTACTAATTTATGCCTCAATAAGGTTGTAAGGAAGCAACAAAACCAGTGGAACCTGATGCTTTTTTTTTTTTTTAAAGCAAACACTTTCAGCAACAATCAAATGGCAAAATAAATTCTTTTAATACTCTTTACTGCTTGGCTTGCATAAATCATTACCAACCTAAAGAAATGAGGCAGTAAGCTATATTGTAAGAAAGCTTTGCTGGTAAAAGGGAAACAAAAATAGTCACCAGAGATTGCATTTTCCTATGGAATATGATACTATGTATGACAAAGTACTAAATCTTTTATTTTAAACTGCAGCTCTGACAGCCCAAAGAATCATTCATTTATTCACTTAACATTTGTTACATGCCTATTCTATGTGCTGGTGATACAAAGGTGAATTAGACATGGTCCCAGGCTGTTAGTAGAGGGAGGGGAGTATGTTAAGAAATAACTAACAGCAACAAAAAGAAACAATTATAATAAAATCTTCAGTAGTTAAGTGAACAAGAGATAACATTTATTGTCAAGCGTCGAATGAGATGCTCTATATTAAGGATCAAATTCCATAATCAGTATTGGAGGGGTGGGTATAGCTCAATATTAGAGTGTGTACTTAGCATGCACGAGGTCCTAGGTTCTATCCCCAGTACCTCCATTAAAAAATAAATACGTAAATAAACCTAATTACAGTCCCCCCCAAGCCCCCCAAAACCCACAAAAACACCCCCCAAGTCAATATCAACAATCAAATTTAACCTTTCTGATAGGATTTATTATTATCTTCGTTTGGTTGGTAGATAAGGAAACTGAGCTCAGAGAACTTTAAAGATTTGTCCTTGTTACTAAGTAGTGGAGATGGGATTCAAACCTGTCACTCTGGCAGGTGAGGAAAGGTTTTGGTGAACGGGTGACCCTTGGAAAACAATTACATGTTTCAAGTAGGAAGAATGGAGGGGATGTGTTGAGGGTGGGGCAGTCCGAGAAAGAGAGAAAAATGGGTAAATGGGTGGGAGACAGGACACATCCAGCCTGTGGGGAAGCAGGGAGCAATTCTGAGAAAGCTGGGCATGGGCAGGGTTTGGTGTGGAAGTGGGGGGAAGGCAAGGCAGAGCACAGGGGCCTTGAGTATCTTACTGAGGAATGGCAGCTTTGTTCCTTTGGAGAGACTTAGAAAGGGGGACAGGATCAGATTTGCATTTCAGAAAAATTACTCTGACAGCAGTGTAGAGAAAGGGAGGCAGGAAACTATTTGTCTCCCTGGCTCAGGAGACCAGGAGAGTAATGCCACTCTTGAGAATATAACTTAAGAGAAACTCAAACATCTGCTCAAATGCCGAACTGTCTGCAAAATCCTAAATGTCCTTCGACAGAGAACAAATAAATAAATAGTGATATAGTCACATGACAAAATACCATATGGTACTTAATGTGACTGAATTAGGGCAACATGTGTCAACAGGAAGAAAAAATAAAATTGAGAGAGGCAAGCAGGTGGCAGAGGGTATGTATAGTAGATGTCATTTTAGTAAAATTTAAAATCCTACTAAGCAACGCTTGAAATTGTTTATTGATTTGTACATGTCTAGAGAAAGCATAAAACATACATGAAATTGATAATAACAAATTCATGAGAAAGTGTTGGGGAAGGAGGGACTTGGGAATGGGGGACAGGATAGCCAAGGTGGGCTTAAATATATGTATCTATATTTACTTCTATATCTATAACTTCATGTCTTTCAATAAAATGGCAGGTATGACAATGTTAAGATTTTGATGAAACTGGTTGTCAGAACACAGTTTGTATTCATTTGTTATATTTGACATATAACATTAAAAAAAAGTTAAACTTGGATTCAAAAGTGTACAACTGGGCACATACTGAAATCTGCATCACAATCTTACACCTGTTTACTGTGCTTTGCCTGGTAACCTCCTGTGGGTTTGTCACCAGTTGTGGGTTCTGGCCAGAAGTCCCACTGAGACAGAATGAATTACTAAAGACTCTGGGGAAAAGTCAAGAGAGCGAGAGGGAGTTGGGAGCCAACTCCACAAGCCTCTCAAATCTCTCATATTTATTGAGTACAGTCGAAGCAGGAATTTAGGGAAGGACAGGGTGAGATCACAATGAGTACAAAGGCTTTGTTTATTGTTGGTGTTTGGCTCAAGGTTAGAAGACCCTTTTTGGTGAATCATAATCACGTTGAGCCTTTCAGCTTATCAGGGCAGAATGTATGAGAATCAGCTGCTTGACAAGATTTTCCTGGACTCAGGCGACTGTGCCTGTCTTAGGTTGCCCTCTCAGGGGACCTTACCAGTCATTGGCTAACCAGCCTTCTCACCTCTGAGTCTGCAGCTTTTTACCATTCCAGCCCAAGGCTGTTTTGGGGATAGAAGACTAACAGCAGGCACGCCCAGCGTTTATAGCCAGGGGCCTGGGTCATTGCTAAAACCTCAAGGCAGTTACTAATCACCTCTTCTTTAAGGAGATAAGTGGCTGGGATTGTTACAATTTGTTAACCCAATCATGGGCTCCCACAACCTCCACAACTGACCCTCCCCACCCTCAACATCCTCTTTTGTCTTTAGACAAAAATGGTATTTGAGACCATTTTGGTGAGTTACTTAGTTTTTCTGAATCTCTCCCATGTATACATGTTATTAAACTTTGTTTGATTTTCTCCTATTTATAAAAAAAAGTGTACAACAAAAATAAAATCTCCAACAAAAAGAAAGTAAAGAAAGAGAAGGAGCACTCAGGCAGTAGTGCAGCCCAGAGACAGGGAGCTGGAAGACCACTGCCATGTCCAGGCAAGAGGTGATGGTATGTGAACTGATGGCAGTGGGAACGGAGTGGCCATGAGAGACGGGAAGTAGGTGACTGTTGGGTCATGGGAAGTGGGGGAAAGAGTAGAGTCTAAATGTCTCCCAGCATCTAGGTTGCGCTACTGAGTGGGTGGTGGGGCCAATCGCTGAGAAAGGGAGTGTAGGAGAAGTAACAGGTCTGGTTGGTGTGTGGTGCATGGAGATCAGTTTCAGACATGTTCAATCAGAGGCTCTTCCAGGAAGAAATTTCCAATGTCATTTGATATTCAGACCAGGAGTTCAAGGTCTAGGGTAGAAATATAAATTTGGTTATCACCAGCATTTGGGGGAAACCAAGAGAATAAATAATAAGATGACAAGTCTCACTGTAGGAATAATATCAATCAATGTACAATGTGGATAATGGTTAAAATAAATTTTAATGGAAGATGAGGTCAGGTATGAGAAGTATGATACGTAAACAAAATACGAACCCTGGCTTTTACTTATCGTACTTGAAACTGCTAAAAGAAGTAGTAACCTGCCTCTGACAAATTACATGTCCAAGAGATATGTGTTGTCTTAACCCCTCCTTGCCATGAAGAGGAACTTACTAAGGATCCTTGGAAACTTTGATCTCTCTGCAGGGTGGTTTGGAACCAGCATAAAGGCATTGCTAAATCACCAGTGGAAACCAGCCTGATGCTGGTAAACCAGTCAATGCTCAGGATCATGTAGGGGACCCATAAAAACAAAGCAAATTCTAGACTGACCAACTGGAACCCTGGAGCTGGAGCCTGGGAATCACAGTTTCAAAAAGCCCTACAGGTCAGGCTGGTCATCAGGTTATCAGCTGGTCATCAGCTGCAGTATCAGCTCCTGACAGCAGCTGTCACCTGATGTAGTGGTGCCTGTCCATATCTATTTAACTACTTATCCTCCACTGGGACCTTGGGCAAGTTGCTCAACATCTTTATGTCTCAGTTTCCCCTATCTGTAAAATGGGAATAAAAAAAGTGACTACTCTTGGGGTAGTTGTAAGGATTAAATGCATTAATTTATGCCAAGTACTTACAATAGTACCTGACATCACCATGTAAACATGCAATAAAAGATAGTATAATTATTATTTTTATTAATATATGTGACAAGGTACTGAGACACCACTTCTGCCACTATTTTTGCTAACTAAAATATTATAATAATTTTTTAAAAAGAATAAAATTTTACACTTGAGTCCTTTATACTAAAATCTTCACTTCCCTTGTCTTCCAAGCCTCGTGAAGTAGTTGCCTTGTCTCTTTTACTTCTTTGGCACAGGAAATTTATCCTGAAGTGACTGGAAGCATGAAAGCATATTTTACGCATGAACTAGTCTATGAGAGTTTTGGCGTTCGAAGGAAGATGAATCTGTATTCAAATGGCTCTTATTACCATCCAGGTGCCTCAGCAGACCTTGATGATATTTGGAGTTTCTGGAAGTTTCAGAAGAAGTATTTCCATGGTTAAGAAACTTGCTTCTAAGCAAATTAGTTTGTTAGACTTCATGTCCATGCATGCCCTGAAGACCTAATTACATGGACTTCCTGAGGTAGATGTATCATAGTATACCTACATTTTTGAAGGGAACAGTCTCTGAATTATTACAGTGCATATAGGTTCTTAATCCAAATTGGTTCATAAAGATGAAAAAGAATACCTGCCTATTATAGACAATCTCACTAATCTCATGCTAACCATGCACCTTGGGTATACTTCATGAATATTGTGTTGAGTCATTCTGATAATTAGAATTCCTCTACATTGAAAGTTACTCAGTAGTTTTAATTTCATGAGAAGATAATACTTCTAAGATTTTTGCCTAATAAGTGCTTAATTATTTCTAAATCATTACTAAAGCACATTTAAGAGCTAAGTAAAAAGATAACCAACTGAGAGAGGGCATGAAATGGTGTGACATTAAAATTTCAACACATTAAAAAATGCTCAACATCAATGTTATTAGGGAAATACAAATTAAAACCAAAAGAACTTATTCTAGAAGGAAGAGGAAGTTCTGGGACCAGGAGAATAAAGAGAAGCCTTTTTCCTAGGGCACTTGGTAATAGAGGTCTACATTTATACGGTGTATTGGAGGGAATGAACTTCTTCAAGACCGGTCCTTTAGGTGAATTTTAAACAACCACATGAAGCAAAGACTGAGACTTTCTGCAAAAGGTCAAGGATACAAAAAAGGGAGGTACAATCATTCATTCATTCAACAAATATTCATTGAGAGTCTATACTATGTGTCAGTGATGAACACGGCAGACAAGGTCCTTGACCTCAATGAACTTTACATTACCATGAGGCAGACAGAATTTTAATTAAGAATCAAAGTAAAGTATTAGTATTATGATAAAAATAAGGATCTATAAGGATATAAGCCAAGGGGTTCTTAAACTGATGTAGGTGATAGGGAAGGACTGTATAAAGAGGAGATATTTAATGAGATTTAAAGATTGATTAGGGTTATCCAGATGATACAAAAGTATAGTTAATAAGATTGGGAGGGGGTTTTGTTGGAGAACAGCAGTAAAACAACCCTGTTTTATTCTGCTGGAAAATTTAAGCAAGAAAAAAAAAATCCTACAAGATTATACGGTATAGCACAGGGAAATATATACAAAATCTTGTGATTGCTCACAGCGAAAAAAAAATGTGACAAAGAATGTATGTATGTTCATGTATAACTGAAAAGTTGTGCTCTACACTGGAATTTAACACAACATTGTAAAATGACTATAACTCAACAAAAAAAGTTAAAAAAAAAGAGAAAAAAAAAAACCCTGAAACTAATTAGCAATTGAAACAAAGTGACAGGCTCCAAGGTTAATACATATAAGTCAGTAACTTTCCTATATATGAGTAATGAACAACTGTAATGTGAAATCTAAAACACATTATCATTTATATAAGCACCCACCAAAATGAAACACTTGGGTATAAATCTAACAAAATATGTATAAGATCTTTATGAGGAAAACTATAAAACTGATACAAATAACAAAAAAGAACTAAATAAATGGAAATATTTCATATTCATGGATAGGAAGACTCAATACTGTCAAGAGATTATAGATTGGCCTATAGGTTCGATTTGATCTATGGATTCAATGCAATTCCAAACAAAATCCCAGCAAGTTATTTATGGATATGCACAAACTGATTCTAGAGTTTATACGGAGAGACAAAAGACACAGAGTAGGCAACACGATACTGAAAGAGAAGAACAAAGTTGGAAGACTGACATTACCCAACTTTAAGATTTATGACAAAGCTATAGTAATCAAGACAGAGTGTGTTGGCAAAACAATTGACAAATAGGTCAGTGGAACAGAACAAAAAGCCCAGAAATACACCCACATAACTATAATTGAATGGTCTTTAACTAAGGAGCAACGATACTCTTTTCAACAAATGTTGCTGAATAACTAGGTATCTATATACAAAAAGATGAATTTAGAGACAGACCTTTACACTCTTTACAAAAAAAAAATGGATCAGATCTAAATGTGAAACACAAAACTCTGAAATTCCTAGAAGACAACACAGGAGAAAACCTAGGTGATCTTGGGTGATGATGACTTTTTAGACACAACACCAAAGGCATAATGCATGAAAGGAAAAACTTGTAAGCTGGATTTCATTAAAATTAAAAACATCTGCTCTGTGAAGGACACTGTCAAGAGAATAAGAAAACAAGCCATAGACTAGGAGGAAATATTTGCAAAAGATGCAACTATAAAGGACTATTATCCAAGATATACAAGGAACACTTCAAACTCAACAGTAAAAAAACAACCTGATTAGAAAATGGGCAGAAGCTCTTGACAGCTCACAAAGAAGATAAACAGATGGTAACTAAGCACATGAAAAAGTGTTAAACATCATTAGAGAACTGCAAATTAAAACACCAATGAGCTATGCATCTGTTAGAGTGGCCAAAATCCATAACACTGACAAAACACCAAATGCTTTTGAGGATGTGGAGCAACAGGAACTCTCTCATTCATTGCTGGTGGGAATGCAAAATGGTTTGGCCACTTTGGAAGACAGCTTGGCAGTTTCTAACAAAACAAAATATACTCTTACCATGTGATCCAAAAATCTCACTCCTTGGTATTTACACAAATGAACTGAAAACTTATGTCCACACAAAAACCTGTACATGGGTTTTTATAGCAACTTTACTCATAATTGCCAAAACTTGGAAGCAACCAAGAGGGATAAATACACTGGTATAGCCAGACAATGGAATATTAAAAAGAAATGAGCTATCAAGCCATGAAAAGACATGAAAGAAACTTAAATACATATTACCAAGTAAAAGAAGGCAATCTGAAAAGGCTAAGTATTGTAGGATTTCAACTATATGACATTCTGGGAAAGGCAGAACTATGGAAACAGTAAAATGATTAGTGCTTCCCCAGGGTTAGCAGAGAGGGAGGGATGAAGAGAGCACAGATTTTTAAGGAAGTAAAACTATTCTATGTGATACTACAATGTGGATACATGTGATTATACATTTGTCAAAACTCATAGAACTGTACAACTGCAAGAGTGAACTCTTATGTAAATTATGAACTTTGAGTGATAACGATGTGTCAATGTAGTTTAATCGATTGTAACAAATGTCCCACTCTGGTGAGGGTTGTTGATAGCGGAGGAGGTTGCATGTGTGTGGGGACAGGGGGTATAGGAGAATTTTCTGTACTTTTGTTCAGTTTTGCACGAACCTAAATAAAACTGCTCGAAAAAATAAAGTTCATTAATTAAAAAAAAAATCCTGTATGCTACTTTAGTGAAAAGCCAGAGTAGGAGCCATCTTTGACAATTAGCTTTCTTGGCCAGGATACATGGCTCTCTGATAAATTCCTCCTGGAACCACATTAGTATCTGACCTTATTTAACTTGGATTCCAGATCAGGTAGCTTGAGTTACATCTTTTTCACGCATGTTTGAGAAATACATAAAATGAAAAATGCACTTTTTACTAAATCAAATAAATAATGCATCCAACAGGTACCCTTAGCAATTTAACACAACTGTTAATCCAACAATTCAACTTCTAGTAATTTAATATGGGAAAATAATTATTTAAAGAAGTTTAACATAGCATTGTTCATAAAAATAGGATATAATTTAAATGTTTACTGATAGGAAATCAGTTACATAAAACAGAGTGTATATATACTATTCAGCAATGAAAAGTGTTGATGTAGAGCTATATTTATTGACATAGAAAGATACCCACAGCATCTACCACAGGAAAATAGCAGGTTATAAACCGGATACATAGGTGTGTGTGTTCATACGCAGTCCTCCTGGGTGGTAGGTTTTAGAGTGTGTGCCACTTATCAGTTTATCACTTTTCAGCTTCAAATTCATACTTCATTGCCTGTTCTGCAAAAATGGAGATATATACTTTTCCTTTGCCAGCTGATACACATGTTAAACTTTATCAGTACAGGAAGCTGAAGTTTCATTGCAGATGGACGGGATTTTCCTCCCTTGTTCCAGTGCACTGCCTTGGCAGGCTCCTGTGGCCAGAAGCTTTCCCCAGTAGCCCCATCCAACCCCTCCAGTGGTTGTGGTTTTGCAAAAGAACACTTCTGGTTTACCCAGAAACCTGGAAAGTACACTTTGCGCAAGTTTCAACAGCACAGCAGCAGTTCAGTATCCTCCCCGCCACATGAGAGGGTGGGGTGGGGAGTCCTTTGGCCTACTGTCTCAGACTTAGGGGTTGTGGCAGCTCCTTGTATCTGCCCTTCTTATATTCTTTAGAGTTCTTGTTTCTTACCAGCTGAATCCTTGTTACTCCAATCCTCTGCTATAGTTAGTAACTTTTTACATTAAACCTTCCTTCCTCAAAAACAAAAAAACCCTGCATAAAATTAACTATAACTCTACTCTCCCTATGATAACTGCCATTAACATCTTGGTGCATATACTTTAAACCTTTTTTTCCCTATGAATGCGTGCGCATGTACTGTATGTGTATATATACACATATAAAAACCCATATTGATATCCATATATAGTTTTTAAAACAAAAGATAAGGCACATTATACAGTTTGCTTTGTGAGCTTTTTTACACTAATATTTGTAATGGTTGCACTGGATTTCACTTGGTACATGTATCTTAAATTGTTAAAAAAAATTTCCCTAGTTTGGGACACGGGCTATTTCTAATCTTTTGTTATTATAAACAGTGCTGCAATGAACATCTTTATGTTGGAAATCTTTTATTCCTTCAGATGCACTTCCTACTTTTCTCCATCCTTTTCTCAACTCCACTCTCTTTATGGAGTATAATAACTGGTTCCTTTGCCCTCTAGCTTCCTGTTAGGTCCAGCCCCAGCAGAAGACTGGAGCAAAGGACAGGAGTGAGGTCAGAGTATTCATCCCGGCTCCCTCCTTGTCAGATCTCCTAGAGCTGGCTGTGCTCCATAACTGAAAATCTCTATCCTTATGAGGCTAACCCTACACCACCCTTTCTTCCTAGCTCTCAAAACCAGTCCTTCCCTTGTCTTTTTTTACTGGGCCTAACGGGGACAGTTCTGCTGCTGCTGGAAGCGCTGGGTATCCACACCACTGTAGTTTTCCTACAACTCCTCCATACCTTTGTAAATTAACCCCACTCGAATTATTCTAGTTGCTATTTTCTCTAATATGAATTTTGTATTTACATCTTCAAGTACATCTTTAATTATACTCTTCAAGTAAATTTCTAGATAAAAAATTTGCTAGAGCATTGGGTACATTTGTTTTCAAGATCTGTGAGACATGTTTTGGTATTCATTGTAGATGAAATGTCTATAATCTTGGTGATCTAGGGAGTCACTCTTTAAAAATGTGTAATCTATATTCTAGATCCAACCAGATGAGGCTGTATCTAAAAATTTAATAAGGATAAAGAATTTGTCAAGGAACACAGCCCACAATTTACCTTGGTCCCCGAGAAGTTCTGGAGACCTCAAATCTTCCTGAGCTTTTTAATAAGCCCATTTTGTGAAGGAATATTACTAGGATCTAGTTAGAAAGTGAACTAAAGAAAGAAAATTCAATCAGTTGATGCTGGTTTATAGAGTTGAATAAATAAGCCTTCCACATGTCAGTTGTTATCTGGGCTTTGGAGACCTCATTCATCAAATTTCTAACACGGGTAGCCCAAATTCCTCTCAATGTTTCAATCTGAGCCCCAGTTCTCCTGATTATGATTTCTTATACGTGAGTTTCTCCAAGACAATAAACAATTTATAACAGATGAGGCAGATATGACTATTTTACAGACTGAGGGGACACAAGAAATATTGTAACTTTTACAGGTTGAATCATATAAGCTGATTTTTATAAGTCAAAAACTGTGAAATATCAGCAATTCCATATGCTTTACCCTAGTAATTTTCTCTAACTCAATTTAATTCTATCTTGAATCTTCATCTTGCCACACTGGCTGGAAAGATAACCTTAGCCATTTGCAGGATTCCTCTACACCTCCCCCTTCATCTACCCCTGTCCTCCCTCCAACCTCCTCCTCTACCTGAGAACGTGTCAGTTTCAGGGTGAATCGGGTGTTGTGGGGAGGGAGCGAACATCGGGTCCAGCTGACGCTGTCTTCCATGTCCTCTGTCAGCCTCTGTTCTCCCTAGGCTGTGCTGGGAGTATGGGACTCAAGAGAGGCTGCCCAGGGATCTGCTGCCTAGGCACACTGGTCAGCACTTTCTTCTCTGGGGTCTTATTGCTTCCATAGTAAGTAGCACAGCTTTGATTGCAAGAGGGTTTCCAGATAACCATGCCAAGTCTTACCGTCAAGGAAATGGATCACTGTCCACAGTGCCTGGCACACCATAGGCACTCACTAAATATGGATTGAAGGGATAAATAAGTGATCTGAAATGGTCAACCTAAGCACACTAAGCAGAGTGAGCAGAAAAATGGCAATAGCAAACCCTTATAGGACTCCTAATGGGACAGGCATTGTTCTAAGTGTTCTATATAAATTAACTCATTCAGTTCTTACATGACCCTCAGAGCTATCTAACTGAGCAGAGCTAAAGTAACTTCTCAAGTTTGTGGCAGACCTCTGTAGTCTGACTCAAAATCTGTGTGCTGAATCACTGGTCCATACTGCAGCCCAAGTGTGGAATCAAGGACGCTTTCTAACTGTGCAGAGAAAGAGCTAGGCCTTTGATGTCCTTGGGGATTACATTCAACTTTAGCCCAGATTTCACTAGTGGCATTTATCTATGATACTTAAGGTCACTAACAAAGCCCGGGCAACATCCTGGCTTGCAGCCAGCCCACTGGCCTTCCTGTCTGGTAAACTTCGCAGGACTGGTCATGTGAGAAAGACAGCTAACAGCAACAATTGCTGGGTGATGAATGGCTAGAAGTAGGGCAGCTCGAAGCATGACGGGGACAAGGAATGCAATCAGGAAATGCTGACCTGGAACTTGGAGTGGGGTAAGTTGGGCTGTGATGGATGGAAGGCAGCAGCTGCACGTACAGCCTGTTGGCACACACAGTCTGAGAAGCACAGCTTAATTTGAATTGAAATGGGCAGCTTGAGAGGCAGAGAGGCAAGCAGTGACCGAAGTCACAAACCAAAATACAAACCTTCCATTCATCTTTCCAATCACACTCACACTCTTGGGTAATGTTGTTGTTCAGCACCATTCTTCAATATGATAAAGAACCATGATGCAGGGCTGTGGGCCCAGGGCCATGCATTATGAGACTTGTGAGGGAGGAACAGGCAGAAGTAGCTTCAAGCTGAGATTTAATGGGCACATCTGAGCCAATCTCTGAACAAAGGTTCCTGTTTAATATTTGGAATGGCAGTTCTGGAATGCACTGAGGTGCTTGTGAACAAGAGCAAAGTATTATTGGTTACTTTTGATTTCACACCTCAAAGTCAAGGGCTTCTTCTGCTATTTTTCATGTTTCCCATCGTGCTTATAGCTCTTGCATCTCAGCCCAAGTCAGAGCTCTGGGCACCCTGGGTGCCAAGAGACTTGACTCGGCAGGAACACAATCCTGAGTGGTCAGTGGAATGTTGGGTCCACGCTCTGTGGGCTCCATATTGTTCTGGATACACTTGTACAATTTGCAAGAGGAAGACACTTCATGGGTCAGTGGCTTTTTTTTTAAATTGAAGTATAGTCAGTTTACAATGATGTGTTGATTTCTGGTGTACAGCACAATGTTTCAGTCATAGATACACATGCAGATATTTGTTTTCATATTCTTTTTCATTATAGGTTACTATAAGATGTTGAATATAGTTCCCTGTGCTATACAGAAGAAACTTGTTGTCATTTTACCTTTCCGAGACAGGGACGGGGACGGGGACGGGGACGGGGACGGGGACCGGGACGGGCGCGCGGGCCGCTACACTGGGAAGCGGGGAGCAGGGAGGACTTGGCGTCTCCCGCTGCATTTGAATCATGCACCAGTTCTGCCCATGCGGTTGAGGGTGGAGAGACGCAGTGGAGTTTGGAATAAAGGAAACTGTTGGAAAAAAAAAAAAGAAGAAGAAGAAACTTGTTGTTCAGCTATTTTACATATAGTAGTTAGTATTTGCAAATCTCGAATTCCTAATTTATCCCTTCCCACCCCATGATCTTTTTTTTTTAATTTTATGTATTTTAGGGGAGAGGTAGTTAGGTTTATTTATTTATTTAATGGAGGTTCCCAGGACCTCGTGGATGCTAAGCATGCACTCTACCACTGAGCTATACTCTCCCTCTGCTGTGACTTTTTATTGCAGGCCTCAAATGAGACTTAAAATGGATGTTTAAAAACGAACCCCTTATCAGATATATGGCTTGCAAGTATTTTTTTCCCATTTCATAAGTTGCCTTTTTAGTCTTTTGATTGTTTCCTTTGCTGTGCAGAAGCTTTTCATTTTGATGTAATCCCATTGTCTATTTTTAATTTTGTTGTCTGTGCTTTTGGTGTCATAACCAAGAAAGCATTACTAAGACCAATGTCAAGGAGCTTTCCCCCACCCCTCTTTTTTTTTTTTTCCCTGGGAATTTTATGGTTTCAGGTCTTGCATTTAAGTCTTTAATCCATTTTGAGTTGTTTTTTGTGTGTGCTATAATATAGGGGTCTAGTTTCATTTTTTTTGCATGTGGATATCCAGTTTTCCCAGCACCATTTATTGAAGAGATTATCTTTTCCCAGTGGTATATTCTTGGCACCCTCATCAAAAATCAATTGACCATATATGCATGTGTTTGTTTCTGGGCTTTTAATTCTTTTCCATTGGTCTACATATCTGCCTTTATGCCAGGATCATACTATTTTAATTACTGTAGTTTTATAATATGTTTTGGAATCAGGAAGTGTAATACCTTCATTTTTCTTTTTCTTTCTCAAGATTGCTTTGACTATTTTGGGTCTTTTGTGGTCCATATGAATTTCAGGATTTTTTTCTATTTCTAAAATAGAAATAGAAAATTCTAAAAAATGCCATTGAGATTGTGATGGGGATAGCATTGACTCTGTAGATCTCTTTGAGTAGTATAAACATTTTACTAATATTAAGTCTTCTAATCATACAACTCAACAGCAAAAAAACAAATAATCTGATTAAAAAATGCACAAAGGGCTTGAACAGACATTTCTCCAAAAAAGATATACAAATAGCCAAAAGGCATATGAAAAAATGCTCAATGTCATTAATTATTGGGAAATACAAATCAAAGCTACAATGAAATACCACAGATACCACTTCATACCCACTAGGATAACTATAATAAAAAGGAGAGATAATTGCAAGTGTTGGTGAGGATATGGAGAAACTGGAACCCTCATCTACAACTGGTAGGAAGATAAAATAGTGGAGCTGTTACAGAACACAGTTTGACAGTTTCTCTAAAGATTAAACAGAGTTACTGTATGACCTAGCAATGCCACTCTTAGTTATATACCCAAGAGAAATGAAAATACATGTCTATACAAAATTTGTACACAATGTTCATAGCAGCATTATTCACAATAACCAGAAACAACTCAAATGTTCATTAGTTGATAAATGGATAAATAAAAGTGGTATGTTCATAAGATGGACTATCATTCAGCCAAAAAAGGGAAGAAGTACTGATAGATGCTATAACATGGATGAACCTTGAAAACCTTATGCTAAGTGAAAGAATCCAGTCACAAAAGATCACATTTTGTATGATTGTTTTCATATGAAATGTACAGAGTAAGCAAATCAATAGAGACAGGACATAGGTTATAATTTTCAGGAGCAGGAGGGTTTGAGGGAAATGGGGATTGACTGCAAATGTGTACAGGATTTCCTTTTGGGATGATGAAAATATTCTAAAGTTGATTGTGGTGATGGTTACACAACTCAATATACTAAAAACAATTGGTTTCAATACTTTAAATGGGTAAATTGTATGGTTTAAGAATTATATCTCAATAAAATTTATACATATTAAGTATATATAATACATATGGAATCAATAAGAAAGGAACAAAAAATACATTAATCTTTTAAATATTTTATTTTAGCCTAAAACCATTTCAGTGTGCATCCACCCACCAGTAGTTTGATGTAGGGCCAAGATTTCTCTGAGTATAAGTTTGCTGATTGACATTCCATATTGTTTTTCTTGCATTAATCACACTCAAAATGGTTGTCTATGATTTCCGTTTATTAAAAGATAAATGAGAAATTGAAGACATTTGCATGTAATTGCAAAGGTCTTTTAGATTTTTTTCAGTGCTTTCAATCTTTTGTAGTCATCTCACCCTACTCCTAATTTTTTATAACAGCTTTATCAAGATATAATTCACACAACATAAACTTTACAACTATAAACTGTACAATTTAGTGGGTTTTAAGATAATTCAGAGAGTTATGCACATACTTAATTTGACATTAAAGTTTCTAGCTATTTGCCTTTACCAACTCTTTCTACAGTAATGAACATGGTTTTAATAAAAAGCTCTTTTTGCACTCAGCATTTGATTAAATCATGTAAATACAGTAACAGAAATCTGACATGAATAAGTTTGGGAGAAAATATTTGATCCTTGGTAAGCATATACAATCATGGGCATAGATGTGCTTGGGTGTACTAGTGTGTAGCCTACAGGCAAAGTGTTTCAAGGCAGTGCATAGTACAGAGAATGGAGAAAGCCAGTAAGTTTGGAGAACGAGTTAAGTGGAGGCTGGTAAAGAGAGTTTCCACTGATCAAGCAAAACACTTTGGAAGTTCAAAGGAAGAAAGAAAATCTTGTAGCTTCCTACATGAAGTGGCTTTGAAATGGGCCTATAAGAATGGATAAAATATTTCTCTTCACTGGAAAAAAAATTTGGAGAGAATATAATGAACCTCAGTGTACAGATCACACAGCTTTAACAATTATCAACAATGACCAGCCTTGTTTCGTCTATGTCCTTCAACTTCCCCCACTGGAAACATTGGTACAGTTTTGTTTTGTTTTTACTTTTTTCCCCCAAATTGAAGTATAACACAGGTATAGGAAAACACCTAACTTAGCAACACAGCTCAAAGAAATTTTATATATGTATATACCAGTGTAACTACCACTCGGATCAAGACAGGACATTCTGCCTCAAAAAGCTGGGGAAGAAAAAGATACAGAACATTCCTAACTTACTAGAAGGCTTCTTTATGTCCCTTTCTAGTCAATGCTGCCCCACTCCAAAAGATAACCACTGTTCTGACCAGTATCACTATAAATTAGTTTTGCCTGCTCTTGAATTTCATATAAATGGAATGATATAATATGTACTCTGTTGTGTCCAGCTTCTTTTAATCAATGTCATGTCTATGAGACTTATCCATATGGTTGCATGTAATAGTAGTTTGATTTTTTTTATTGCTTTATAATATTTCATTACGTGAATACTCTACATTATTTTTAATCCATTCTATTGTTGATGGACATATGGGTTGTTTCTAGTTTTTCCTTTGAATCTTTTTGTGCATGTCTTTTGGTGGATATATGCACTCATTTCTGTTGGGTATATTTACTGGAGTGGAGTTTCTGAGTTGTAGAATACAAATATGTTTATCTTTAAGTGCTGTAAATTTCCCAAAGTGTTTGTACCAATTAATACTCCCACCACCAAGGTAAAGCATTTCTTTCAGTTGCTCTACATCCTTGCCAACATTTAGTATTCTCTTAAGCCATTCTAGAGGGGGTATAGTGGTAATCATTAGTCCTTTCTTCATCTTCGTTTTTTTTTTAAATTAGATACTTATGTTTATTATGTAAGTTCATGAGGAGGTAGTTAAAATGGGGTCATTAGAATGGGCCCTAATCCAATATGATTGGTGTCCTTATAAGAAGAGATAAGAGCACAAGTGCACAGAGGAAAGACCATGTGAAGACCCCATAAGAAGGTGGCCATCTGCAAGCCAAGGAGAGAGTCCTCAGAAGTATCCAAACTTGCTGACATTTTGATCTTGAACTTCTAGCCTCTAGACTGTGAGAAAATTAATTTCTATTGTCTAAGACAATCAGCCCATGGAATTTTATTGTGAGAATCCTAGCAAACCAATACATATGGTAAGGGTATGTTTAATTTTATAAAAATCTGCCAAGCTGTTTTCTAAAATGGTGTACCATTTTTGCATTATCACAGGCAATGTATGAGTTTCAGTTGCTCAGTATCCTTGTCACTGCTTGGTATTGTCAGAATTTTTAATTTTAGCAATCATGTGTGTAGTGGGATCTAATTATGTTTTAAATTAGCAATTCCCTAACGACTTAATAACATTGAACATCTTTAATTCTTATTTGTTGCTCAGTGTAGCTTTAATTCGCAAATTTCTGATGATTAGTTATATTGGACATATTTCTATATGCTTATTGCCCATTTGGATAACATCATTTGTAAAGTGCCTATTTCAGTATTTTGTCCATTAAAAACAAACAGGATGTCTGCCTTTTCCTTTCAGAGTTATGGGAGCTTTTTTCATATTCTAGAGACAAAGACTTTGCTGGATACATGTATTACAAACATCTTCTCCCAGCTCTACCTTGAATTTCAATCTCTTAATGGTGTTTTTCGATGAAAAGAAGCTCTTCATTTTAATGAAGTGCAATTTTTAACTTTTTGTTTTATGCGTATACTTTTTCCTCTTATTTAATAAACTTTTGTCTACCTCAAGATTATGAAGATATTCTCCTGTGTTTTCTACTAAAAGTACTATCTTTTCATATTTAGGGCTACAATCCATTTTAAATTAATTTGTATGTGTATATAGTGTGAGACAGGCATCACATTTTCCTTGTCCAATTTATCCACCACTATTTACTGAAAGGATAGAATGTGTAAAATTTAAACTATGGATATTATGTGAGGAATGGAAGGCGGTGATATTCCAACATGAGGGAATTGAAAGCAGTGCCACAAGAATAATTTATTTAGGAATAAGTAAGTAGGTATGTTTAAGGTGGATATCAAACTTCAACATTCACAAGTATTATGTATTAAAAACGTTAAGTCCTGGATATCCCTCCTCCCCCAGAATTCAGACCAGTGGGTCTGATGTGGATCACAGATAATTTGTGGACTACACTTTGAGAGATGCTGGTAAAGGCCTGGCAGGTGCTATAGGTCTCTGTCTTTTTCAGATCATGCTGATATAATTACTTTTAAAACTTTGTGGACTTCCTGAGTGTTAATTTATAATCCATTCCATTATATAAAAGCCAGGCAGACAAATCTTCTTGAAATAAGCTTTTATCTACCTTGGACTCCTTGTGAAGTTGCTGTGGGACAATGGCCTTAGATTCTTAGACGCCCCACTGCTTAAACAGAGACAGTCTGTATGATACACTCTTAAAATCTTTAGAAGTCCTTCTGTCTGTCTGAGAGAATCTACGAGACACCACCTTAAACCTCTCTGACTGTCTTAATAAAGGATCTTGCAGTTCTATCCTAGATTCAATTTCTGCTTTGAAGCCATTTAAAAATTGTTTGCCACCTACGATAGACTCCTACAACTGATGGGACAAGATTAACTACAAGAATTATGAAAAGAAATGGGAAAAAATTTGGGAATCATTCAAACCTGATGCTTTGTGTGATGCTTCAGCTGTTGATTTATACTTCTTCCAATCAAAACATCTTTTTTTCTTTTTCAGAGATATGTGTTATTTCTCTTTTCTCATTCTAAACAACTTTTGACAAAAGTATTCATTGAACTTTTCACTGGAGTATCAGTGCTTGGATCTGAGCTTTTCACTAATCTTGACATTATATCCTCTATTGTCAGGCTGGAAGCTGAATGGAGTTTGTTGCTGTTGACCTTTATGCTTCTGTAATTTGGTTTCTTTTCAATCTCCTGAACTAACGGGAATTCAGATCTCCTGTAACAGTCCCAGTGCACTCAGTAGAAGAAAATAAGTTACAAAAAGTAAATTTTAAAGTCAAAGAAGGGAAAAAGCGGTAAAAACAATAACTTTCATTGGCTTCGAGCTGACAGTAGAAATCTCCTCTCCTGGCAATTTTATAGGAGGTAAACTGACAAACCCTGGTATGAGTTTCTAAGCATGATGAAAATTTCTTGGTTAGTATGTAAATTTGCAGTTCATTGTTTCTGCAAATTCTGCTTTTCTTTATTGCTGTCCTTGAAAGATTAGAGCTGATTCGTAAGAATATAACACAAGACTAGTGATCTATTTGTCCCATTATTTGATTGATAGTAGTACCAATGGAGGTTTTGTGGGAGCATATTGTTTTACCTCAGTTGCTTCTGACATGAAATGAAAAGAAAAAAACTTAATCTTGAGTTCTACTCTGTGATTGGTGCTATAAGCCAGCTCCATCTGCAAACAGATCTTCTGACAATCACTGATGTCATTATCCAGACAAAATAGAAAATGAGACTGATGTTCAATACTTAGAAGACCAGGGTCCCTCATCAACAAGCCCTCATTGAGTAGTGATTTCTGATGGGATATTAAAGAACACTGAGCTTTTTCTAGGTTTGGAAAGTTAGAGCTCACAATCATACAAGCAAAAAATAAACTACTTGTTGGATTCAACGTGTAAGTATAATTTTTGGTCAGCTAAAGAAATGAATGCTTGGTGAGCATGACAAATCATAAACTAAACTAAACTAAACTAAAACAAAAATAATAAAATTTAAATAACAAAGCATTGCAAATAAACATGAAATATTTGGGTTGGATTAGATGCTTTCTATGATCTCTTGCAGATCTAACATAAATTTTCCATAGTGCTAGAAAAATTAGGTTAGTGAGAATTCACAAAAAAGATACAAGTCAAAGTACTACATTCATGTCCTGGAAAATATGTGAAAATATGAGTAAAGGGCATAAATGAGCATGACATCCAGGGTTTTCTCTTTAACTTGCCAAGGAAGCATAACTGTCCTTAAAGACATGTGAAACATTGAAGATAATGTTTATGAGGAGAAGTGAGCAAACGAAGGAGCAAGCCAACGTTAGCATCAGACATTTCTCTCTGGGATGCAAAATAAGTTTGTGTGTCATCAAGGAAATATTTTGTGAGGGTAGGGATGGATTTAGCCTGACATAAACAAGATCTACTCTAAAGCAAATTTGCTGAATGCCTTCAATGTCTCAGGGAATATAGTTGAGTGACCAGCTGTCCTAGTTTGCCTGGGACTGGGGTGTTTCCTGGGATGGGAGACCTTGAGTGATAAAACTGGGAAAATCTCAGGCAAACTGGTACAAGTTGGTCACCTGAGTTATGACAAAACCTAGCAGAAGTCAGATCCCATTGGGAGTACAGCTCCATCACTCCAATCAGTAGAATGTATCCCTCTTCTCATTCAATAGCTTGAGAAAACACAAAATAGGCAGATGGAAGCCTCAACTTTCACTTCAAATACAATTACATTGTGTCTCCTGGTAGAAGCCTTCTTCCTTTGGGAGCTAAGACCTCTAAAGCTGCGGAGATCAGAAGCAAAATTTTTGTAAGCAGATAATTAGTTGAATAATGAGAAGAACCACTCTGACTTCTTCCCCTTGGTTTCTGTACTTATACACTTTGTCTGTGGGATTAAATAAAAAAAAGACTACCACACAATCTATGCCAGTGCCACCTCTCCTTCATTCACACCTATTGTCTCATAAGAAATTCCACCTAATCGAACAAGAAAAAAATTGAGCCTGGTTTGGGGATGCAACAACATGTGGGTACCAGCTGAAGGTAAACTGCTTTAGAATCACAACCCCATTCAGGGGTGGCCCTGGAGAACTATGAAGAGGAAAAATTTTCCCAGTGGGCAGAAAATCAAGCCATACATCTGGTATGCACTTTTCCTGGAAGGAGAGATGCTTATATATTTACATCTACATAAATTCATGGGCCGGAGGTCAGGGACTTGGAAGGTACAAGATTGGAGAATTGATAACAAGAAGGTTTGGGAAGGAGGCACGTGGATGTGCTCACTTAATAATGGACGTAGAATTTAAGGGTATTTCTTTCCCATGAAAATGCTCAGCTAGGGCATAAGATTGCAATTCACTATAATCAGGTAGGCAAGATGGGCTCCTAGGATATACCAGTGTCTTTCCTCAGCCAACCTGCAATTTGTTCAGTGAGCTCATAAGTCAAGTGGTAGTAGCAGAGATGGAGCTTACACAGGATTCAAGCACATGAACTTCTTCTCACCAAGATTAATCTGTCTACCACCACTGCTAAGTGCCCAGACTACAAACAGCAGAAACCTACACTGAACCCTGGTATGACATCATACGCTGGGGGGAATAGCAGCCATCAGACAGCAGGTTGATTTTATGAAACACCTTCCATCTTGAAGGGAGGACTGATTGGTCCTTACTGGAATAGCCACTCATTCTAGATATGGATTAATTTTCCCTGCATGCAAAGCTTCTGCCATCATCATCATCTGTCTACTTACTGAATGCCTATTCACTGTCACACAATCCCACACATTATTCTGACAAAGAGACTTATTTCACAGCAAAAAAAAAAAAAAAAGTGAGGCAAGGGATTTACTAGAAGTAGCTGACATTATAGAATAGTTGGAATGGAATGGCTAGCAAAGACCCAGTTTTGGTAACAAATAAGAGACAGAGACAATGTCTTGCAATATTAAGATGCTCTTCTACAAGATGGAATATGTACTCTGAATTGGTTACCAATGTGTATGGCTCTTTTTTTTAAACTCATTTGTGCCTTCAGAACCTTTTTAAGCTAGATCTTACATAAACCACATAAACCATATTTTTTTGATGATGAACAACCTTTCCAATGACAACATTTTTGGGTTGATGGGTCAGATTACACCCAATTCACAATAGGCAGCTCAGGTCACCTGGTCGGTTGGTGTTCCACGATCAGGTGCTCAGTTGATTAGAGGACAATGGCATTCAGCATATCCCCAAACCTAGAAGTCTGCACTCTGATTCTCCCATTGAGACTTGCCAATGGCTTTACATAGTATCCTCATCTTCTCTGATGGGTCTTCTGGGTCCAGGGCTCAACTGACAAGATGGCACACAGTCCTTAGACCTACTACAGAGTTCCTTCCAGATTTGGGCCCTACTCAAAATTAGCATAACTAGTTGCCCAGTAAATGAGTTAGAGTAGCAGACCCAAATGTGGTATATGTTGCCTCCAGAATCCAAAGATACCCTGATGGTTAATTTCATGTGTCAACTTGACTAGGACATGATACTCAGATATTTGGTCAAACATTATTCTAGGTGTTTCTGTGAAAGTATTTTTTAGGTGAAATTAATATTTTCATCTGTTGACTCTGGGTAAGGCAGATTATCCTCCATAAGGTGTGTGAGCCTCATTCAATCAGTTGAAGGCCTTAAATGAGAAAATCTGACCTCCCCAAAAGAAGAGTGAATTTTACCAGCAGACTGCCTTGGGACTTGAATTGCAATGTTCACTCTTCCCTAGGTCTCCAGCCTGCCTGCCCACCTGCAAGATTTTGGACTTGCCAGCCTCCACAATCATGTGAATGAATAGTTTACCAATTCCTTAACATCAATCAATTGCTCTTCTCTCTCTCTCTTTCTCCCTCTCTCTCTCTCTCCCCACATGGTTTTATTTCTCTGGAGAATTCTGACTAATATAGATGCCTTTTCCTTAGTGGTAGGCATTGCAAAATGCAGCAATTTGGCCTTTGCTTCAAAATACAGATTATAATATAAGACCAGGGAGGTACTGCAAAGGGACAAGGCTGGAACCCTGAGGAACATCAACACAGAAGTGATAGAGAAGACAAACTCAAAAACAGACTGAGAAGAAGCTTAAGACTAGAGAGGAGGAAAAGAGAGGGCAGAAGAGCCATGTGGGTGAGGTCACCAAGGTCAAGGAAAGAGAAGTCTTTTGAGAAGTAATCAGCAGTGTCACATGACAGAGAGGAGTTAGCAGCAGGGAGGTCATTGGTGACTTTGAGGAGAAGCGTTTCAGAGTCAAGTTGTGGGTGCAGAAGCAGGTTACCGGAGTATAAGGAGTGAGTGAATGGGTAGTCACAATACAGTCAAGTAAGTTGCACCGTATCCAATCAATCAGAAACCTGGCTTTGTAGGGGATGGGGTTGATGGGCAGTCTGGAGTTTGAAGGAATTGTTTTCCTCCTCCTTTAAGTGGAGAGATCCTTGAATGCACTAATGGCTGATAGAGACGGAAAGGCTGAAGATACAGACAGAAAGGGCATTGCTGATGGACTGAGGCCTCTGCGGAGGCCCAGAGGGCTGGCATCCAGAGCTGTGTGTCATGAGAGTCAGCCTCCAGAGGAATTATTCTACAGCCTTCACAGAATAATGATTTGCAATGAAGCTTGCAGTCTGTTTACCTTTCTCATAAAATTTCCAAAACAATATATGGAAGTACCAAAAGGTGGCTTTTAAAAATTGTTCACCCAGATCAAAGGAAATTGGTAAACTGAAGACATGGTCAGAAATAAATGGAACAAAGCCTGGGAAAGGATAGTTACAGGGTTGTCAGATGATGGAGAAGAAAAACACTGGGCAAGGACTGGCTGGGATGTAAGAGTTATCATGAAGAGCTGAATATGAGCAAGCAAATAGCAGTCTGATTTAAAAAGTAGGCACCATTCTGGAAGACACAAATTTTCAAATGCACGTTTTATATTCAAAACCTAACATGATGCTGTGTATGTTGCAAATATTGCTGACTTGGTTTGATTTCTTGCTACTGATTTGCCCTCACCAGGTCACACTCTTAAGAATTATTTGGGCAGCAGTGGTGATGGTTTATGCTGAAATACTCATGTTCTCTCGCCTGATTCCTCAGGCCAAGGTTCATCCCTGCAACTTGGCTGGTTAGAGTGAAGTTTGTACAGGCAGCAGTGTGAAAGAGAGTAATTTTTTTTCTTTATGTGATACTAAGCAGTCTGCATGTTGACCACATTTTTTATTTAGGCCTCACTGAATAGTTAATACTAATCAACTGATCTAACTTAGTAAACACGTAAATCTTGTCACTTAATATTCTTTTACCCTGCACGTTACTTAGGTCTCTTATTAGTAAAAGTGTAGCATCCACTATTAAAGAGGGCTGTGAAAAATGTTAAGAGAGGATTGCAGACGTGAGGAGAGAACTGAAAGATAAGACCTGGGAATAACTGGATTAGAGAAAGGAGAAAACCACAAGGATGATTTTAACGAACTCTTCAAGTATTTATGGAGAAATGGGATCCTCACAAAACATACAAAATGGCTTAAAACCACACAGATTTTATCCTCACATTTTTCTGTTTCCTGAAAATTTTCTACAACAACCATATGTCTCTTTTGGATTTTTTCCTCAGCGTTTTATTGTGAAAAATTTCAAACATATAGAAAAGTTGAAAAACAGTGCAATATACACCAGTACACCTACCTCTTAGACACAACAGTTGCTGACATTTTTACATATTGCCTTTCTCTATGCATATTTTGGCTGGATCATTTGAAAGTATGTTATAGACATCATGAGTTTTACTCCAAAATAATTCAACAGGTGTTTCTGAAAAATATGGGTATTCTATATAATTATATACTGCAACCACATATATTAGTATACCCTCAAAAATTAACAATAGTCCTTTAATATTATCCAATACCCAGTCCATACTTAAGTAACTCCAATTTGTACTCAGAATATCTTTTGTAACATTTTTTTTGCAAGAGGATCCAATCAAGAATAACTTACCACAGTTCTTTGGTTCGTCTTTTAAAATATGTGATAGTCTCGCCAACTTCATGAGTTAATCTTAAAGTCAGAAAACATAGATGTTAAAAAACAGAACATTATCTAAAATTTTTGCATGTGTTACTTCATTTGGTATTTACAATCATGGTTACAATAAAAATATGCATAGCTTTTAAGAATGGAAGAAATTTTAAAATATTATCTGGATCATCTCTGCATGTGAGTCTCAGGGCAGGTATTTTTTTAAAAACTGCCTTCTATTTATTTATTTGTATTTACCAAATGTTTTTTTTTTTTTAACAATGAATGTGCAATTAAAACTGTGTCCAAGATTGAATTCAGAACATAGAAGAATTACACAACAGTGAGGGTCAGTAAATATTAAACACTGAAATAGTTGTTTGAAGAAGAATGTTGAATTATATTTAAAGTTTTTAGATAAGAACAATTTCTACCTATCTGGTGGGGATAAAAGTGATTTGGCTCGAGGTGAGAGGAAAGTCCTCAAATCTTCTTTTTTTATGCTGTAAAAACAAGTTATAACCTAGCCTGTTGGCATGTGGGGGGTAGTCTGGTAGACTGGAAGAAGCTTGGATTTTGGAGTTTCAGACTCAGCTTTGCCCCTTACTAGCCATTTGGTCTAGGCAAGTTACCTGATTTTTTGAGCCCGCTTTCTCCACTGTAAAATGAGTGCAATTACATTTTACTTGATTGTTGTTAGCATTACCAATTACATACATTATATGAAAAGTAGCTAATATAGTATTTATCTTTCAGTATAATTAAGGTTGAATGTCTTTTTTTTATGTTGAGTAAGAACATGTAATAAGGTGTTTGTTTATTATAAAAGTTATATACCATTTTATAGTTTAAAAATATTTAAAAATACATAATCTCATTTAATTCTCACACTAATCCTTTGAGCCAAGTGTCTTCCTAAAATTGTAGTATATTTTATTGTACTATAAATAGCAATGGGAATGAATGATCTACAACAACATGGATGGATCTCACAAATAGTGTTGGCTACAAAGCCAGACTCAAAGTAGTATATATTGTATGGCTTTATTCATATAAAATTGAAAAAGGCAATATTTAATTATATATTCACAAGTCAAGATAGTGGAGAGGAGGGTGGAAGTAGTAACTGAAATGGTATACCAGGGGAGACCTTCTGGAGTGTTGCCAATTTTCTGTTTCTAGACCTGGTTTAGTAATGCTTCACTGATTGATTGATTGATTTTTTAATTGAAGTACAGCAGGTTTAACAATGTTGTGTTAGTTTCTTGTGTACAGAATAGTGATTTAGTTATACATATAAATATTCCTTTTCATAGTCTTTTTATTATAGGTTATTACAAGACATTGAATTAGTTCCCTGTGCTATACATTAAGATCTTGTTGCTTATCTAGTTTACATATTGTAGTTAGTATCTGCAAATCCCAAACTCCCAATTTATTACACCCTACCCCTTTCCCCTTCAGTAACCATAAGTTTGTTTTCTACGTCTGTGAGTCTGTTTGTTTTATAAATAAGCTCATTTGTGTTTTTTTTTTAGATTCCACATATAATGACATCATATTGTATTTTTCTTTCTCTTTCTGACTTACTTTACTTAGTATAATAACATCTAGGTCCATCCACGTTACCACAAATGGCATTATTTCATTCTTTTATATGGCCGAGTAGTATTCCATTGTATGTATACTCCACAACTTCTTTATCCAATCATCTGTCAATGGACATTTAGGTTGTTTCCATGTCTTTGCTGTTGTATATAGGGTGGCTATGAATGTTGGGGTGCATGTATCTTTTTGAATTAGTTTCCTCCAGATCCATGTCCAGGAGTGGGATTGCTAGATCACATGGTAAGTCTATTTTTAGTTTTTAAAAGGAAACTCCATACTGTTTTCCACAGTGGCTGTACCAAACTACATTCCCATCAACAGTGTAGGAGGGTTCCCTTTTCTCCACAGCCTCTCCAGCACTTATTGTTTGTGGACTTTTTAATGATGGCCATTCTGAACTGTGTAAAGTGATACCTCAGTGTAGTTTTGATTTGTATTCTCTGATAATTGTGAAGCCAAGTACTCTTATCTTTAATTAATGAAAGAAGAAATGAAAGGTCTGAGAAGTGAAGTGACTTGTCCAAAGTCACAGAGCAAAAAGGAGCAGAGCTGGGGAACAAAACTAGGTTCTGTGATTGCAAATTCAGTATTTAACAGAAATCCTTAGAAGGAAGCATATAAAATCATGAAATCAAGAATCAAAGATCCTTTAAAGATTGTTTCTTTCACTTGCTAGATGTACTTGGACAAAATGTATGTATTTCAATATTATATTTTTTTGGTTAGAAGAGTTTACCTAATGCTGGCTGGCAGCCAATTTAATATTTCTGATTTAATTTAGTGTTATCTATATGCTCATTATTTATGCTAATGACAAAAAATATAATAAGTAAGGGAATCCTATATATAAATGAACACTCACATATTATTTTTATTTTATTTAAATTTTGTTGGGGGGGAGGTTATTAGGTTTATCTATTTTATTTTTTAATGGAGGTACTGGGGATTGAACCCATGACTCGTGCATGCTAAGCATGCACTCTTGCCACTGAGCTATACCCTCCCCCTGAAAACTCACATTTTAATTGTTTGTACATCTAAAAGTTTATACTTTGGGAGTCAACGTAGTGCAGTGGCACATGCACAGGAGTTGGAGTCAAACAGATCTGGGTTCAGGTGCTGGTTTTTGAACTCTGTGTCCTTGAGCTAGTTAGTTATTCAGTGCAAGCTAGTCCTACAGTATTAGTACTAGTACCATAGGGTTGTTTTGATGATTGTGTGTGCTAATGTATGTTAAACACGTGCATGTGCAGAATGAATACTGATTCCTCTTTCCTCATTTAATCTATCAGTTTCCAATCACTGGACAGCCTTTGAAGATAGGAGACATGAAGGTACCCTCAATAATGTTAAATTATGTTACAAAGAAGCTTTACCTTCCTGCTTATTTCTGCACAAATTTCCCTTGAAAGTTCCAGTGATGTCTCAGACCTGGAATCTTCCCTTTACTTTTAATTCTCGGGATTGTATGGGCAAAGTGGAAATTCCCTTCTGCTTAAATGAGACTCTAAGATTTCTTGCAGCTATTTAGAAATGGAAGAAAAATGTTCTGCTTATCTATTATTGTACAACAAGCCATCCAAAAATTATATAGGGTCAGAAATTCAAGGAGGGCTTGGCTGGGTGGTTATTTAGCTCCATGAAGTACAGACTAGGATCCATTGGTGGTATTTAGCTTGTGGCATGGATTGTCTAGGGTTCTAGAAGTCTCCATTCATGTCTGGCACCTTGGTGGGGACAGATGGAAGGCTGGGCCCAGCTAGTTCCTTCTTTCTCCCCGTGTAGTCTCAAGGCCTCTCTACATGGTCTCTCCAGCAAGGTAGTTGGACTTTCCCACATGGAAGCTTAGGGCTCTAAGATCAACAGTTCAAGAGACAGGAAGTGGAATTGCCCATCTCTTATAATCTGTGCCCAGAACTTGGCACAGTGTTACTTCTGGCATATCCTACTCGTCACATCAGTCACAGAGCCCTCCAAGATTCAAAAGGAGGGGACACAGATCCCACCTCTCCATGCAGAGTGGCAAGTAATGTATGGTCAACTTTAGTTCATTATGGAATCACTCAAATGCCATATGCTTGAAGAGACCACATGTCAAAGGGGAACAATGTAGACTTCTCATAAGCAGTTATGTGTCAGATGCTTTGTTAGAATAGCTGATTACTTCTAGATATGCAACTGTAGATGTTTTTTATGAACTCCCTGACTCCATTATTTGGGTGGAGAAGATGGACCTGGAATCTTCCCTTTACTTTTAGTCCTGTGAAATGCTTCCATTATACTTTCACCTCTGCCATCCCTGAAATGGTGGAATAGAAGATGTAATATGTAACTCATACATTATTCAAATCTCTACATAACTCACCAGTTCTGGGAAGTCTTCCCTAGACAAAACAGGAATAGCCGGCTTTCTCTCTACCTGCTGAAGAGATGTGTACTATGTGCCTTTAAAACTTCTCCAAAATTCAGAAAAAGATTATTACATGCTAAAAGTCAGAAGGCAATCTCCAGTAAATTGCACTTTGTTAAACTGAGAGAGAGAGAGACAGAGACAGAGACAGAGACAGAGACAGAGAGAGAGAGAAAGGAATATTATCTAGATAACAGTGCTACACTTTATCATTTTCAATAAAATTTAATTTCTTAGTTGTTAAAACTAGAGGTACTTCAGATGCTGGAAGTGCTAATCCTTTTTTTTTTTTAAGCAAGTTAGTTGCCGCTTCAGTAACATTAGAGGGTAGTAAGCAGTAACCAAGGTTAATTTTATCTTAGGTTAATTATATGTGTTAATTATAGTTAATGATAATACATTATATTATACTTCAAAACTTAGAGGGCAGATCTTAATTCCTAAAAGAGCTTATCATGTATAACAGTCCTAGTAAATCTTTCTGTATGGATGTGAATAAATAGAAAGCTTATAAAGAATGAAGCATGCAGTCACTTGCCTTTTAAAAAGTCAAAGTCCAATCACTCAGAGAAGTTGAAAGAACTGATACATTTATGCTTCTTTGCTTCAAACTATGGAAAATACCACAAAAATAAATAAAATATTATCACAAAAATAAGTGATCCCTCACTACCAGAAATGGTATATTTAGAATAAACATGTCTCTAAACTCCATTTATTTACTTAAGTCAGAAAAGAAATTTTTTATTCTAACCTAAAACCTGCTTTAGTATCAACCAGAGGAAATTAGATGATTGTTTGTAGGCTAATCAAGAATCCTTAAACTCCTTTTTGGAAATGATATATTTTCCTCTTTGTATTAAGAGACTAATGGCTTCAGTGAAGCTGGATCTTTTGGCACAGGCTCAGGAGAAGCCAGCAGTTTAGAGATAGATTGCTTTGAGGGCATTGAAACCACTGAGGTGCTGAGTAACTCTACTGAGAAAGAAAAGAGAGGGCAGCCCTTATGGAGTTAAAATAAGACAGAGAATGCTTCATTGGAGAACACAGTGGCTGAAGACTGGCAGAATTCTCAACATCTCAGGCTACCACATACTGTTCAGTTTTCATTTGTACTTTGGAGGTGTTCTAGAAAGCTTAGACAAAAAAAAAGTAAGATACAAATATATAGTACGTTTTTAGCCAGCCCATATAAAGGAAACTGTCGCTGTAGGAACTGTTCTGATATTCGTTACTTAAAGACTTCTCTTGTTCCGCTTTGTCAGGATTTAGCGGGAGGTGTTAGGGATGGGTCCTAATTTTATCTCTATACACACCCTTAAAGCGTTTGAATCATTCTGAGCTCTCAGAACATTTGCGGAGAGCTTGGAGTGTTTTGTATATGTTCTGGGCAATGACTGGCATTCTGCGAGAGACTGATAAGCAGTAAGTGATAATAATCGACACGTCTTATTTGCCAGTGGACCAGGAAGATCGCCGTCATTCTTTCAGCAAAGAGCAAACTAACAAGAAGGAATTCTGGCCAACCTCTCCTTTCCTCTGCATTTTCTAGTTATTCGCACAGGCTTAATCTTAATGAATGACCACCAGTTGGCAGACACAACAGCTTCATAAAATTTGCACACAACTTATTTGGGTTGGTTTTTAATTTCTCTGTTTTTGAAGCCAGGGTTGCCCCAAGTAGAATTCAGAGAGAAACTCTGGAGACAGAGAAGTGAAGATTTCCTTTTCTAGTGATTTCTGGGGAGAAATCTGGGACGGGCAGGGTGAAATCGCGCACTATTTGCCTAAGGTTAAAACAAAAAAAATTCCAGTCTGGGGGGCCAGGTGGTGCTTCGGTGGGAGGGCTACGCAAGACGAAATCAGGTTTGGGGGAAGGAGAGAGAGCAGGGGGAACGCGTGAAGGGAATTCCGCCGCGCCTCCGGCCCTGGGGCTCCCACCCTTCACCTAGCTTCGGGACGTTATCTCGGGAGGAAAGCCTTGGAATCCCGAGCCGGCGGGACGCTGGGACTTACCCCGAGCGGGCGGGCGAGCAGGCGGGCGGGCGCGAGGGCGCGAGGGCGAAGGCGGCGACGCCTGTCCCTTTAAGGGGCCGGTCTCCGGGCACCGCCGGCCCAGACGCCGGGACGTACCGAGCCCGCCCCGCCCCGAAGCCGCCCGTTTCCTGCCCGGCGGCGCGACGGCACCTGAGCGAGTGCGGCGGCGGCGGCTCCACGGAGCAGGCGGCCCGGGTTGTAGCACCGGTGCCGCCGCGTCTTCCCGGTCTCCTTTCCCGGCCGCGCAGGGGTAAGGGCGAGCAGGCCGCCCAGGGCCCCGGCTGGGGCCGCGGGGACCGCGGGGGGCGGGGAGGGCGGCACTGGCCACGGGGTCCCAGGGCGGACGGGAGGGCCGTGCCGGGCTTGGGGCGCAACCGCGGGGCCGGGACACCGCCCGCTACCGCCCGCCTAGTAGGCCTCGGGGCCTGGGGTGCCGCCGCAGGTTCCTGCTTGGGCCAGGCCGCCGCGGCGAGAGGGCTCCGAGGGGCCTTTTGGCCTCGCCGGGCCGCCCCGGGCCCGACCCCGGTTCCGGCGCAGCGTCTCCTCTGGGGACGTCTCCCGAGGGCGAGGTCGGCAGGAGAGGGCCCTGGGGTGACCGAGGCGCCTATTTTTAGCTGGGCGTGAGGGCCCCCGGGATGGAAGGCGGATTACCGCCTCCTCGGCCGGTGGACGGAGGGAGCGCGTCCCCGGCGGCGTCCCTGCGCCGGAGCTGGGCCACGCTTACGCCATGCTGGAATTTCAGCCCTCGCCGCTCTCCGCATACTTCGGGAACCGGCGCTCGCCCCTTCCCAGGGCCCCCTCCCGCCGCCCCGTGCGAGTCCTTGCGTCCTGGTGAGGGGCGGTTGGGGATGGGAAAGCAGCGTGAGGGGAGAGTTTGGAAAAATCTCTGGACCGCCCTCGAGACGGGGGAAGTTATCCTTTCTTTCCCTGAGGGGTGTGTCTTCCTTACTGATTCCCCCTCCCCCCCTTCAGTTTCCAACAATGAGATTTTTGGCGTTGGGGACCTCGGCAGAAAATCTAGCTGGCAGCCTAGAAAAGTCGTACGGCAATCAGGGAACTGGTGTGGGATGTGCAGCCCCGCACGTTGGTCGTGAAGGAGCGGAGCATGTGTGTACCAGAGACATGCAGCCTCGGACGCGGGGAGCGGCTTCCTAACCTGGGCCAGCTGCACCCTGATTAGGTTCAAGACCGGGCTGTTTAATCTTAGACATTCCTCCTAGGAGGAAGAAGGAGTTCAAACTTCATAGTTGGGGCTATACCAGAAAAGGATTCCTTAGCAGGTATCTGAATAAGCACTGCTTAAAAAGCTACAGTTGAAGATAACTGTTCAAAGTTGTTTGTTTTTTGAGATGCTTTGTGGAAAGCCTTGGGAAATTTAGTCACCCATATCGTGCTATACAGAAACATCTTCGGGGTGAACTAAACACTCTGAATTGTGTGGGAATTGACTTAATGTTTGAATTCTTGATAAGTTAATGTGCACTTCTCCGTACCTCACCTATCAGGCAAATGGCAACGCTGTCTCAAGTTTGGCTAAAGCAGTTGCTCATGAGATTGGTGTGATTGTCTCAAGAATTATACCGGAGTACTCTTGAGTTGATCTGTGTTTTGGGTAGGCATGCCTTGCTGTAGACGTTCATGTTTAATGTGTTCTCTGATAAACAAGCCCCCACCACCTGACACCCCCACCTCCTTTTGTTCAAATATCTAACAATAAGTAACTGGGTTTGTTGGTTCTAAGAAAAATTCATTAATTCTCTCCTCAACATTGAGTTAGAAATGTCTTTAATTTCACAGCATCATCTGTCATTACAGTACCTCTATCAGGTACTCTTTGAGAATGAGGTGTTCTATTTACCTGAGATTCATACTGAAACTTAAAATATAACAAAGCCTAATGAAATTTTTTTCCTTAAAAATATTAAGCACTTTAAAGTTATAAAGGTTATTGAGTATTATTTAACTCTTTCTTGATGACTCAGGGTCAGCATTATAAAGACCCATTATTACTTTAAAATTTTGTTTCCAGTTTAGTTTTTTTCTGTATCCTCCCTTAATATCAGTGTCTCTCTTGCTTGATGCATGTGTTTTCTTGGGTCTCTCACCCCAAGCCTCCTGCATAGTTCATAGGCTTTAACAGTAGAGAGAACATTTTAATAATTAGATGTTAAGTGACAGTCAATATGACTTTTATAAAGGGCCTGAGAAGTGAAGGCTTTTTTGAATCTTAACTTCTAAAGAACCCATGTTAAGATTGTTACTGTTGACAAGTTCTTGAATTTTAGTTGAAATGTATAGAAGATGTATTTTTAATTGCATGCTTATTATAATTTTTTAATAGCAAAGAAAGTTTAAATCTAAGGGATCTCATGAAACTTTGTAAAAAATTTAAGTTGTTAATAAATGTAGTGGTCTGGATTTCTTAGGCATCTGACCTAATAGGTAATAAGGAAATACAGTGAGACCATGCATTACAAGAACATTCAAATGTTTGAATGTAACACCTTATAAGCTGCTTGTTCTGTTTATGTTTTTAGTTATTTTGAAGATAAATTCAGAGTATACATACAGGCTAGAAGCAAGTAACTTTTTTTTTTTTTAACAAATGATTACTCTTATGTATAAATAAAGTTGAGTTTCATTGCTTCCTCTTTCAGTTTTTGTGAATATGACTTTGGGTGTCCCGATCTTAAAAATGTATTTTATGTGGATATCACAGGGAAAACACTGTTTTAGATAAGAATATAAACTATTTTTTTTCTGTAAACAAAATTAAACAGAAAGAGGAAAAACCTTAAGTGCCATGATTTAACTTAACCTTCTGTATCTGAGCTCTAGAAAAACAAAAGTAATGACAGTTTATAACTATTTGCATACCAGGCTGTTGAGTTGGTGTTTAAATGTTATTTTTGGTCTTTGAGAGAGTTGGCAGTTTAAACTTAGGCTTTTAAAATTAATTATTTAAAGAAAAGGTGTGGGTTTTTAACTGACTTTATGTTAAAAAGATAAATGAGGCAAAATAGTATACTTTTAGTACTAAGAATAGTTTTAGTAATGACTCGAGTAGGAAATCTAGTATTCCTAGGAAGTGTGTAAAAAATACTTCTTTTTAAAAAATTATGATTTAATATTTTACCTGTTCCCTTGACTAGTACAGGCTGATTAAGAACTTCTAACTTCAAATCTAGTTTTAGTGAAGTGATTGGTACACTAAGTGGAACTTAAATGAACTGTTTACACTCTCCTCCTTCCAGGATATTGCTTTTTGGGTTTCTCTTCTCACTAAATTGCTCTGCTCATTCTGTCTTTATAATTCTTCCTCATTCTTAAAGTGTTCAATCTTTGGTTCACTTTTCTTTTCATATTCCCCTAGTGATCTCATCCAGCGTCATGGCTTTAAATACCTGTATGCTAATGGCTCCCATTTTTATATTTCCATTCTAGACTTGCCGCCTGTATTCCACACAGCCTGTTCTGAATTTCCAATTGATCTGAAGGAGTCAACTCAACCTAAAATTCCATGTTTCTCTTTAAACCTGCCTCGGGTGCAGTCAGATCCATCTTTCTTGATGGCAGCTCTGTCCGGCATTTAGGTTAAAAAAAAAAAAGTTGGAATCATCCCTGACTTTTTTCATTCACACTTGGAATTCTTGGCTCTATTTTATCTTGAAAATATATCCAAAATTAAATAATTTCTTACCACCTCCATTGCTTACTAGGCTGGTCAAAGCCATTCTTCTCTCTTGCCTAGATTTCTACAGTTAATCTGCTAATGGGTTTCTCTGCTTCTATCCTAGCTCCCTATAGTCGTTTTCAACACAACAACCAGATCATATCACTTCTCTCCTCAAAACTCTGTAGTAACTGCCCATATGCAGAAGATAATCTAAAGTCCTTATGGCCTACAAGGCCTGATAGAATCTGGGAACCCCTACTCTCCCCATCCCCTCTTACCTCTCCTAAGTGGGCCAGCACTCTGTCCCCTGCTTATTTTACTCTAGCTCCACTGGCTGTTTTTTAGGGCCTTTACACTGGCTGTTGCTCCTCCTTGGATTACTTTTTCTGTAAGGTGTCTGCATGGCTGATTCCCTTGTCTCCTTCAAATCTTTGTTTCTGAAATGTTTTTCAAAAAGATCTGCTTTACTGTTTAAAGCTGCACTTGCCTCCTTATGATCCATGGACCATGCTCTATTTTCCATAGCACTTGTCACCTTCCGACAAACTATGTACTTTCCTTGTTGATTGTGTTTATTGTCTCTTCTCTCTCCCCACAGACACACAGTTATAGTAGGGCAGAGTTTTTTGTCTGTTATGTTTATTCATGGATCCTAAGGGTTTAGGGCAGTGCTAGGCACATAGCACGTGCTCAGTAAGATTTATTAAAGATTTATTCATTACAAATGAATTAAAATCCTTACCCTGCAGTTTTTTTGTTTTTTACTTTGATGGATACATTCTGTGTGTTCTTGGACACATGTAGTTTTCAATTTGCTCCTTTCCTGGGAACAGTCAGAGAACAAAAGAAAAGTGGCAGGAAGCCTTTGGGAACCCCTTGGTGGAAGGAGTGATGTTCAAGTGTGGTGAATGCCTTCTTACCTGCTTCATGTGATTAGGATCATTGATTAGGTAATTAAAAAATTTGGCTAAAACAAGAACTTGAGATATCTGTACACTTTAAGTGTTTTAACTTTAAACATTTATTTTCATTTGCCTGTCTTTTTATTTGGATCAGTCTCTTGTCTTTTGAGTAAGGGTCTCCTAATCTTTTTTCTGTAAATCATACCCTAAAGGTATTCATTGTCTATGATTTCTAGGTTTTTGGTTTTTTTTTTTTTTTTAGTTTTTTTTTTTT
The DNA here is from genome assembly GCF_009834535.1 of Camelus ferus. Taxonomy (NCBI): domain Eukaryota; kingdom Metazoa; phylum Chordata; class Mammalia; order Artiodactyla; family Camelidae; genus Camelus; species Camelus ferus. Next base: position 55,634,232 of record NC_045701.1, read on the forward strand.
AGTGGAATGAAAATGTAGGCACTGGGAAACTTTCCAACTTTAAACTCATTCTAGATTTTTCCAGTCTTTCATCAAGGCCTTCCCAAGGATTTAACTTAGTTTTCGTAGATACTACAGCTTGTCCTTATTCTCTCATTTAATGTATTTGTAGAAATTAGCAAATATACAGGAGTGTAGTTTGCTAGCCTGAAGCATTTAGCTTTCTGTAGCCGTCAGCCCATGTATTTTCACCATAGGGAGAAATGTTATTTTAATCCAGTGAGAGATCCTTGAAGATAGCTTCCATATTGAGTTTTCATAGGGGCCATAGGATTCTAGCTGTGTGCTATTACTAGAGGAGAATGTCATTTATCCATGTTTCTTTATTTTGACTCTAAGTAACATCCACAGTTAGTTATCAGAACTTACATGATTTTTAGTAATTATCCATCAAGAGACCTGATGTTATGCTACATTCTCACTGGAAAATGTGGGATGATTATTATTTATTCCTACACGTGAGTCATTTAATTTGCCAAGGAAACAGTCTGGTCTGTAAGTCAGTACTTAGGAGACCTACAGGTTTTAGACCTTATTAATTCTAAAGTTTTATGCAAGTTTCTCATCACTTAGTTCTTTAATTATATAATGTGTGATGTAAGTGGACTGAGTATGGGTGCTTGGGAGTCTGAAGAACTTAGGTTTGAATTTGGCTTTGCTAGTTAATACCACTTATTGTAAAGAGGGGAGGGTATAGCTCAGTGGTAGAGTGCATGCTTAGCATACACGAGGTCCTGGGTTCAATCCCCAGCACCTCCTCTAAAAATAAAATAAGTAAACCTAATTACCTCCTCTGCCACACACAAAAATACCACTTTATTGTATGTGTGAGTTGAACTGTCATAGTTTACCTTCCTGGGGCTCATTTGCCTTGCTGATATTAATAGTTGGTACATAAATGATAGCTAACATTAGAGTGTTTGCTGTGAGGCTCTGTAAACATTTTACATACAGTATCATTTAATCGTCTCCACAGCCTTACAAGATAGGTAGTATTCAGTGGAAACTAGGGAGACAGGTTAAATAATTTGTCCAAAGACACAGAGCAAATAAAGGGAGGAACCTGAAGCTTTTTTCATTTGAAGTTTAATTTCTCATATGTCAAATTAACTTTTTTTGTATATATATGTATATATTCTTATTGAAATATGGTCAGTTTATAATGTGTCAATTTCTACTGTACAGCATAATGCTTCAGTCATACATGAACCTACATATATTTGTTTTCATATTCTTTTTCACCATGTTACTACAAGATATTGAATATAATTCCCTGTGCCATACAGAAGAAACTTGTTGTTATCTATTTTGTATATAGTAGTTAGTATCTGCAGATCTTGAACTCCCAGTTTATCCCTTCCTACTCTCTTCCCCCCAGTAACCATAGTTTGCTTTCTATGCCTGTGAGTCTGTTTCTGTTTTGTAGATAAATTCGTTTGTCTCTCTCTCTTTTTTTTTTTTTAGGTTCCACATGTAAGTGATACATGGTATTTTTCTTTCTCTTTCTGGCTTACTTCACTTAGAATGACAATCTCCAGATCCATTCATGTTGCTGCAGATGGCATTATTTTGTTGTATTTTATGACTGAGTAGTATTCCATTGATTAAATATACCACAACTTTTTTTTTTTCTATCGTATAGCTCTTTATTTAGTCATCTGTCGGTGGACATTAGATTGTTTCCATGTCTTGGCTATTGTAAATAGTGCTGCTATGAACACTGGGTGCATGTATCTTTTTGAATTAAGGTTCCCTCTGGATACATGCACAGGAGTGGGATTGCTGGATCATATGGTAAGTGTATTTTTAATCTTCTGAGGAATCTCCATACTGTTTTCCATAATGGATGCACCAAAGTATGTTCTCACCAACAGTGTAGGACGGTTCAGGAGGAACCTGAATTTTAACCAAGTATTCTGACTCTAGAGCCCATTCTCACACATAGAGCTGTTTTGTAAGAATGCTTTATATATATAAAAAAATAAAGCACTGTCCATGTGCAATTATTATCTCATGTTAGATGTTAGAAAGCTACATTAAGTTTGTAAAGATTTCTTTCCCCTGAGTTAGAGGATTAACTCTTAAAGTTAGTAACTTAAATTTGAGAACTTAAAGTTTCCAAGTAGAGAAAATAGTAAAAGCTACTTAAAACCAAATGTAAAATGTTTCATATAGAAAGCAATAGGTAGACTATGATACTTTTAATTTACTAGAAATTTTTTCAGTCTCAGTTTCTGTGTATATGCATTGTGAGTTACTGCCATGTGGTCTTGTAGGGATTGCTCGGTGGTTATTTCAAAAAACCTTGATCACCCTACCTAAAATGCATGTCCTCTATTATTGGCTCAGCCTTATTTTTCTTCATTGTATTATCAGTTATTACCTAACATTATAACATATGCTTATTTAGTTATGTGCTTGATATCTGTCTCACCTATAAGAATATTTACACTATGAGGTGGGAACTTTGTCTTGTTCAATGTGAACTATGTTTCTGGCACTTAGGTAGTGCTCAGTTTGATGAATGAATAAGTTGCCTGATATTTGAAAATGATTAGGACTCATTGAGCCTTCTGCTTTACTTGTCATTTGTGACATCCTCCTTCTCCATTGGTATGGCTAGTTGATTTAAATGGAATGCCATGTAAAATGAGACTTCAGGAATAAGGATTTCAGTTTACTTTTTGGAGTGGAATGGAAAATGAAATTTAATAGATGAATTTCAGCAAAAATACTTCTATGCTTAATACAACTTAATCTTGTTAATCAGTAATGTAAGTGTCCTGAGTGAAATATGAACATAAATTATTTAGTGGTTGCATGTGTTTAGATCTGGTTATCTTTGAAATAAATTCAAACAAGCTAAGCTACATTGAAAGCTCCCTAGTGTTCTGAATGCTGCATTGTTGAACATTTAAGATGTTTCCTTAAGTTTTTAATATCCATGCACAGGTTGAATTCATTTACTTGCTTCTGACCTGTACTTGATTAGTTTATTAGGAAGTAATATTCATTTGAAATGTGCTTCATAATTTGCGTGGTTTTCATGACCTGAATGTCTGAGGTTGGCTGAACATAATTTCTGTGAAGTGAATTTCTCCAGCATGTCATATAATTTGGTACTGTCATTTCTGGGCATAGTTTCAGTTACTGTGGTGTATAATCCTTTTATTTATTTGTTTGTTTCTGTTTTGTTTTTGAACTCTATAAATGGGGTCCTTTTATATGAGTTTATTTGCAACTTCCTCCCCCTTCCCTCAACTTTATGATCCTGATACTCTCCCACCATCTTGTATAACTCTAATTCATTCACTTTCACTGCTGCATGGAATTTTATTGTATGAATATTTTCCAACTTATTTATTATCTGTTATTAAGCAGTTGTGTTGTTTCCAGTTTTCTTTTGCTATTATAAACAATGCTGCTATGAACACTTTATATAGGTCTGTTGGTGCACTTGCATACATATTGTCTCTAAGATAGTGTTTTTAAAAACTTTTGTTACTACTTACAATAAGAAATTTTACATTATGAGACTCCATATATTAACAGATGTACATATACATAACAAAAAGTTTCTTGAAAGAAATAAAACCTATGTAATGCTAGTCCATTTCATTAAAAATAAGAATGCTAGCCAAGACCTACTAAGCTGATTTTTGCTAGTCACTAATATGTTGAGATTTGCAGTTTGAACAAATTGTTTGACCTTAAATCTAGGAGTGGAATTGCTGAATTGTAGGAGAGGTGCATTTTTAGCTTTACCCGAGGTAGTGCCAAATTGTTTTCCAATATAACTGTACCAGTTTATTCCCCTTAGTAGTGTGTGGAACATATGATGGTTTCGCATTCTTGCCTATACAGTTGACACTTGAACAACTCAGGGGGTTATGGATGCTGACCCTCCATGCAGTCAAAAATCTACCTATAATTCATAATCAGCCCCCCATATCCTGTTTGAATCTGGTTTGGCATCTGCAGGTTAAACCAATCGCATGTCATGTAGTTCTGTAATATTTACTATTAAAAAAAATGTGTATAAGTGGACCCTTACATTTCAAGCCTGTGTTGCTCAAGGTCTACTGTACTTGATATTGACAAATACTAGACAGCCTGGTGGGTATGAATTGTTATCCTGTAGATTTTACATTTTTGCTTACTGGGAGATGTCTTTTCAAATGTTTGCTGGCCTTTTTGTTTTCTTTTTTCAGAAATAGCTGTTCATTTTTCTGTTGGGTGGTTTTTCTTTTTGATTATGGGCGTTCTTTATATGTTCTGAATAATAATTCTTTGCTTACCACATATCATAAGTGTCTTTCCCCACTATATGGCTTGTCTTTTTCACTTTCTCATGGTTTGTTAATAAAAGTTAAACAATTTAGTTGAATTTCTCAGGATTTTCCTTTTATGATTTATACTTTGTATCTTGTTTAAGAAATCTTTCCCTGCCTCAAGGTTATAAAGATACTGTTGCATGTTGTCTTATAAAGTTTAATGTTGCCTTTCACCGTTCTTTCCCAGGAATTGATTTGTTTCTTCCTTTTTATGCTGCTGTTTTCTTTTCTCCAAAATTCCATTGCTTAGCATTTCAGTTTTCTTTTTTCTTTTTCTTTTTTTTTAAACATTTTTTATTGATTTATAATCATTTTACAATTTTGTGTCAATCAGTTTGCTTTTTTAAGGGCTAAAATGTGTGAATTTAGTAGGTGCTTTGAAATAAATCTTCAAGTTACTAGTTTTATGTACTGTCCCCACTTTGCTTTTAGAATCATAGGAAAATAATTATTTAAGGATGTCAAGGTATGGGTTGTTATCCAGTAAACTTTGAAATCTTCACTCTCCCCCATATGACATTATAAGAGATTTGTAAACATTTCAGTGATACCAGTGTTTGCATGTGGTTTTCTTAAGTTGTTATGGACATTTCTTGTGTAGCAGTCTGGTTAGTTGTTTCCTTAAAGTTGCAGCTCTTTGTGCTTTGTATTTTGCAGTTTCATCATAGTGCACTGTAAGCGTGGACCTACCTCTCTATATCCAGCTAGAGTATACATATAGTATACTCTATATCCACTTAGAGTATACATATAGTCTGAGGACTTGGATCTTTCTTCATTTTTGGAAAAGTCTCAGCTCTTGAAATGCCGCTTCTGTTGTTTTCACTTTTCTTCTCTTTTGGTAGACCTGTGTTGGGATCTCTTAGTTCATCCTATGTATTTTAATTGCTCTTTCAGTTTTTTCTCTTTATTTTTCTATGCCTTATACTAGGTGAATTTACCAGTTTTTCTCCTGCTTCTGTCTAGTCTAGAGTTTTTTTCTCTCTATTGAGTCTACATGCCAGTGTTTAGAATTTTCATTTCTTAGATTTGGAATTGCTTATTCATATATACCTGCCAGTTCTCCCTGTTTTTGCTTTATGGCCTTTTTGCTGCTTTATGAAAAGACTCCTGTAGGTCTCTGACATCTTCAGTGTGTTCAAATTTAAAAATCTGTCAGACTGTTTCATAAAACTAGTATCATCTGGTGTGAATTAATCATTTTATCCATTATTTTCCCTCATTAAATTTCTTCCTATGTTTTGGATTATTGATTTATTAACTTCATTTTGAGTAGAGTTGGTTTTTTTCTTTTTTAACCTTTTTTTCCCTCAGTGATCATTCTCACCCCCACCTCCAAATTATTTTTCAACTGTTTCTACTTGGGCCACTGTTCCTCTTGTCACAAACTAGGTTTGTTCTGGAATAGTAGAAAAAAGCAGAGTGGAGAGAAGTGTTTATAATATGAAATCATATTGAAAAAGAGAGATAATGTGTGTATATATATAGCTCATATTTACAAGCATATGGAATGAAATCTAAAAAATGATAGTTACTTTTGGGGAGAGAAGCTTAGTGTAGAAAAGCATAAGGGTACAATTTATGCTCTGAATTTTTCTTTTTCTTTGGACTTGACTTTTAAGCCATGTAAATATTTTACATAATCATTAAATTTTTTTTTAGATCCCTAAAAATCAAAAGTAAAATGAAACAAATGAATTTTATCTATATTCACTTGGTGGCCACCAGAGTGAAGCTGTGCCAGGTGACTTTAAAACACAGTAATCTGACTGTAGTATATCCCCATTGGAATATACCCTGGAAAGAGAATGGAGGAAGGATGGCAAAAAGGAAAACAAATCTTGAACTATTACAATTATAATTTTTGTGGTAATGTGTATGTTGTTATTTCAGTACTGCGTAATGTGTGTATTGTGGGCTAAATGAAATAAGTGAATATGTTGGCATTGTTCAGAACTAAGATTTTTAGTATTCTTTAAAGCAGATACAGTTTTAAGGGCAGTGAAATTAAGTAGAAACCCCATAGTACTAAATTAGAGTAGAAGCATCTGTGTTCACTCATGTAGTAATTCAGCTTATTAAAGTGTTCACATTTTCTAGTCCTGTTGACTACTTAAAAGGCCTAGAGATAGTGACCAACTTGGGAGCACTCCTGATGCTCACATTGTGGTCTTAAATACCTTTTCATAATAAAAGTAACTGAGTGCTCAGAATGGGCATTTTCCAAATCTAAGGCAGGAAATATATGAGGTGAGCTTGCATATTAATTATCTATTTCTGTATAACAATATTACCACAAGCTTAGGGGCTTAAAACAACACTTCTGCAGGACCTGCTTAGTTGGGTCCTCTGCTACAGGGTTTCACAAAACTGCTCTTACGGTGTTGACCAGGGCAGGGGTCTTATCTGAGACTCATCTGGGGAAAGATGTGCTTCCAAGTTCAGGTGGTCCTTGGCAGCATTCAGTTCTTGAAGGCTGCTCAACTGAAAGGCTAAGTTTCTTGTGGCTGTTGTTAGCACCTTGTCACATGACCTTCTCCATAGGCAGCTTATAACATGGCAGCTGGTTTCTTCAAAGCCAGTGAGAGAGGGAAAGAGTGTCCTAGTAACAGGAGTTACAGTCTTATGTAACATAATCATGTGCATGTAATCACTTAACATCCTGTTACCTTTGACATATGGTATCGATTAAGAAGCAAGTCACAGGTCCCACTTGTTCTTAACGGGAGGAGATTGTATAACAGTAAGAATGTCAGGAGGCAGGGATCATGGGGGTGACTCTAGAGTTTTTTTTTTTGCCACTGCCTATAGAATGTCTTGTCTTATCAGAAAGCAACAGAGCAACCAAAAACTATGAGAGCAGTATCAAAACAACCCAGGAGCCATCCTGAATAAGATCCCATTGGCCAAAAGGGACAATTTGAACATCAATAAAGAAAGCAACAAATGAATTGAAACAATTCAAATATGTTTAATTTGTGAGTTCATAATGATACTAAAACATTAAAAAAAAAACCCTTAATTAGTTGGTTGGGCAAACTGATTATTTTGGCAATGATAACAAATAAAGAAAAATAAACATTTATCCTACTTTTCTTACATGATTTGTATCTCAGGGTAACCAAATAGGTCATGAGAGAAGTTTCTTTCTGTAGATGTATTCTACCTAATAAAGAATGATATATATCCTGAGGAAACTCTAATTTAAAAAGATACATGCACCCCAGTGTTCATAGCAGCACTGTTAATAATAGCCAAGACATGGAAACAACCTAATTGACAGATGACCGGATAAAGAAGTTGTGGTGCATATATACAATGATATACTACTCAGCCATAAAAAAGAATAAAGTAATACCATTTGGAGCAACATGGGTGCACCTGGAGATGGTATTCTAAGTGTAGTAAGTCAGAAAGAGAAAGAAAAATACCATATGTGGAAATCAAAAAAAAAAAAAATCACACATGAACTTATTTACAGAACAGAAACAGACTCACAGACATAGAAAACAAACTTATGGTTACCGGGGGAAAGGGAGTAAGAAGGGATAAATTGGGAATTCAAGATTTGCAAATACTAACTGCTACATATAAAATAGACAAACAACAAGTTTCTACTGTAGAGGACAGGGAACTATATTCAATATCTTGTAGTAATTTATAATGAAAAAGAACATGAAAAGGAATGCATGTATAACTGAAGCATTACGCTATACACCAGAAATTGATAGAACATTGTAAATGACTATACTTCAATTAAAAAAAAGAAGACTTAGAATATCACCATTTTGCATCTCCTAATGAATAATGTCTAGGCAAAGATCACCAATGGTTGCTAATACCTCAAAGAGACATCCAGACGTTAGGTACATCCTTTTGGAAGTATGCCATGCTGTCTGTGTCTTAGTCTTGCACTCAAGTCATGATCCTGAATCTGATCTAAGTTAATAGAATGGTTTCTAGTTGGAATACATCATATGTATTGATGTACTGCACACATCTGGATGAACTAAAAACATTTGTTTTGTGTACATATGCCAAGGAAGAAAGATGCAAAGCTATCATCCTCTACAACTCTTCAGTACTTTTGGCCTGTGTTCTATTTCCACATTGCTTAAAGGACTTGTGTTTGGCCTTTATTCTGTAAAGGTGCTTATCTGTACCACAGTTTGACTTTTTAAGTGCAGACTGAATGCAAGATAACCTTTAGCTCCAAAAAGGTTGAAATTGAAGAAAATGGTGTAAAAAGAACAGACTTTCCAAAGAATTACACCCCACCAACCACCACCACTACCAAGTTTTCTCTTCCTCCTTTGGCAAGTACAATAAACCTTCATTTTATGACATTAAATTTTAGGTTCAAAGTGTATTTATTCACTGTCAAAGTGTTGCTTACACTTATATAAACTCATCGTCTTTACTACATTAATGTTTTCCTATGTGAAAACTGATTGGTTGAAATGCAGCAGCATAATTTCCCATTAAAAATTCATGAAAATGTTTTCTTAGGATGGCTTTTCATTTAGCAGTAGAGTTTTCAAGAATGAAGTCATTAAACAAAGGATACATATATTTGATTCCCAGTTTGAGACAATAAGCAACAAGAATTGAGATATCAAGATAACCAGTGCTACCTCAAAAAAGAAAAAAAATGATTCAGCCTTAGTTGAACTAGCAAGGGATACCTATACTTCAAAACAGACTAGAGAAACATAGGATGAGTGAGATGAACTAGCAGAAACAAGAATCATATTTCAAGGGTTATGAATTTTAATTGATTACAGTCAGAACAAACTAGTGTGGTACTAAAATCAGATCTGAATAACATCCAACAAGATTAAAAGAGGGCAGATTTGAGCAAAGGGATGAAATAGATCACTGAACAACACTGAGGATACACTAATTTGAGCTTCAAAAAAACAAGGTAATAGAAATAATAATGAAGATGCCCAATAAGGATGCTTCTATTCAAAACACTTTAAAATAATGGTTGAAAAACAAAAGATTATCAGAAAGATATGGCTGAACCCAGAACTAACATACACATGTCCCTGAGTCAGAAACTAAAAATTCAAAAGAATAAACCATACCTAAAATGCAGGTAGGGAATAAAGAATGGGGAAGATGGCTGTACACCGGCTCTATAGAAGGCAAAAGTTCAGAGGTATGTTTTCATCTGTGCATTGAAATAACATGGTATCCATCCTTATCTGAGCTAGTTATGGAAATTCCTACTGTCTAGCCAGGAAACACGGAAAGAGTTTGGTAGCAAAGGATAAATAAAAATCTTATTTTGTGAATAATTTTCGGTTGATTTGTCCTTTGTTCTCTTTTGAAATACCCTTGTGTTTAACACATTGAGGAACAGAGCCTTTTGATACATGATTAAGACTCTTTCTAAATTATTAATTGGCAACTCTGGGATATGATCATTTAACTTTTTAAATATTCCTGGATTTCTTCTACTAATCGGCCATCTTTTAATACTTTTCTATCTTGTCTCCAAGCATAGCATGTCTACCTTGTCAAGTATTTTGCCAAAATCATACATTCTATGATGTGTATTGGGTTCTCCTGATTTAGTAAGTTTTTTATAGAGGAAAAAAAGAGAGGCATTGAGATGACTTGTTTATAGTGAATGACTTTTAATGCTCCTAAGTTTTTTAGTTAGTAACATTAAATTTACCCATAATGAATTCACCAATTTAAATTAGACTGCTTTCTGCTACTGTTAGTAGATGATCACTAAATTTTTTTTAATATTTTCAGACATCTTTTTTAAAATTTTTTTTATTTTTTAAAACTTTTTAATTGAAGTATAGTTGATTTACATTGTGTTCTTTTCTTACTTACTAAAAAAGAAAACTGATTAGTCCTATAGTTAAAACAATTGGGCAGCCAAGCCTAGTGACTATTTTTTACTGATTGCTTGTTTTCTTGCAAGCATCAAAGAAAATGGGGAGGCTAGGGGTTTAGGGAAAAAAAAATACTATTATTTATGCCCCATGATACAGTTGGAGCTCACCATGGGATACTTTTTGCTATGCTTTGAATGTCCATTGGCATCAAAGTACTTTTCATTTTTAAGGAGCCTTTCCTAAGGGAAGATATTTTAAGAGGAGACTCAGAAAGACTGAACACTGTTGAGTATGGGAGGAGGTGGGTTACGACCACTGAGTCTTCCTCTACTTTGATTCCTCTGCTCTGTGCTGCCTCTATCAAGCAGTATGTCAGACATCTTCTGTTAGTGGGGAAAGCGGAAGTCTTTTGTGGATCTTGAAATGTGGGATTGTGGCACCAGTGTACTGTTGAAGGCAGCACTTTGTCTTTTCACTGCTCTTAAGATTGCTGTGTAAATGTGGTTTCTAAGCACAGTGTTCAGAGCAGAATGGCCATAGGAATAGGGCCTAAATTTGTGCCTACATTTTCATTTTTTTCTGGCTTGAGATATAATTGACATATAACATTGTGTGAGTTTACTCTGTTAGCATCTTTTAAGTTTATAGTACATTATTGTTGACCATAATCACTATGCTGTGCATTAGATCTCCTGGAGTATTTAATGTACTAGTTGCAAGTTTATGCCCTTAAAAAACATCTCCCCAAAGCCCCTGATAACCACCATTCTACTCTGTTTCTATGAGTTCAGTTTTATTTTAAATTCCACATGTGATATCATACAGTATTTGTCTTTGTCTTATTCCAGTTAGCATAATGCCCTCAAGGTCCATCCATGATGTTGCAAATAGCAGGTCTTTGTTCTCATGGCCAAATAATATTCCATTGTATATATGTACCGCATTTTCTTTATCCATTCATCTGTTGATGGACACTTAGGTTGTTGCTATGTCTTGGCTATTGTAATGCTGCAGTGAACTTGGGGGTGTAGATATCTTTTTAAGATAGTGATTTCATTTCTATTGGGTATTTTACCTGAGGGAATTGGGTTTGCTGGATTATATGGTACTTTTATTTTTAATTTCTTGAGGAACCTTCGTATAGTTTTCTACAGTAGCTGTACCAGTTTACATTTCTACCAACAGTGCACAAAGGTTTTCTTTTCTCCGTATCCTTGCCAGCACTTGTTGTCTCTTGTCTTTTTATGATAGTCATTCTAACAGGTGTAAGGTGATACCTAATTGTAGTTTTGAATTGCATTTTCCCTGTAATCAATGATATTGAGCACCTTTTCGTGTACCTGTTGGCCATTTGTGTATCTTTGAAAAAATGTCCATTCAGGTCCTTTGCCCATTTAAAACAATTTTTTTTTGACTATTGAGTTGTATGAATTCGTTATATATTTTAGCTGTTAATTCTTTATCTGGCATACGGTTTGCAAATATTTTTCTCCCATTCTTTGAGCTTGCCTTTTCTTTTTGTTGATCTTTTCTTTGCTGTGCAGAAGCTTTTTAGTTTGGTGTAGTCTCACTTGTCTATTTTTCCTTTTGTTGCATGTGCTTTTGGTATCATACCCAAAAAAAGCACTGCTAAGACCGATGTCAGGGAGCTTTTCCCCACTGTTTTCTTCTAGGAAGTTTATGGTTTCAGATCTTACATTTAAGTTTTTAATCTGTTTTGAGTTAATTTTTGTGAGTGTTGTACGATAGGGATCCAGTTTCATTCTTTTGTGTGTGAATATCCCATTTTCCCGACAACATTTATTGAAGAGACCATCTTACCCCATTGAGTATTCTTGGCTCCTTTGTCAAATATTATGTGCATATATGTGGGTTAATTTCTGGGTTCTTTTAAAATTTTATTTATTATTGTATTACTTTATTATTTTTTGGTGGGGTGGAGGAGGTAATTAGATTTATTTATTTTTAACAGAGGTACTAGGGATTGAACCCAGGACCTCGTGCATGCTAATAAGCATGTGCTCTACCACTTGAGCTATACCCTCCCCCCTATTTCCGGGTTCTTGATTCTGTTCTGTTGGTATGTATCTTGGTCTTTATGCCACTACCATACTGTTTTTTGATTACTATAGCATTGTAGTATAGTTTGAAATCAGAAAGCCATATTCTTTTTCAAAATTGCTTTTTCTGTTGGTGGTCTTTTGTGGTTCCACATGAATTTTAGGATTGTTTTTTCTGTTTCTGTAAAAAATGTCATTTGCATTTTGATAGGTATTGCATTGAATCTATATCTTTTCCATGTGTTTGTATCATTTTCAATTTCTTTCATAGTATCTTTATAGTTTTCAGTGTACAGATCTTTCACCTCTTTGTATTTATTCCTAGGTATTGGTTTTGGTGCTATTACAAAATTTTTTTTGTGGCTATATTTAAGATTTCTGATACCTGATCACATTTGAACTTCTTAAATCATATTTCTGTCGTTTGAAAGGGAGACTTTGTAGTCACAAATTTTCAAGGTATGCTATATGCAGTATTTCAATTATGTTAACTAGATAATTTATAAACCAACTTCAAGAATGTGGGAATCCATTTAGTGAAATTCAAGAGATGTGAATTTTTCTTGGAGGTTGTTCTTAGATTAACCTCTCTTACTGTTTTTTTTGCTTTGGTTGCTTACTGGGAGCACTATCAAAAGAATGGAATCAACAGCAAAAAAAAGTTTTCTTTGCTGGATGGTTGTTGTAGGTTTAAATGTTTGTTAAAATATGAAATTTGTACTTATTTCCAATTCATGGCAGTTTTATCTGGACTTTTAAAAACTTTTCTGTTAGAGCCTCCTTTTGCAACTTCCAGAACATAAAAGTCCATATCGTGATAAAAATCCTTGATTTTGTGTTTCAGAGTACGGGTGAACACAAGTGGTATTGATGTATACTATATTTGTGAAGGTTTATTTTGAAATAGAATCCACAGTCATAAGGACTACCTATATAAAGTTATTTATGTTTTGAAGCTATTTATGTTATAAAATGAATTTTCTTTTCCTTCCCAGATTTACGCTTGTTGCCTTTTTAGCTAATTAAAATCTAACAGCTCTGTATGTTGAGCACTGTGTTGGCCTCACAGATAGTAGGAGCGAACTTTCAGATCAGTGGGAGAGTCACTCACTCATTCAGCATGTTAAATTTCAGTAGTATAAAGTAAACCTTGTATAATAAGTAACTGAAATTTTTTAGTGAATTTTTTTTAAACCATAATTCTCAAGGTACAATTTCAGTGAAAGATGACCACATAAGATTGTGAATATAGAAACAAATGCTGCTTGATTTCAGTGAATGGGAATGGGGAAATTTCTTAATATTTAAAGATTCTTTAACTTCACCATGGGCTAATAATTTATTAAAATAATGTTTCGGAAAAAAATAGGAAAATGAAAATATATAAGCAGTTCCCTTACTGTATTTTAGTGTTTTCATTTGTATGTATTTGTAGGTTGAATATGTGTAAGATTTTGCTGTTTAGTCATAATTTTATTGTGTGTGTAGACTTTATATCTCTTTGCTTTCTCAATTAACAAAGGTAGGAATTGGTGGAATGATGTTAAAATAAAAATTGAAATGTGGATCATAGAAGTGTAGAACTTGAAATATAGACTGCAGAATAGATTATACAGTCTTAGAAAAAAATAATCAGGGTTTTACTGTTACTTAGTTGGTGCACTTGATTGTAAAATGCTGTCTAGTTTGGCCCTAATTTTATATGGCTTTGTATTTGGAAACTCTGAACATTAATTGAGGGACCAGAGAGAGAAAATTTTTTGCTAGCTTCCTGAAGAATTTATTAAGAAGAACATTAGTTGTAATCCCTAATGAAAGAGTTTTGTAACATTCTCAGTTATACTCTGGTAAGAAGAAGTATTGCTCGTTTACAAAAACTGCATTCTAGATTGTTAAATTTTAGATAAAGTATTTTTAATTTTTTGCCCAATTAAATTTGTTAAACATAGCTGACAGACTTTATTTATTGCTTCTGAAAACTGAATATTCCAGTGTTTAGCTGGATCTGGAATTCTGTGTTAATGGTCATTGTTTCTATGGAGATTTTATTCCATTATCCTTTGGCTTCTATTGTTGACTAATATGTAAGTCTAATTTTATTCCATTATGGGTAATTTTTTCTATATTGCTTTTAAGACCTACTTTGTATCTTTTGAGTTATACAGTTTTACTATTACATTTAGATTTGTTTCTTCTTATTTATTCTGTCTAGATTTTGTTGCCCTTCCGGAATTAGGAGATTTATATCTTTCAACAGTTTTTGAAAATTCTTAGTCATTATCAAATATTGCCTTTCTTCGTTCTTTTCTCTCTTTAGTCCCATTTGATTTGTTGATCTTTGTTGACTTATTCTTTCATGTCTAAATAGTTTTTCTTTCATATTTTCCCTAACGTATTATTTTGTGTAGCATTGTCAGTTTTTTATTAGCTCTATCTTTCTGTCTGATAATTCTTGAAACTGTGTATGAATTAGCAGTCCATTTAGTTTTTAATGTCTGTGTCTGTGCACATATGTGTGTGGATGCTTACACACAAATGACTGTTTCTTCAATTCTTACCTCTCTGGCCTTTAATATGAGTATTTTATTCTTTTTCTATGTGTGTGATTTCATTTATGCTTCTAATAGCTGAAAAAAATGTTTTTTATAGTCTTTCATATTACTCTATTTGGATTTCTTGGTGATATGATCTCTGTATCTTTGATTTTTTTCATTTTTTATTGTAGACTCACCTTCAGCAGGAGTGTTATCTGTAGATACTGTGCTGTACAGTCCTGACTGGATAGAAGGAATTTTTTTCCAGAGGCTTTCATGGCCTTGGAGCCATTTTTGTGTAATATTTTTGGTAGAAAGGGTGGGAGTGTTCTGGACTGGCAGAGACTGTAGATGTAAATTTAAGAATCCATGGTTATAAAATCTTAATGAAAACTTTTTGTCTAGCTGTTGGCTGGTAGGAGAAGCAGGCAAGCTTTCTCTTTTCCTTGTGTCAGTATGGGGATTTCTTTTCCCTTAGTTTACCCTTTGCTGACTTGAACCTTTTAAAAAAAAATTCCGGTTTTATGTACCTGTCTCATTTCCACTTCCCCAACTTGCAATGTAGTTTTTCCTGTCTTAGTCTTAAATGAGCGTTAATGCTTTCAGTTCCTATTTGATCGTCACTGTTTTTCAGGATTTCCCTTTGTTTCCAGAAAACTCAATCTATTTTAAAGCAGAACAATTTTTGTTAGGTTTAATTGGAGAGTTTTTGCTCATTGCTGGAAATGGTTTCCTCAAATTAGTTTTGATAAGTCATGATTTAATTTATAATTTAAAAATACAGTAAACTTAATTTAAGTTTAAATTATATTATAAGAGTGTTATGTATGAATGGTGGGAAAATGTAAACATTCAGAAGAATATAAGGTGAAAAGTTACCATGGAAAGTACCTAGAAGTCACCATAGGGTTCATGGTTTCTGATGTGTTTTTTCAGGAGATTTTTAAGCATATGTGAGCATGACTCTTGCATAAAAGGAAATTTTCCTTCTATACCATTCTGCAGCTTGCTTTTTATGTATGTTTGGTGTATTTATAATATGTTTTTCTTTTTTTTCCATTAAAAAAAATTGAAGTATAGTCAGTTTACAGTGCTCTGTCAGTTTCTGGTGTACAGCATGTTTCAGTCATACATATACATACATAGATTCATTTTCATATTCTTTTTCATTATAGATTACTATAAGATACTGAATATAATTCCCTGTACTATACAGTAGAAACTTGTTTATTATATATGTAGTAGTTAGTATCTGCAAATTTTGAATTCCCAATTTATCCCTCTCCACCTCTTTTCCACCCTGGTAACTATAAGCTTGTTTTCTATGTCTTTGAGTCTTTTTCTGTTTTGTAGGTAAGTTCATTTGTGCCTTTTTTTTAGATTCCACATATATGTGATAGTATATGGTATTTTTCTTTTTCTCTCTGGCTTACTTCACTTAGAATGACGATCTCCAAGTCCATCCATGTTGCTGCAAATGGCATTATTTTATTCTTTTTTTATTGCTGAGTAGTATTCCAAAGTGTGTGTGTATGTATGTACTTCTTTATCTAGTCATCTGTCAGTGGACATTTAGGCTGTTTCCATGTCCTGGCTATTGTATATAGTGCTACTGTAAACATTGGGGTGCATGTATCTTTTCAAATTAGAGTTCCCTCCAGATAGCTGCCCAGGAGTAGGATTGCTGGGATCATAGGGAAAGTCTATTTTTAGTCTTTTGACGAATCTCCATACTGTTTTCCATCCTCCATAATGGCTGCACCAAACTGCATTTCCACTAGCAGTGTAGAAGGGTTCCCTTTTTTCCACACCCTCTCCAGCATTTATCGGTTGTGGACTTTTTAGTGATGGTCATTCTGACTAGTGTGAGGTGATACCTCATTGTAGTTTTGATGTGCATTTCTCTGCTAATTAATGATATTGAACCTTTTTTCATGTGCCTTTTGGCCATTAGTTTATTTACAGTATTATTTGAATGGCTTCCCATATTACATGTGAAGCTGTACTGCAAGCTTATTTAGTCATTTCCTTAATGCTGGACATACGGTTCTTTCTAGTTTTACAGTTACATTACTAGCAGTGATTATATCTATAGGATAAACTACTGGAAAAAGGAATTTTTTTCTGTTGAACAGTATGCACTATTTTTGTACTCTAAGATTTTTCCAAATTCTAAAGAAAGTACTAGTTATAATCAAGTTAACACTATATGAGAGTACACTCATTTTCGTATTTCCTGGCCCATGCCTACCTTTTTAAAAGATAGTTTTATTGAGGTATAATTGATGTACAATGAAATGCACATGTTTAAAGTGCACAATATGATAAATTTTGACATGTGTACACTGGTGAAACCATCACCACAATCAAGATATTGAACATATGCATCACCTCCAAAATTTTCTCTTGTCCCTTACTCCTTCATTCCTACATCTTCCTACCCTGCCAACCTAAGTGGAAAGAGGTGACATATTGTTTTAATTTATATTTTTTAATATGACTCAGGTTGCATTTAAAAAATATATTTATTGGATATCTTTTTTCCTCTGGGAACCTTCTAAACATGTCTCATTTTTTCTCTCAGGTTCATCCTTTTTTTTTTCCCCACATTTTAAGTGATATTTGTAATTTAAGGCTACCAGACATTTGTCATTTTTGGTTTAGTCACTTATTTTTTACCCCATAAAATATTTATAACAATTTCTACTGAGATTTTCCAGTCTTTTCCTTTGTGGCTCTGGATTTTACATGAGACATAGAAAAAAAGGCACTTTATTTTATTTTATTTTATTTTAATTTAATTTAGTGGAGATACTGGGGATTGAACCCAGGACCTCATGCATGCTAAGTGCTCTACCACTGAGCTATATACCCCCCAAAGGCCTTTTATAAAATAAGATTATTTTAAAGTGCAAAGAAATACATTTGTCTTCCAGTTTTTTCTTGGTTTAATTTTTTTAACCTCTAAAACTTTGATCCATGGCCATCATTCAAAAGTCCACAAACAATAAATGCTAGAGAAGGTGTGAAGAAAAGGGAACCCTCCTACACTGTTGGTGGGAATGTAGTTTGGTGCAGCCATTATGGAGGATGAAAAACAATATGGAGATTCCTCGAAAGACTACCCTGTGATCCAGCAATCCCACTCCTGGGCACCTGTCTGGAGGGAACTCTAATTCAAAAAGATACATGCATCCTAATGTTTATAGTAGCACTGTTTACAATAGCCAAGACATGGAAACAACCTAAATGTCCGTTGACAGATGACTGGATAAAGAAGCTGTGGTATATTTAAACAATGGAATACTACTCAGCCATAAAAAATAAGTTAATGCCAACATGGATGGACCTGGAGAATGTCATTCTAAGTGAAGCCAGAAAGAAAAAGAAAAGTACCATATAATATCACTTATATGTGGAATAAAAAAAAAAAAAAAGACGAACTTATCTACAAAACAGAAACAGACTCACAGACATAGAAAACAGACTTATGGTTACTGGAGGAGGGCAGGGGAAGGGAATGGGAAGGGATAAATTGGGAGTTCGAGATTTGCAGATACAAGCTAATATATATAAAATAGATAACAAGTTTCTACTGTATAGCACAGGGAACTATATTCAGTATCTTGTAACCTATAATAAAAAAATATGAAAACAAATATATGTATGCTCATATATGACTGAAGCATTATGCTGTATACCAGAAATTAACACAACATATTGTAAACTGACTATACTTTAATAAAAATATATATACAGAGAAAAGCCCTCAAAACCAAAGAAACTTTGATCCATATGTAATTATGATAGATATTTCCCCCCAAAATGACTGTCATTTGTGCCAGTACTATTTATTAAATAATCCATATATTTTACTTACTGATTTGCAGTGACCCTTTGATTATATATTAAAATTTTCATATGTATTTGGGCCTTTTTCTTTTGTATCTATTTGGCAATTCTTAGGGAAGTTTTAAAAATTCTTGTTTCATAAGTTAAACTTTTCCAGTATTTCCCTTAGACTTTTTTCAGATAGTATTTGACATTTTTGTCTCATCATATACGTTTTATCTTTAGTTTGTGAAATGGTGTTAAGTATTATGTCTCTTTTGGGACTAGGCAAGAATAAATGTAGCATTTTATCATTTTAGTGCTTATGTTGTTGAGTGACCTAAGGTGATGCATTTATGAGTTATTTTATCGGCTTGTTATGTTTAACACCCTAGCCAAACTTTTCCTAAGGGATGACAGATTTTGAAGTAATTTTTCTGTTTGTTGATAAATTTAACTGGTACCAGACATCAGTTGTTAGGACTGCCTTGTGTTAGTGGGATTGGACATAGTTGGTGAGGTTAGGGTAGTTATAGGGCCACAAGAAGTTACAGGATAAGATTTTTGTATCAAAACTAGGAGAATATTCTAATGTCTTTTATAAAAGGGGCTTATGGGAGACTCTTAAACCTCTTGAACATAGGCTCACTGACCATTCAGCTGGGTCTGGTTTTTGGGTGGCTAGTTGAATTAGATGGCCATTTCCAACCCAGAGATCTTATGAAAAAAGTAAAGGTAGGCCAAGACTATAGATTTTAGGGGGAGAGAGTCTCCTGTATATGGTACAGCTGTTTTAAAAGTACATTATTAGTGTTAATTTCATGTTCTAATGTTAATTTTTGAACAATTTTGATGATTTATGCTAGTCTTTGGAAAGATTTTGTATATTGATTTGATATGCTAAATATTTAAATGTGCACTAAGCTTTTGATATTAAAGCTTTAAATTTGTCTAGTTAAGTTATCATAAGTTGGCTTTCTTTACAGAATAAACTTTTAACTAGGTTATCTCATGTGGAGATATTTTAAAATAAGCAATATCTTTTCCTGAGAAAGTGGACTAGTTGGGGCTTGATGGGTAGGCAAAAGCCTGAAAGATACTGATTAACTTTCAGCAGCTACCAGCTATGCAGATCCTTTTCAGTTTCTTGGAGGAGCTGTTCAAATGGATGTATCTATTCTTGTATTAAAGGGAGGAAAGTAACTTTGGTTAAAAGAATAAAACAGAAGTTTCACGTGTTGTGACACGATACCTAATGGAGAAATTTAATTTCATTACTCATCTCTGGCCTTAGTTGGATTTGTTTCAGATTGGGGTGGCCATACTCCAGAAAGGGTATTGCTGAAATAACTTAAGGGGTGTGTTAATAAGGTGTGAGTCATAGAAATAACTATGTGTTGCAGTTTAAAAGGAGAAATTGCACTACAGCTTTGATTTCAGTGTAGTCTGTAAAGTTAATTTTAGAAAAGCTGTTGTAAATGAAGTTCTCAAGTCAGGCAACTCATTGTTTGATTTTCTAGATTATCTTGTCTTTGGTTCCTTTGAATCTTTTTTCCTTCTTATTTTAAAATACAATTTTATAAATATTGTGAGCTCTGGAGTCATTATGCTTTTAGTTTAACGACTAGCTACAGAATGGAGATTTAGATGAGTTTTTATATTTTGGCCATTTCAGGAAATGATTAATACTTTATTTTTCTCATTGATGTCTTTTTCTTACTGATTTGTAGAATTTAGTTTTTAAAAATTCTTGCAGATTTAATACATTTGTAAACTTTTAAACATACACAGCTGTATATAATAAAGTGAACCTACTTATTTTCTTGTGTTTTTTCAAATATTTTATACTTTTTCCTATGTTTAAAACTTTAACCTGTCTGGATGTCTTTATATGATCTGAATGATCTAGCCTTTGGTCTGCTGATTTGAAATGATTTACAATAAACTAAACTTAAAAAAGTCAATTGGATCTATTTTAGATTTTGAGTTCCAGTATTCTGTGTTCTTTTATCTATCAAACTGCGGTATATTGTTGCCTTCTTATACTTGTTAGACTGTCACCTTCCTCACAGAATTCTATGAATGTGTATGTAGAGAATAAATGCTCTAGGGTTTTAGGAGAAGGAGAACTAGCTTATAGGCATGGTACTTGAGTTGGAGGAATAAACCACATTGAGGCTCAGGTTATGTTTTTATGCTCTGTTTTATAAATACTGTATACTTAGTTCCTCATCTAGATCATAAATTCAAGTCAGCAAATCTATTTGTGCAACATTGCTAAACATCCTGTATTCTCCATTCATAGTTTTAAATTTAAGTGGATAATCAAAATAAACAGTTTATATAAAGAATAAAAATTAACAGTATAATAATTGTAATATGTTTTATAGGACTGCTAGGATCATCTTTTCTGAACTAATTAGTTTCCCATTTCATTAAGCGAAGAGTGGTATTAGGAAGAGGATGTTCACAGACTTCTACACTTTGTCTACCTCCTTGCCTGTGCTTATATACTCATTCTTCCCTGTGTTTCTGTAGATGTCTGTTCCTCCATCTAAGGCCAGTCTCTCTACTTTTACACCAAATTCTATTTCCTCTTGTCATTTGAAAACACTACCCCTCACCCCTCAATCTCCTGCATTGTCAGTCTTTCCTTTTCTCCATTTCCCTTTCATCTTTGTCAGCATAGTAACATGCTATATTTCTGTCTTTAAAAACTGAAGTCCAACCTCATGTTCCCCTCCAGCTACCACTGTATTTCTCTCATTTCTTCACAGGAAATCGCCTCCAAAGACTTGTCCACACCTGCTGGAGTTTTAACTTTAGGATTCATTTCAGTCAGGTTTTGATCACCACCACCACTGTACTAGTTTTTGGTCAAAGTCACTAAAAATGTCTCTGTTGCTAAAATCCAATAGTCAGTTCCTAGTTTGCATTGTACTTTAATCAACACTATTTGACAGAGGTGATTAATCTCTCCTTAATATATTTTATTCATTTAGCAACCAGGGCAAATGCTCCTAATTTTCTTTCTACCTCTTCTTCTCAATCTCCTTTGCAAATTCTTGTTCATCTTCCTGGCACTGAATTGTCCTAGGGCTCAGTCTTGAAACCTGGGTTCTGTTTATACCCATTCCCTTGATGATTTTATCCAGGCTATGGCTTTAAGTATAATTCATGTGCTGAGTACTCCTAAATTTGTATCTCCAGCTTGTACAGATAAATGTCTTCACCTATCTAAGCACTATTTTTGTTTAGCTGCATACTGGACATCTCCACCTGTCTAAAATCTAACTCCTGGTCTTCAGCCCCAACCATGTCTTTCCTACATTTCTTGCATCTCAGTAAAGAGCAACTTTTTTGTATTTGGTTTACTCTAAAAGCTTTGGAATTATCTTTGCTTGTTCACTCACACCCACATTCCAGTCCTCAGCAAATTATCTTATCTCGACCCTCATAACATACTCACAGTTTGACTACTTCTTACTACTTTTGCTAATAGCTTGCCCATATCATTTCTTGCCTAGGTTATTTCAGTTGTCTCTTAAGTTTTCCCTGCTTTCACCTTTTCCCTTTATCTTTTCGACTCAAAACCCATCAGTGCTTTCTCATTTTACCCAGAGTATGGGCCGCAGTCCTTCCAATTGTCTGTAAGGAACTACATGGTTTGCTCACTGCCCCCTGCCCCCTTCAAGTGATCTTTTTAACCTCATCTTCTGCTACTTTTCATTCTTGTTTATTATACTTGAACCATATTGTTTTTATTGTTCTTTCTCACATGTCATTTGTGTTCCTGTCTCTTATACTGTGTATTAATTGATGGGCTGTCTTTTAGTAGAATGTCAGCCCTATAAGGTAAAGGATTGTGGCCTTTTTTTGCTGTTTATTCAGAACACCCTAGAAAACAGTGCTGACATATAATTAGTGTTAAATAACTATACAAATTGAATTAATAGACTGTTGTGGAAGATAGGTATGATTTGTGGTGGATTTTGAAGGATAAGTGATGATTTGATACAAAGGACAAGGCAAAGTTTTTTAGATTTGATGGTAGGGAGGATGTGAAATTGGACTTTTCAGAAAGTCATTCCTTTTGGTTTCCTGATTTGGAACCTGCAGTTGCTTCTTACAGCTGGTTTTGTCCACTCAGTTGACTGTTGATCTTCTCTAGCTGGTTGTACTTTATGATTCTTCAAAATCATGTATAAACTCCCGGACACGAGCCCATTCCTATATTCTTGAATTTGACATGTGGTTTCATCATTTATGGATTCTTCCAAGCTAGAAATATAGGACTTGTCTTAGACTCCTCCCTCACTTTCACCATGTGCTGTGGTTGCCTTGTCCTGTTAATTGTTTTACCAAAGTATCTGTATCTGCATTGACTTGATTCACTCTCATCAGATCTATTTGGCCTATTGAAATAGTCATTTAAATTGGTCTCCTTGCACCTATGTTAACCTACCCATTGGATTTTAAAATTCGATTATATTTTCCATTTGTAGAAGTCCTAATTGATTCCTGTCTACCCAGTTACTTTTGACGGTTCTGTTCTTTGCGTATTTTCCCAGTTTCCTCTTATTCTTTATGTGTATATAATGTAATCATTATCGATTAATTCCAGTATCTTAAATCTGTAGGGGTCTGATTCCTTAGTTTATTTCTGTTGTCTCTTGTTCATGGTGGCTAATCTCATTCCTATCATTTTGGGTTGTGGGCTCTTATATGGATGACAATCTTTGGCATTCCTTAGGCTCCTTGAGGGAGCATTCCACCAAAGAAGTGTGCATTCACTTCTGGCACATGCACTATGGGTATCACCAACTTGGGACCACTTAAATTTTTTTATTTGGCATTTTCAGGATCATGCAAGTAATTTGGACCTTAGAGCTATGTAAGAAGAGACCCCTGGAACCAAGGCAGAATTATGACCAAAAATCGAGGCTCTTAACTTTATTTTTGTGCTTCATTGTGTTGCTATTCATCAGTCTTCATATTTATTTTTGTTCAGGATATATCTGGAATATGACAGGAATACTTTATTTGAAGGTTAGTGACAACACAATGTCTAATCTTAAATTTTAGCAAGAAGAGTTCAGAAAATACTGTAGATAAGTTCTGTTTGTGAAATGGAAATCTGATTAAATGATGTATGTCTGCCAGTAGACTTTTTGTCACTGTAGAGTACTTCCATAAATAAATATTTTTCCTTAAAAAGATTAACTTGTACATTAAAAAGACAACATAAGATTTTATTATGGATTTAAAGGAAGAGAAACATGGTATGAGTAGTGGCATGTTTGGAATACAAACTATTTAGAATTAGTATGATCAGGTCACAGGTAGATTTTTTAACTTATGAACACTGTTTTTACAAAGAACTTATAATAAGAACTTTTGGCTTAAGCTTCATAGCTACTTGTTTTTAACTATGTTGTACGTTGAATAAAGCTCTTACTGTAGGCTCCTCTGGGTGCTTATATATCTTTTAGAGGTATATTCATTTAGTTGTTTCAGACATTATAGATGTATACAGGAACTTTTATGAAATTAAGTGTTCTTGGGTTGAAAACTACCTTTCCCTCAGTTGATTGCTCTTTACAAATGTGCCTGCTTGTATGTTATTTGATATAATCAGTGGAAAAAGATTGTTCAGATTTTAGTCTTGAAATTTTCTTAAAATTTTCCCTAGTAGTTCTTTTTAGTCACTCCAGTTGACATCCATTTATCAGTTGAAGAACAGAATTTATGAAATTAGTTTCATTAGTGTCATTTGTTTTAAATTCTCTTTTAGTTTAAAGAAAGTGATGGCAAAGGCAAGAGTAACTGAAATGCCATGGTAGTAAGAAAACAGATTTCAAAATTTTTATATTTACTTAAAATTCAGTAGTATACTGATCAAACTTGCTTCCTTTTTCCCTTCTGGGCATATGTAAATAACAATTCTTTTTTTAAAATTTGTGTTTAAACTTTTAAAAGTGTAATATTGTGCATTCAGGGTAGTTACGTAAATTTCTGTTTTAATGCAGAAGAAATTAACGTTGAACAAATGACCTGTACATAATCTCACTCTAAAAAAAATGTAATGATTCTCATTTTTATGTAGTCTCAGACTATGTATGTATGTAATTGTGCTCAACATAAATAATTTTCAACTTTTTTGTTATGTAATGTATTTTGCTGCAGTACACTGTCTTAATTATTTTAAACAGTTTGATGTTTAAATGTGTGATATTTCTGTAGGTATCCCTCACTTAATTTCACTGCTTTATCATTATAAACAGTAGACCCATCATTATATATATATTTTTTATCCTTTTTGATTAAGTAATTCTGTTGAACTTATAGTCATTGCTCCTTGATTTTTTTTATGTCATTTAAAATTTTAGGTTTTGTATTATTTGTTACATTAATATAAACAGATTATCAAGCCTTCTGAGAAGTTTACAAAATTTAACTCAGTGTGCAACTCAGTTTTTGTATGAACAAACTTAAGTTATGGGAAGGCAAGTAAATAGAATTTTAAAACTATTTGATTAACATTTATAATACATACTCAGACGGAACAGAATATGTATATCCATTCTGTTAACTTTTTCTCGGAGTGGTGGTGGGGGATTAGAGCAAGTCAGGGCTAAAAGCTCTCATCTCTTATTTTAACCTGTGATCCATACATACCCTTCAGAGTGTCCAGAAATATTTTGACATTATATGTATACCTTAGTGAGTATGTATACTTTTTTGTTTGTTTTAAGGAAGGACTGATACCTTTTATAAGTTTTTTTGACTGATTTATGTCCAAATAAAAGATAAAGCCAGTGATTTGGGTTTGATTTCTTAGGACCCCATGGATATCTCTCTCCTGGTTCACCTAACAGAAATCTGTACCACTGTTAGCTGGTGTTTTTTGTTTTTTGGGGTATATTTCCTTTTATTCATTATTCTATTCACAGATTTTATTTTGTACATTTTTGTGATTACACTGAATATATAGTTTTTTTAAAAAATTGAAGTATATTTGATTAACAATGTTGTGTTTCAGGTGTACACCCTTAGCTATTCTATTAAAATTGAAATCTATTAAGGTTTAAGAAATGATTAGGTTAAAAGGTCATTAATATTACAAAGGGAACGTGATAATATGGGAGAAATTAATGTTGGTGTATTTTGTTGTCATCTCAGATTTTATTAACTCAGCATATATACATTAAATTGCTTCTGTGGACTTAGAGAAAATTTTGATGACCTGATTCCTTTCACCTTCAGCTAAATTAACGGTTTCAACCTCTTCTTCCCCTTTCTTTTATTTTTCTGTTGTCTCCCCCTTCCCAACTTAAAAAGTGTCTTCTTGTCTTTGCTCTTCTCCCTGTATTCCCCTGGATTTCATTGCTCATTTCCTTTTGCCTCCTTTCCCCTCTCCTTACATTACTCTTTTGCCCACGGGAATAATGTGAAACTCTGATATATATTGATATCGTAGTATGTATTAATTTTGCCATTTTTAAAAATAAGCAAGAAATTGAGCATTTTAAGAATTTCTCTTAAACTAACAAAATTTAAAATAACGCAAGTGAGACTGCATCCATGATTCTGGCACAAGCCTTTCTTTCGTTTTCATATTCATCTTAAGCTATATGATACATGAAATATTTTGATCATACAAGTAAAATTATGATTTTGACCATTCAGGATTTAATTGAATTTAACAAAGTCTTAGCATTTACAGTTTTAATTAGCAATGTTTTATTGAATTGATATTTTAACCCATTCTGATGTTGTATATTTTATGTCTCTTTCAGGTTTTCATATTATATGTAATATTGCTATGAATATCTTTATATATGCTTTTCCTTGTAAATTTCTTAGGGTAAAGAATCGGGAATAGTGGATTAAAGGCCTGCAGACATTTTCTTGACTCTAAGTTTGTCTTGGTGCTCTGGTTGGGCTCCTCCTAGATGCAGAAAGAGAGCTCAAATGAAGAGGAATTGAATTAATTATGTGAAGGGAATCTCATGAAAATCCAAAGATGGGAATTGTGATTCTTCTAGGCTTATACGAGACCTGGAAAGGGGAACTAGAAAATCATCAGACCATTTGAGGAGTTTCAGAGTTCTTGTAGTCTCCTGGCCTGTCTTCTTCCTGAATGTTTGTTTCTTGCTCTGCTTAATCATAGATTTTGCTCTCCTAATACCTAGGCTGCACATGGCTGCAACTTACTCTTCATCAAAGCCTTTCTGACTTTGACTTGACCTTTTTTTCAGAATCTGTGGCTGCTGCTAAATGCCTTAGCCTCTTTTCTTACCCCAGAGCAAAAATCAATGGAGTTCTAACTCATTGTTTTGTCCTTTATCCTCCCCCAACCCTCTGCAAAGTTGAAGGACCTAGTAGCCTGTGGATGGTAATGTCAAAACAAACAAAAAGCCAAAAATAAAAGTCTTTTAAAAAGCATTTCTGCTTGACCAGTAACACTTAGGCACAGTAAAAATATGTCTAATTAATTAAAAATCTTGGATAATTCATGAATTGTCAGGGAAGAACAATTATGTGTGGAGATCCTTTTAGTATTTTGTTAGCACATGATGCCTTTTCCCCTTCATCTGGTTAAGACTGTCTCTTAGTAAGTCCAGGATTATGTTAATATCGTTAAAATTTTTGCTTACTGATTAAAAATTGCTAAGATAAGGTGATTGCCAGCTTTGTTTTTGCAATATAACTTGTTTTGTAGTATGGAATAAAAAAAATCGAGAAAAGCATCTAATTTGTACCTTATTTTAGTGCCAAATGACATGTCTTAACATTTTGATTTTTATTTTGTTGTGAGTCCATAATACCTTGTTTTATCCCACTGTATTATTAGGCTGTTAGTTACTGAAATAAAGGTGCTCACAGTTTATGAATGAGCTTGGATCTAAATGAAGGAATGAACTACCTCTATTTTCTTTGCTGTTAAGAGTGTGATACTTTTAATGAATATCCAGTTTGCTGGTAGTAGTTAATGCCTCTTTATGTCCTTATACAGTGATATTCATGAAGATTGTATGATAAGAGGGAAAAAAGCTAAATACTAATAGTGTCAAAAGTAAATGTTTGGGGGAAAAAGTAATGCGATGGCTAGGTTTTTTTCCTTCTGTTAGGATCACGTGATTTAAAAAGAGAGGAATGTGTTATCCTCCTTCTAGTTACCATGGTTTTTAAATTGCATATTTGAATTGTAGTTGGCACAGTAATCAAGTATGTGATTTAAAAAACTAACTTGCTTTGATTTGTAAATCAGGTTAAATCTGAAATACCAATAGAAAGAGCAGAGATTTTGTGTGTTTAATTTTTATAAGACTGATTGACTTTTTTTTTCCTTTTTTCACATTTAGGTTTTATAGAATCACATTAACAAAAGCACCATGGAGTTTTATGAGTCAACATATTTTATTGTCCTTATTCCTTCAGTAGTCATAACAGTAATTTTCCTCTTCTTCTGGCTTTTCATGAAAGAAACATTATATGATGAAGTTCTTGCAAAACAGAAAAGAGAACAAAAGCTTATTCCTACCAAAACAGATAAAAAGAAGGCAGAAAAGAAAAAGAATAAAAAGAAAGAAATCCAGAATGGGAACCTCCATGAATCAGATTCTGAGAGTGTACCCCAGGACTTCAAATTATCTGATGCCTTGTCTGTAGAAGATGAGCAAGTTGTACCTGTTCCACTGAATGTGGCTGAAACTTCAAGTAGTGTTAGAGAAAGAAAGAAGAAGGAAAAGAAGCACAAGCCTGTACTAGAAGAGCAGGTCACCAAAGAAAGTGATGTATCAAAGATTCCATGCAAAAAAGTAGAACCTGTCCCAGTTACTAAACAGCCCACCCCTCCCTCTGAAGCAGCTGCCTCAAAGAAGAAACCAGGGCAGAAAAAGTCTAAAAATGGAAGCGGTATTGTAATCTATTTAACTTTATTACATGATTATATTTTAATAACTTTAGAGTGTGAAGTTCAGGTATCTTTTTTAAGTGTACACGCAAATGTTAAGTACTGAATCTGAAATCGAGATCATTATCCTTTTCACTGTGCTTTCATTAATTGCTGTTAGAAATAATTAGTATTGATCATAAAACAGCATTTAAAACTAAATTTCATGTGACAAATATGGAAAAGACCTTTAATAGTAACATGTAACATCTAACTGTTATGCTAAAACCGCTAAGGACCTGTAAATATCAGTACTTAGAAACTTACATGTATTTCAACCAATACTTTCTAATCAGTGTGATAGGAATTAAAGATGAAAAAAAATCAGATATTTTCACCCTTGATTGATTCATTTTGCAAACATTATACATCTGTTTCATGCTAGATGTTATATTAAGTACTAGGACTGTATGAAGACTGCATTTCTAAGGTAGTCGCATGCTAACTGCAGACACAAACAGAATTAGGTTATTATACTGTAAAAGGTTTAGTATAATGATTTAGGTATGTCTAAACCAGTGTAAGAGTTCTAAGGTGGGACACTTAGAGCATGTAATGCCTAAAATTATCTTAAAGGTTGAATAAATACTAGCTAGCTTTCCTTGGTGGCTGGAGTATTCCAAGGAGAGGAGTTAACAGGTACAATGGAATGGACATGAGAAATGGTGTGATGATGGGTGAAACTGCAAACAATTTGCTGTGTATGAAAGGGCTTGTGTTTACTATTAAATTGTTTTTGTATCTTAATTTGTGGGTTATTAAATTAGTTATTTTGGATTTTAAATATTTGCTTGCCAGCTATGATCAAGACTTGATACTATGGAAATGAGAGTAAGCACCCCACATTTTAGTTGGGGAGGAGGACATATATGTTAAGAGATGTACAAAGTACAGAAGTAGTACAGAAGCCAAAACAGCTACTACTTATGGGGACCAGGGATGAAAAGCTTTACAGAGGAGGCAGTGCCTGAGTTGGGTCTTCCAGAATGAATCACTTCATTGAGCAAATAGTGGGTCTCATTCCCTATTGGCCGAAGATGATGCATGAAGACATAAAGGTACAAGAGTACAGCGTATCGTTGAACCATGAAATGGGAGGTAGGGAGTGGTAGCTGAAAAGCTGAGCACAAAACGGCTAGCTGAACAGAACACAAAATGGTAGCCGAAAACAAAGCTGAAATCAGGATTTTTGTATACAGTGCTAAGGAGCTGGAATGTTACAGTTTAGCCATTGTGGAAGATTATGTCAAGCAGGTTATTTTATATGGTCAGATTTATATTTTAGAGAAATATCTTTGGCAGAACTTGGGAGGACAAGTTTCATGTGTTTGATGTAGGCAGACTTGTTAAGAGATTATTGTTTTCCAAAATTAAGTTGAAGGACTGAGCTATGGTAGTGACAGAAGAAACAGTAGATTAGAGAGATCTACAAAGCAAAAATGACATGACTAAACTTACTGGATAGGGTATGGCAGAGAAAGGAGAAAGTAGGATCAAAGATGATTTCCAAGTTCTAAGTTAGATCAGGGTTGGCAAACCATAACCTGTGAGCCAGATCTGGTCTGCTTCTTATTTTTTATGGCCCATGAGCCAAGATTGGTTGTTAAATTTCAGAGAGTTTGGGAAAAAAATCGAAAGGAGAGTAATATTTTGTTAAATGTGGAAATCATATGAAATTCAAACCTCCATGTCTGTAAGTTAGTTATTTTGAATGCAACCACACTCATGTTTTTACTATGTCTGTGCCTGGCTTTCACGCTGCAACAGCAGGTGGATAGTTGTGACAGAGTCTAAATGGCCTGCAAAACCTGAAGTATTTACTGTTGAGTCCTTTACAGAAAGAGCTAGCCAACCTCTGATTGGTTGATGTTGGTAGCACTGAGATGGGGAATAATGGAAAGAGAATGGATGTGTACGGAAAGGAGAATGCTTTCAGTTTGTGTTTCTGGTGCCTATGGGGGCCACTTATATATGGGGCCGTTCAGGATGCAGTAGGAAATTTAAGTGCAGAGGCGTAAGGCTGGAATACAGATTTAGAAGCCTTAAACATGAAGGTAATGGTTGAAGTTGTGGGTGTGAATAAGATCATTTCAAGGAAAGTATTTAAAATGAAGACACAACCCTGAAGAATATCAGCATATGAGGTATTCAGTAAGAGCAGCTTACAAAGGAGACTTCAAAGGAATATTCTGAGAAATTATGGGAGCTGATAGGAGAGAATTTAAATATTATTTATTTTATTGTGGTAAAATAAATATAACATAAAAATAACCATTTTAACCATTTTTAAGTGTATAGTTCTGTGGCATTAAGTACAGTCACATTCTTGTGCAGTCATCATCACCAGCCATCTCAGGAACTTTATCAATCTTTCCCAACTGAAATTCTGTACCCATTAAGCACTAATTCCCCATTCTTCCCTCCCTCTCATTCCTGTCAACTACCTTTTAATTTCATATCATACTTTATATGATTTTATACAAGTGAAATCATACAATACTTGTTTTTTTGTGGCTGGCTTATTTCACTCAGCATAATGGAGAGGAGAGAATTTTTGAGGAGGAAGAGACCAGTAGTATGAAATGCTAAATAGAAATCAAATAATGATTAAAGGATATAATTGATAAGAGTATGGCATTTGGGACACTAGGGACCTGAGTAAAATCTTTCATGGATATAATAGAGGAGATAAAAATCAGGTTGCAATTAGTTGAGAAATGATTTGTAGGAAAGGAAGTACAGACTATTCTTTTTGTCAGTATTAGAAGGAAATGGGTGTGGGAGGAGAGGGATTACAGTGGTGGGAGAGATTTTATTTTTTGAGATAAGAGATTTGGCCATGCCTTTAAACTGAGTAGGGAGGGGTAGGAGTGACAGAGAAATGGGATATTAAAGATGGAGCAAGTACTAGAAGTCTTGATGAAGTTAAAAAGCGGGTGTGGTAGAGTAAGAAAGCTAGAATGATAAGTGAAAGAATTGTCTATCAGTTTAAAATTTTGGTGGTAAAGCATTCTGGGAAGTATTCATTAATAATCAAATCTTTCCTGGTGTGTTCATTGTTTGCTATGATGATTTTTTTGTTTTTAATAAAGATGATCAGGATAAAAAGGTGGAACCTCTTATGGCACCTTCAAAAAAGCAAGAATCATTACCCCTGCATCAAGAGACTAAACAAGAAGGTGGATCAGGAAAGAAGAAAGTTTCATCAAAGAAGCAAAAGACTGAAAATGGTGAAATGTGTAGATATATATTTTTATTTATTTATTTCTTTTGATACGTATTTTTATAAATACTAATTTTAGAGAAGTATATTAGGGCAAGGACCCTAGAGACCTCACATGCTCTCTGATTCCCAGCTTAATGTGTACTGTAACAACTTTAATACTGATGCAAGTCCAGAGTTCTGTTGGCCTTGTGGCTTTGTAGTACTTTGGCAGATGTGCAGGGTATAAGTTTGTGATGAAGAACTTTATCTGAAATTTTAAAAGGACGAAGCATATATAAATATTCTCACTCTTAACTGAGTTTTGAAAATAATGTAAATAGTATACAAGCTCTATAGAAGAAAAGCATTCCTGAAATATTTGTACTTTTTAGTATTTTTAGTATTTAGTATTGTACTTTTTAAAGATTATCTTGAGAACATTAGCTAGGTCTGTCACTACCCTATGTTCCTAATTATTTACCAAGCAATTTGTATGTATGTGTATATATGTATATATACATGGGAAGCATCCTATTAAATGTGATGGCACAATTTTTATTCATTCAGGATTGTCTAAGGAAGACTTAGCTATGAAATTTATGTAGATTAAACAGTGATTTTTATAATATTGGGCTATGGTATCAAGTAGTACTAGAAAATAGTAAAATTGGAAAGGGAAAAGATGAAATTCTTTGATTTGCATTAAAATTACGATATATCAAGCAACCAGGTACAGAAAAATATTACCCCAAAATATTTGATAATATTAAATATTTATTACAGATTTCATATAAAAGAACTACGCATGTCCTAAAGTTGCTGTTGTTGTTTCTTAAAGTAGGGATATAGTGAGACTTCCATATGGGTGTAGAAGTTTGTATCTTTTACCCAGAGATATCAGACTTAAATGTTCAAGTTCTTAGAGTTCTTATTAAAATTGGGAACAATATAAGGAGGCTTCCTTCTTCCACTTTTAATGTTCTGGATGGAAGTTTCAGCCACTCTAATAAGATGTGTCGAGGAAATTAGAGGCATAACTATTAGAAATGAGAAGATATCTGCAAGGAACAGTGTCTAATTTTTGTATCTAGCAAGTGAAAAAAACTCCATTAAGAATTATCAATTGGATAAGAACTCAATGAAGTACCAACATAAATAGAAAATAATATTTTTCCTTGAGCACTCATTATGAATGGATTCTTAGTTAAATCAGGAGAAACATGAGAACTAACTAAACTGTAAAGGTTGTATAAGAAGGATTTTACAGATACTTGTTAGGGAGACAAGATGTGTAACACTCTTTGGATAACATAAATGATTTACTATAAAATATTGAACGGGTACTGCTTAATTAGAAGAGTGTTTTGACTTGTTAAATGATAAAATAGGAATTTAAAGCTAAATTGAGCTGGTCTTAGAGATTTGAAAATAAGTACATTTATCACTAAACTTAACTGTGCTTACATGTTATTTAATTACTCTGTTAATGAAAAAACCCTGAATAATTTTGATTTTGTTGAACTTCAGTTGCAGTCTTGGTAGATGAACCCCTCATTCATGCAACAACTTACATTCCTTTGATGGATAATGCTGACGCAAATCCTGTGGTGGATAAGAGAGAGGTTGATCTGATTAAGCCTGACCAAGTAGAAGGAATTCAGAAAACAGGGAGTAAAAAACTGAAGATTGAAACTGACAAAGGTAATATACAGAATGTGACAGTCAGTTGTATTGAAAAAATACATTTTTCAGTTCTGATGGAGTTAGTGCATTTTCCTCATAGAACCAATGACTTGCAAAAGACTAATAGAATCTTTGTCGTAAAAGATTTATTGATAGTTTTCTAATCCAGCCTTCTTAGTTTTGTAGAGCTGGATTTTGGACTTCGACTTGCCTAATAAGATCTTATAGCTGTTTTGCTGTCTGGTGATATTTTCCCTGTTGTTATTGTCTCTGAGAGGTTTCTATGCTAATTCACAACTGCCTTTTACTATTATTATTTTTAATAGACTTTTTTAAAGAGCAGTTTAGGTTCACAGAAAAATTGAGTGGAAAGTACAAAGTTCCTATATACCCCTTGTTCCCATACATGTACACAACTGCCTTTTAAAACTTGTAATATAGCTGAAGTATTAAAAGCTCTGGACTCCTTTGGGTCTAATGGATGGCAGTTGCTTTTAAGAAGAGGAAGCTGTTGTCTAATATAAGAGCCCTGGAGGAACTGAGGTGGGTGATTCAGGGGATGTGTGATGCGTGAATTTTTTTAAATGTGAGGATTACTTTTATCTATTTGATCTTTGTAAAATCAAAATTCCTTTTTATAATTGTCTTTAAGCTTATTTCTCATCTCTAAAACTTGGTTTATATGTCATGAATATTATGATTAAATGAGAATATTTGTGAATATATTTAGTCCAGATACTAGCATGTACTAGACATTTGAATGTTTTTTAAGTTTTTAAAGTAAGGTTTTATTGGCACTTTAATATTCTGCAGTTTGAGCAAATTTTTAGTTAATGTAATTATTCCATATTGTATTAAAGATGATAAACACTCTTCCTCTCTTGATTAGAGCGTTTACTCTTGTTTGACCTGAAATGTTAATCTATTTTCTCTTGGTTATTGACTTTCTGGGTCAAGAATTCTGGCTGCTTACTTTTGTTGAAGCTATTACTTGTATCTTTTAAATGTTAATTCTTTTTTTTTTTTTTTTTTAAGAAAATGCTGAAGTGAAATTTAAAGATTTTCTTCTGTCCTTGAAGACTATGACATTTTCTGAAGATGAGGCCCTTTGTGTTATAGACCTGCTAAAGGAGAAGTCAGGTGTGATACAGGATGCTTTAAAGAAAGTAAGCATATTTTTAATTATGGACATATTTGGGGGCAGTGAGTAGAAGTTCATCAAGGAAGACTTCTGCTAGAGCAATAAATTATAAATTATTTTCACCCTTTATATCCCTAAGCACATAGTCACATTTAAAAGTTCTGGAATGCCTTCATAAGTTACTTCATGTATCCATACTAATCAGTACACTAATTTAGTTCAGTCAGGTGTCTGAGTCATCGAGGTTTTAACAAAAACAAATTCCTTATAATAAATAAGATGATTTATATGACTTTAAAGTCATTTGTCACTTGGCTAAGATGAATGGAAGTATTTAAGGCAAGGTCAGGTGATTTCTTGATAACATATGGAATGTTTTTGTGGCTGAAGACAGCACCATTCAAAGTGCCTGGGAATCTTTTTCTTGTGTGTGTGTATAATATTACCCTTCTAAAATAAATGATTTAGATGATAGAATCACTGCTGTGACTGACTAAAATTTGCAAAAAATGAAAAGAAATCTGTGGAAGTTAGTATTTAATTTCTCATAGGTCACACTCACTATATTATCTCACACACTATGTCATACTGGGAAAAGTGACAAGTTTTTAAGTGTTACTTACATAAGGTAAAGATGACATGGTACCTGGTGTTCAGTATTAGGTAGTGGACTTAATTGTTCTTATTCTAAACATACACAAACACACACACACTCTCTCTCACACACTCCTAACACTTTTCTGCTTTAAAACTTTTAGTGCATTCCATTTTTTCTTAAAGACTACCCTAGTCCAAGCCATCACCTCTCATCTGATTACCTTCCATAGTCTCCTAACTGATATTTCCATGTTCCCTTGTAGCCTTCAGTTTTTTCTATACAACTGCAAGGTGTATGAGGTTATATTACTCACTGCTTCAAAAACCCTTTGGTGCTCTCTCTTTGCACTTAGAACATAATCCAGAGTTTTTAGAAGGCCTATGCCTATCTCTGTCTACAGCCTATCTCATGGAATTTTTCCCCATTCCCTTATTAGAGCGTACCAAACATCTTCTTTGGTCTGGACTGTCCTAAAACCCCCAAGCCCTAATTTTTTCCCATGGCTAATTCCTCCTTTACATCTCCATTTAAGTATTATTTCCTCATCTAAGGCTAATCTGAATTCCTAGTCTAAATTATTCTTTCTGCTATTCTTTATCATAACTATCTGGACTTTTTTTTTTTTTGTCATAGCACTTGTTATAGCATTATAAGTCTGTTCATACTTCCAAGAATCTGTTGACAGTGTGTTTTATAAATCTGTGACATCTTACAATGTCATATGCTTGGACAGTCTCCTTGTGATACCAACAATAGCTCAGGGTAAACAAGGTGTTTGAGGGTCAGCAGAATAAGTGCAATAACTTTATGACTTTGAATACAAAGCAGATTATTCTGTTGCAAGGAACTTTCTCAGAGTTCTTGATTGAAGAATTTGTCTCTTAATTTACTTTAATTTAATTGGGTTGGTGTATGTCTTAAAAGGGTTCTTACTTATTTTGGGGGATTGAGAAAATCTAGCAGGGAAAAGCCTCCAGCTAAAGTGACTGTGTTACTACCTAACTTTGAAATTACTGCTTTTTAAAATTAATTGCTTCAGTTGTTTTTCTTCTGACTAAAGATGTTGGTGGTAGCTTATGGGTGCAAGAGTAGTCATTTTATTGCTTGAGACAGCTTTGGTCTCTAGAGACTGGGTGGTAAATCACACTCACCTTGATAGCTGTATGAGGCGGCCACGGGGCAAGTTGGAGACTGTTAAACGTAAGGTTTTGAAATAGAGTAATTATTTTGAAACTTCACATTTTTCCTTTTCCATGGAACCTTTTGCCTTTCAATTAAAATCTTGTTCTGGGTTTCTCATGGAGTGGTTCTATTCTTACCTGCAGGGACTTAGTGTTCTTGTAAGTCCCCTATATCTGGGAAAACTAGGTAAGTTTAATTTCTCCCTTTTTCTGTCATGGAAATTGAGTCTTGGTCAAACCTTTTAGTTGATTTCAAGATCCTGGATGTAAATGAATCCCCACACCTAATAAAGACCACCTCAGAGAGAGGGAAGGATAAATGCAGGAGCACAAGCAGAGGCATGGGATAGAGATAGAGGAGTTAGACGACTTGCTGACCAAGTAGAAGCGGTGGCTAAAGAAGAGTCCAGAATGAATGCTTGTTTTTGCTGTGGAGTAACTGAATAGATTGTGGTGACAGTAATATTTGTGAACACTTTGGAGAGAAAGAGAGAATAGAGGATTGTGAAAATTTTAGAAAGTTGTTTTAACAACGTGGAGCATTTAAGTGGCTACAATCATTTCACAGTTGAATGTAAATTTCTCTGGAGTTGAAAAGAGATTGCAATGGGAGTAATTTAGGAAAGTAATCCACTATCACCAGTACATATGTGATGTATATTAGACCATAGAGGATATGGGGAGTGGTAAGAAAGTTCAAGAATGAACCTTGAGAAGCACCAACATTTAAAGGCCAGGGAAAGCCACCACAAAGGGTTCAGAGAGGAGAAACACCAGGAAACAGTGGAATCAAAGTTGCCTAGGGAGGGTGGGGAGGTGAAGGGTCAGGAGAAAAGATAACAATGATATGGTTTAGAGCAATCAAGGAGAGTACAGATTGAAAAATTGGATTCGATATCCTTAGTGAAAGCAGTTTCATTGGCGTACTAGACTGTAAATAAGTGATGAATGAATAGGAAAGGTGACAGTGAGTGTCCACTTTTAATAAGCTTAGATGGGAGGGGAAAAACAGTAAAAGCTAGAGAGGTTGCAGAGTTGGAGAGGAGATGTTACATTGTGTGTGTTTAAGCTACAAGACAGTTCTGTTTTGCATTTAGAGTATAGGTTAAGATCCTGGACTCTAGAGTCAGATTTTCTGGGTTCAAATCTGGACTCTCCTACTTTGAGCTTTGTGATTTTAGATTAAACTACTGAACCTCAGTGCCTCAGTTTCTCCATCTCTAAAATGGGAATGATAATCAAGTTTTGAGGATTTAATGAGATAATACATAGAGATGCTTAGAGATCCTAGCATTACAGTAATTGCTCAAAAATGTTGACTGTTAGTATGATTACTAGTAAGAAAATATTTAAAATGTATTTGATAATTTTAGTTGATTATTAATTTCTTAGTGTTGACTTTTAAATATATTTGCCTCAATTATGTGATTTTAGGGGGGAGGGTATAGCTCAAGTGATAGAGTGCATGCTTGGCGTGCATGAGGTCCTGGGTTCAATCCCCAGTACCTCCTCTAAAAATAAATAACAAACCAAACTACTACCTCAAAAAATTACGTGATTTTTTTTTCCAACTCTAAGTTATTAACTATTTTGGCCCCATGCTATGTGTATAACAAGAGGAAGTCTGCCTGTTTAAAATTTTTCCTGCTTTCTCTCTTCTCTCTCTACTTTTGCTAATTAATTACAGCATTTGTTTATCAGATACTTGCAATACTTAATGTTTGTTTTGTGACTATAATTTTAATGTATCTTTTAGTCTTAATTCTACAGCTTAATGGTGAATTCAAAGCTTGAAACTAATTCTTTTGCCATAGCTTGTGTATTCATCTCTTGGTTGACTAAATTTTTTTTTCCTGGAATTTCTTTAAGAAAGTCTTATGGTAACTGTATTTCCCAAATTCTGGCAAGTTGAAATGCTTCTGTGTTGTCTTTATACTTGAATAATAATTTGGTGGGGTGTAATGTTTCTGGGTTTCACTTTCTTTCCTTGAGAATTTGTCATGCTTGCTTTACCATTGTCTACATTTATATCGCTGGATAGAAGTCTGAGACCAGACTGAATTTTGCATTTTTTTCATGTATTTTTGTCCAAGTATGCTGTCACAATAAAAGCATCCTTAGCATAATCAACCAAGTTTTTATTATTTTATTGAGCTTTTCCAGTGGCCACCCTACTGTACAAACCTAAGGAATTCAGCTTCTTTGAAGTTACAGTAATTTTACTATCATGTGGCCTTGCATTGATTCCTATAATATTTCCTGGGACAAAGCAACTCATGGTGATATTTTTGTCACAATTTTTGTCTGTTCTTGACAGTCTTATTCTGGTAATCTCTTACTTTTTCTCTTGGCATTTGGTTTTTCTTACTATTTTCCTTCCTTTTTTCTTACATTTTGCATAAACCGTGTTTTCTTTCTTTTTGACTAATACTCCTGTTCCAATGAGGGATGTTCCTCTTGGATCATATCTGTGGCTGGAGGTTGATAATGAACGGCCAAGGCCATCTGTTCTCCTTGGGCTATGCGTGAAAATGAGTTCTTTTAGCCTTTCCTTCTTCTCAGATAAAAGGCTTCACTACAGAGAGTCTCACTTTAGAGAATCTCTCTTAATTCTGCCTCACTGACCAAGCTTCTCTCTCTGAGTGAAGTTTATATGTATGATTTCTCCTTTATTCCTACTTCTACTTCTTGAGACCTTCTACCAAGAAAATTCCAGTCTTCTACATTTGCACTGGTTGCTCATATCACGAGGGATTGTTGGCTTTACCTTTGAGTGTATGTCTGTTAACTTCAGGTGTGTACCCATGGCACCTCTGTAGTCTTAGGTGTATTCTGATAGAGTTGTTGAGCATCTGTTTGATCTCCACCACTTTTGGCAGTCTTTCCTTATATTGTGCTTTGACATTACAGATGATCATTTCATTTTGGTTCAGTTTGCATTTTGGTTTCATACTCCTCTTTTGCTCTTTTAGGAAAAGGGAGAGATTAGTGTCTTGATTCTGGGTTTAAAAATGGAAATTCTATAATTTTTTATAAAAATCTGTTTCTTGATTGATAAATATTTTATGCATCAGAATATATAATGATACAATGGTTTTTCTGAATGATACTTAACTGACCAGTGTTTGGCAATCATTCTACTTTATATGTAATAGCAAATTCTGCATTGACCTAAGAACACTTATATCAGATAGTTCATTTTCATTAATTTCTTTAGCTGATGTTAACTAATTCTGTATTGATTTCTCAATTGTAGTCAAGCAAAGGAGAGGTAACTGCACTCCTACATCAGCTTCAGGAAAAAGACAAGTTACTTGCTGCTGTGAAGGAGGATGCTGCTGCTATGAAGGATCGGTGTAAGCAGTTAACCCAGGTAAAGGCATCCTTATATTTAAGGATTATACTTTCTGAATTGGTGCAATGAAGGATTTTAGAAATTGTCCATAATTCTTGATTTATTTGTGTAAAAAATTTATACTTGGTAAAAGTAATTTTCTTCTAGAATTTTGACAGTAGTGAAGAGTCTCACTCTTTCATATCATTATAGCCTACAGCTGAATTGTGTTTAAAATTACAGTACTTATAAGTATACTCATTTCAGAACAATGGAAACATTTAGACACTGGGAGTATGTTTCAATTGGGTCTGACCTAAAATTATTCTGTAGAAGCACAAAACTTGGTGTCATCTTGTTTAAATCCAATTTATAGGATAAATATGAAACTCTTACATAGGTAATTTATTTATAAGGGTTTTTGTGGTATTTGTAATTTTTTATCAATGAATTTTACTCTGAGAGACCTTTTAAAAACATGTAAACCCCATAAATTTTACTGAGAGACCTTTAAAAATCATGTAAAAATGCAAACTTCCAGTTATAAAATTGTTAAGTCCAGGGGATGTACTGTACAACATCGAGACTATAATTATTAATACCGTACTGTATATTTGAAAGTTGCTAAGGGTAGATCTTTATAAAAAGTTCTCATCACAAGAAAAAATATTTGTAATTATGTATGATGATGTTAACTAGACTTACTGTGGTGGTGATTTCACAGTATATACAAATATTGAGTCATTGGGTTATATACCTGAAACTAATATAATATTCTATATTAATTACATAAAAAATTGTATAGACTGAGAACATAATTGAAATTCCATAGTGGCCTCATTCCTCTTGAAGTGCTTGCTTATCCTTTTAGGAGTTAATAGTAAGTGAGGTTTATTTCTGTTAATATTCACATAGCTACTTGATGACATTATGAGAGTGGCCTCATTTGAATACAAAATCTTTTCTATGAATTACAGGTAAATAAAAAAAAGTCAACAGAAAACTTGGTCAGATTAAGATTAATCAGAGTTGTTGCTAAAATAGACATGTTTCTTTACGATTAGAAACTTTGGTTTTATGTGACTATAGTTTTCTGATTATTGTAAAAATTTAAAAGGGAAACTACTTTGTGTAATTCATCGCATTGTATACTTAATATATGTGTACTTTTTCCTAAGTGTATTATGTACATCAGTAGAACAATTTGCAAATATAAATGAACTAACACTTATGGGCAACCGTCAGTTAAATAAAAATCTTAAATTTTATCAAACAATTTCTTAGAGCAAGGGGAATGGACTGATCATACCTGCAGATAACTTTAAAGTTACTTGGCTTTCTTGTACTTTGATAATTAGTATTTGTTCTAAGAGTTCACTATACTTGGAACACAAAACAAAATCACCCTTTTAAGGTTTGATTTGGGAAGGTAATAAAACTTTCTGAGTTTTACTTTCCTTATTCCAAGCTTTCATTCTGCTGTAAATATTATCTCATCTCTTTCCCTTGGGAAAGAGACTTTCTGTGTCTCTCTCTTTTTGAAATTAGTTTTTAAATTTATTTTTTTAATGGAGGTACTAGGAATTAAACTCAGGACCTTGTGCATGCTAAGCATGTGCTTTACCTCTGAGCTATACCCATACCCCTCTCTTTCCTTTTGGCCTTTTCTGTAC
The DNA here is from genome assembly GCF_009834535.1 of Camelus ferus. Taxonomy (NCBI): domain Eukaryota; kingdom Metazoa; phylum Chordata; class Mammalia; order Artiodactyla; family Camelidae; genus Camelus; species Camelus ferus. The sequence goes on from NC_045701.1 coordinate 55,675,661, forward strand.
CCTAAAAGAGAGCTAGTACTTGCAGATGATGGAGAATTAACTGTTTTGTTTTAAAAATGTTCTTTCTTGGAGTCAAGTTAGAATGTAGGATTTATTCCAGGTTCAGCTCTTGAACTCTTAGACCAGAAAGTGCATTTGAAATACAAGTAAACAGGGCAGCAGAGTGTTTATGAAGAGAATTGGTGTAAAGAGCAGGTAAGATGCAGAAGACAGTTTTTAAAAAAACCTGGGACCTTGCCTTTTAAGCAAGTACCTGTTTCGGAGTTCATGATTGCTTTACTGGCATCATTTTTGCTAATGTTAAAAAAGTTTTCTTCTTAATGTAATCTTGTTCTTACTTTTTTAATAACAAATTTTTTTGTAATTTTTTTCTGGCTTACTCTTCTAGGAAATGATGGCAGAGAAAGAAAGGAGCAATGTGGTTATAGCAAGAATGAAAGATCGAATTGGAACATTAGAAAAGGAACATAATGTGTTTCAAAACAAAATGCATGTCAGTTATCAAGAGACTCAACAGATGCAGATGAAGGTACATTTTCATTCTTTGAAAAGAAAATTAAATGTTTGTATTCATTTAATTAGCAAACTTTTAAGTGCCTAATATATGGAAGGCCTTGTGCTGGGCATAGGATAAATGGCTAATTAAACTGGCTCCTTGTTCTTCAGTAAGCAACTTTTCTAGGTGGAGAGGCTGGAAGCTGACAAGTAAATCCTCCATTAAGTAGAGGTACACATTGAGTGCTTTGGAACAATGGAGATGAAAGTTGGGAAGAGGACTGATAAGGAAGACTTGTTAGAAATGATATGTAAGCTGTGTTGAATCTTTTGAAACAGTTAGGCATTGTCAGGAAAGAGGGTGAAGGAATGGGCACTGGATATAAGACATTACTTGGTCTAATAGTTCCTTCTCATCCCAAGAGATTATGGTTCAGTGGGTTTTTCTTGGGGCCCAGGATTGAGCTTTTTGATGAGTGTACTTCAAGTGCTTTTGATACAGATTGTCTAGTGATAACAGTTGGTGAGAATACAGTAAGAGTTGTGGTATTTGAGAATGAGGGCTGGAATGAAGACACCTAGAGAAATAAATTAGAGGTCTTAGAGAGCTTATATACCCAAAGACAGAGGAGCCAGTGAAAGAGTGTAAGCAACCTGGCAGTGTGATTATTTTAGTATTTTAAATTACTACTCTGGCATAGCGTGGAGCATGGCAGCAGTGTGGAGAGTGGAACAAGGGCTAGTTGGAAGGCTTTTTGCAGGAACTCAAGTTAGAAAACAGGAACCTTGAGTCAGATGTTGATAATGAGGGGAAGCATTTGACTTATAAAAAGAGGTAATAGATTGAGCTTAGTGATGCAGTGGTGGAGAGAAGAAGAGTGATAATGAGGGATAAATCCTAAGGTTTTGGCCTAAGTGACCTTGTTTTGTCTCTTGTTCTTTTTTTCACCTGTCTTCTTCCAACATTTTAGAAGGTTCAGTTCTTACTGTCTGTTTATACAATGTTAATCCTTTTTCATGATTTCAGTTAGTTCTGGACCAGTGATTATCATTGTAGTTTTTTCTTTCTTTCTTTCTTCCCTCCCCTCTTCATTCTCCCTTCCATAGAAATATCATCTTTATTACTGATAAAAGGACTATTGAGGAACATGGTTGGAGTCTGCTTGTCAAGTGGGCTTATAATACTCCTCCTAATTGAACTTTCTGGATGAGTGATTTTTTTGAAATTGTTTCTGTTGCTGGCTGATGCTTCAGTTTGGAAATGCTTGTCGTCACCTCAAATTTAACGTTTGTCTAAAATCAGACTCTTGCTTTTGATCAGGTTGTTTTTATTTTCTAATACTTCAAGCCGTATTATCCTTACACTTGAATCCTTTGACTTCTCTTTCCCTTGCCCAATCTACGATTTGTTTTAAAATCTTTAAGATACTTTATTTCTCGTTACTCTTGCATTCAGTTCTTAGATATAACCGTAGTTTATTATTTCTTATTAGCATAATTGTAGTACCTTCTTGATAGATGTTTCATTTCCATTCTATTATGTAATTAGTACCAGATTTTTATTTGTAAAATATTACTTTGATCACATTGTTGGTCTGCTGAGAAATTTTAAATTATTCTTCACTGCTATCAAAGTCCCAATATTTTCCATGAAAATAACACTGATAGCAAAAAAAGAAGTGAATGAATCTCTTGTCAGGTTCTTACTTCATTCACTGCTTCGATGCTTTCATTTGGCTTAATCCTCCATCTTCCCAACTCCCAGCCGTTTGAAATATTCTTTCTCATTAATCAGATTATTGAAGAACTAATTTTTCTGGCCTCATGTGATCCTTTTTTCTTTTTAATTCTGACTTACTATTCATTTGAAAATTAGTCAAGTACTTGTAGCAACATCTTTTATTGAAACTTAAGGGTGCTTAAGTGATTCTTTTTCTTTTTTTTTTTTTTAAATTTGATTTCTTATAGAGGCCAGGATATAGATTCCATATGGCAAGTTCTCTGAAAAGTAGAAACATATACTTTATTTTCTTTTAATTGAATAAGTTTACTAAAAATTATTAAGATTATTTTACATACTAAAATGAGACATATCCTTGTGGGTATATAAAATTCAGTGTTCTTTATATTTTGATTCTGTAATTCTGAAATAAAAAATTAGAGTCCAGATATTTTTAGCAAGTAGATTTTTGTGAATTTGCCATTTATTTGGCTTAGGCTCAATTTGTAACTTAATAGAAATTTTTTGAATATATTTTCAGTTCTTCAACTTTTGATTAAAATTTGAAATTAAAATCTTTTATTAAAAATATTGCTAACAAAATTGACATTCTAGGATCAATACAGGCTTAATTCTATATGAGTATTGGGTAGGAAAGATTTCTAAAACATGTTTTAGTTCTAAAATAGTATCTCTATGTATGTATTTTGCATATGGTAGCAGGTAACATCTACTTGCATTTTTGAATACTGTGGCAGCTTACATGTATTTTGTGTTCATTATCAAAATGTAATTTATTCTTTAAATTTATTTTTATTTATTTGAGAAAGATGGTCCAGAATTCATTCTATTGATGCTTTTTACATTCTCATCATAATAAATTTTCCTTGAAGTTGGCTTTGACAGTTATTTTTTTCTGAATCTTACGTATGTGAAATAATTTTAGTTCCAGCAAGTTCGTGAGCAGATGGAGGCAGAGATAGCTCACTTGAAGCAGGAAAATGGCATACTGAGAGATGCTGTCAGCAACACTACAAATCAACTAGAAAGCAAGTATGTTACTAAATGTTACTAAATGCTTTATTTTTAATTGAACGGCAGAGTACTTTCATTGAATAGCAGAGTATTTTCTCCAGTCACCAAAATGGTGTTTGAAAGTAATTGGTTAGATTTTTGTTTCTTACACTTGTTTCTAAAATAAATTAATTTTCAAAAACTATCCTCTTGCTGTGTAAAGAACCTCTTCAGCAAAAGTATATGATAAATACTAGTGCCACCAGTGAAACAATCTACAAATCTATGATTTACAAGTTTTAAGCCATCTATTCCCTTTAACAGTAGTTTTCACACTTCATTATTCTGAAGAACATCTGGCATGTTAGCTTAAAAGGCATATTTTTGAGTCCTACTCCTAAAAGATTATGATTTAGTTGTTCTGAGGTAGAGTCCTAGGATCTGCATGTTAAGGTGCATTCCTCGTGATAGTGATTTAGTTGGTTCTGGGCCATACTTTGGGAAACCAGTATCCTGGAGAAGACTAGTAGCATGCTTATACAGAATAAACACTTCGAGTGGTTGATTTTAATAGATTTTTCAGAACAGCAGTTTGAGGGTGACACTGTTGATTCATGCTCATGAGTGTGTGGTCATCCATTTTTCTTGATTATTTTACAGTAATTTTAGTGTTTGTGTTATTGTCATCAGAATGATTCAGAGTTTATACTCCACCAGATTTCATTATTGATAGTCACTTATAGCGTTCTTTTTCAGTTGGCTATAAGTGGAATTACTCAATTAGCAAACTAATATAAAGTTGTTTACTCTTTATATGTGTTTGTAATAATGGAAGGTTCCTAATCCAATTACTGTCTTCAGGCAGTCTGCTGAACTAAATAAACTTCGCCAGGATTATGCTAGGTTGGTGAATGAACTGACTGAGAAAACAGGAAAGCTACAGCAAGAGGAAGCCCAAAAGAAGAATGCTGAGCAAGGAGTTGCTCAGTTGAAGGTGATATATTCTTACCTTTATTTATTATTTTATAAATAATGAAGATATTCAATTTGATGACCTAAATGTATACATAAGTTTGAGAAATGTAGTTTGAGGTTTAATGGGACTTGTAGACTAAGTGCTCTGCCTGTATATGAAGCATGTACACTAACAGAAGAATTGGATATAGGTTTGAGTTTGAAGTTGAACACAGTTTGAAGATATGAAAATTGAAATTAGCTGATTGACAGATATAAAAGTAGAATTTCATGTTTTATATATGGAAGTTAGGGCCTACATGTGAAGGCAAAAATCAAGTTTTTGATATAAGTTAAAATTACCTTCAATGTCACTTACCATCCATAGCTTGGATTTCTCAGTAAATTTAGTAGAGCCTAATCTTATTCCAGCATTGGAATAGATGATTTTCCTTTGAGCACAAGGCCAAATAATGCTCCAGTTGCTTTTACTTAGCCACGGTAGAACCAAAAATCACACTGTTTCTTTAGATACCAGAATGTGACTTGGTGCAATGAGATGCTCATACTGAGCAGACATGCATGGAGTTACTTAGGCTATCTGAAATGAACGTGGACTCATTTCTCTTGCACTTTTTAACGTATGCACGTTGAGTAGAATGATGACTAGAATTGTCTGTTCTTTATTTTACTGGGGAGAGGATTTATTGAACATATAGTTCAATTTCTATGAGTTAAATGTATCAGATAGAGTCTTACCCAATCGATATACCTTAATACCAGTTCCAGAGTAGTAGGGATTATAAGGGTTTTGAGAATAATTGAAGGTGGAAAGTAGTGTAATTTTTGTTTTCTTGAAGTTTTCATTGGTCCCTGTGAGAGAGTGATAGATACAGTGTCTTTTGAAATATTTGTCTTGCTGGTGTGTTTACTGGTGGCATTTATAAATATGGAAGTTTGTTCTCTATGCATATGAAGAAGTAGATAAATGACATTAAAGATTATAGTCATAATTGAAGTGTTGTGCTATATCTCAAATTGTGAATTTTAAGTGCCTACTGTAATTTAGCAATAAAGATACCATCTTGTCTTTTGAAAGCTTGGCAGTTGAAGGAAGATTAATGGAAAACATATTATAGCTAAGTGGGTTGATATATGTATATTAATAGCTGTATTGATCCACCAGCACAAATACTGAGTTTATGAAATAATCTGTAATCTGTAAATCTTGTATATTGGAGAGTAAAATGGCTGTGGCTGATAATATCTGCATATTATCAGGCTGGACACATACACTTATCTTGTTAAAATGTAGGAGACTAGTGACTACATTTTATGACCCAACAGTAAAGATGGAGGATGCTTTTTTTACAATTGAAATTTTTTTTGTGCTGACTTATCCTTTCTCCAGGTTCAACTACAGGAAGCTGAGAGAAGGTGGGAAGAAGTCCAGAGCTATATCAGGAAGAGAACAGCGGAGCATGAGGCAACACAGAAAGGTAAGGGGAAGGAGGTATTCGTGTAAATTTAGTATGTAATTCTGGGATAATTTCCTCCTCTCTCCATATGTGAAGAAAGTGTAAATTGGCATTTTGGTTGTAGCTCAATAAAAATAGCTTTTATATTTTCAGAGTACTTTTATTTCTTTTAACATTTCTTAGAGTCTTAAAAATAAGCTCTCTACTAGTTTTGTCTGAGGCATTAAGTTGCAGATAAAATTATAGTCCACAAATAGGGAAAACGAGAAACCTACGTGTATTTCCTTCCTGTAGTTATTCCCTCTGGTTCCTTGATCAGTTATTTTTTTATTTTTTTTGTTTCTGAGAAAGACCCACTTCCTATACTGTGAAAAGAAAAAGATTGAGAGCATTACCACTCCAAGTAGTTGACTTAAAACTACCAACTTAAAATGCTGACTTTCATTACTTATTCTTAATTTGATGAATTTATCTAGGAGATAATGGAGATTGTATTGGTGAGTGTTATTTCTGTCTCCACTATTCCCTGTCCTCCCATGAAAGTGGCAGTGAGCTAGTAAAATATAGCTCCAAGCAATAGGATAGATGATACAGAGTTTTGGCTCTTTAGGCCTTCAGTTCCCTCTGATTTTTTTCACCCTCTAGGTATTTCCCTTTGGGTCAATATTTAAATATATCTAAGATATTTGAAGGCCTTTTTCTTTATATAGAAAAATTTTTTTTAATGTTTAGATACATTAGCTTATTTTTAATTAATATTTTGTATTTCTTCAACAAAGCACACATGAATTTTGCCAAAATTGTAACTATAAACTATATGTAACTATCTATAAACTATATAACTATAAATAGTAAAACCTCACTTTGACCTAAAGCAGTTACTTTTGTTTTTAACATTTTCTGTCATGTTTCTAAATAACATTACTTCTATTTATACTACCTCTTGATAGGCATCTGTTGATGTTCTGTTACAGAAAATGAGGGTTTACACTCTCACACCATTCCTCCCACCTTCTCCTCATTCTCCTGATATGGTTTGCTTACTTTTTGATTATACCAATATTCAGTGTTTACATGATTATGACTGTGAAACTCAATGCTGAGCCAAGATGAATAAAACTGTAATTCTTTTCTTGAGCAACGTTTTTTAATTTCCTGAAGCTAATTATTGCTTTATGTTTTTAACTAGCTTGATCTTTGTTTTATTGTTTAAATTTTTAGCTAAGGCTAAAGTCCTTAACTCTCTCCTCTCCCAGCCTCACAACATACTAGATACTGGAGAGGCTATCAGATTTCCTGGGGATATCCCTCAGGAGTCCTTAGTCTTCCTGCTCTGCTACTCGTTGCTTTCTAGGTTGGTTGCATAGCTGACTTCCTGAAACTTTTTTTGGTCTCTCTACCTGATTTTCTGGATCCTGTGTCAACTGCCATCTTTCATGCTTTTCTCCCTTATTTAATAGCATATCTTTCAGTAGCTTCATAAGAATATGCCTTGAAGTGCATTTGTTGAGGCTTTGAGGATCTGAAAATGTTTTTATTCTTTCTGCCTTCATGTTTGATTGGTAGTTTGACTTCTTGGTTGGAAATAATTTTCCCCACAGAATTTTGAAAGTAGTAATTCAGTGTTTTAACTTTAACTATTACTGGTAAGAAATATGCTCTTCTAAGTTCTAATCTTGGATATTACCACTATTTGTTGAATTTTCAATTGTTCTTTTTTGAGTTGTGTTCCATTCTGTTATTAATGTCTTGTTATGAAAGTAACATCTTACTTTTCTTAAAACATATATAATATACACACATACATAAACACATTTTCTCTTTTTCTCTATATTTCCCTCTCTAGCCTTCATGATAGTGTTGTGTTTATTTGTTCGTTTGTTTTTCCCTCCCCTGTTTTTGACTGAAATTATGGGGCAGGGAGTTGTCTCTTATGATACCTGGTATCTCCATTTCCTAAGGTTATGCTTTTTCCTTCCTTGTCTCTGCCAAGTTAATGATCATAACTCTATTCATTTTATCTTAATTTCTTGTGATTTGGAGTTACATTTATTTTCTTATTGCATCAAAGACAGTTTGTGTTTCTCATTTTCTTTATTGTTTTCGGGTTATTGCTAAGAAAAGAAGCAGACAGAAAAGTTTTACTTCATCTTACACCAGGACATTTGTCAGCCTTCAGCTGTTCTCTATTCTCTAGGTAGGCGAGTACAGAGAATTTATAGGAAATTCACTAAATAACTTACTAAAGTATCTGAGGAAATTAAGAATGCTTTCAAGAAATGATATAACAGTTTTAAACATCCATGTACCATTCAGTAAACACATTTAATGATTGAGTACTTTGTGCCAAGCCTTGGGCACAGCTCTAGGTGTAGAGAAAAGGTAATCTCTGATCTCAGAAAGCTCACACTCTGGGAGACGAGATGAATTAGGACAGCATGGCAGGTGCTGTGAAAAAGGTAACATAGGCTTCTTAGGGAGCCACATGCAGGAGGGATTCAAGGAGGGTGTTCTAGAGGAGATAATGCCTACACTAAAGGTGAGTAGCAGTACTCAGGCAAAGGAAGAGACCTCTGTAAAATGCAGTGTTTTGTTAGATTTACAGAGTAAATTTGTGGCCAAAGAAAATGAAGTACAGAGTCTGCATAGTAAGCTTACAGATACCTTGGTATCAAAACAACAGTTGGAGCAAAGACTAATGCAGTTAATGGAATCGGAGCAAAAAAGAGTGAACAAAGAAGAGTCTTTACAAATGCAAGTTCAGGTATCTAATTTTTCCTCTTTAAAAAAAAACAAAGATGGACAGCGGTTGGATGTGTCTTGTGTAGAAGAAAGAAGGTAATCTACCTTATCTTAATTCTGGAGTGGGGATGAGTAACTATAATTTAATTTTTGCGTAGTTGTCACATATTGTTTGTTTGTTTGAATGTGTGCTCAAAGACGTCCTTGCCCATAGTCTTATGCTTTTTGTATTAGATTAGGAATTGTACAACATATTCTTAATTTCTGCTTTGTAAATAAACTTTCAGAATAGAGTGCCTAATCACTATTGTTTAAAATGTTGCCTTTTGGGATCTAATAGGGCCTTTTAAAAGATAAATATGTGTACTTGTAACTCATTTTGTCCATATACGTTGGTTTAACAGCACACTTTTTCCTTCTCCTTTTTGGTGGCTGTTTACAAAAGGATATTTTGGAGCAGAACGAGGCTTTGAAAGCTCAAATTCAACAATTCCATTCCCAGATAGCAGCACAGGTAATGGTGCTTATTATTGCTTATCATTATTAATAGCTTCCTAGCTATGTAAATACTCTGAGTGCCTGTTCAGTGCCAAGCACTGGATTAGTTGTTGGGTGGCTAGTCAGTGAATCAGCAGGATGATCCTGAGTGCTGAGCACTCTGATAATTATGTATAGTGCTGTGAGAAATCCAAGTCTGACTAACGGGAAGGTGGATTAGAGCGTTTTTACCTTAGGAGGAAAAAATGTCCACTATCTTGTCACAGTATAGGGGTAATTGGCCAAAATAGTATCAAAAATAGTGGTTCATGTATTAAAAGTATTCACTAAATATTGACTAGCCATAAGGGAAAACTTTATATACCCTCAGGTGGTAGCAGTATGTTAACCATAGTTCTCAGGTTATGTATAGCAAAGTATCATTTTAAAATTTATACTTCAGTTTGGTGAGTGGGAAACCTTCCAGAGGTTTGTAGGTGGTAGTGTAAAACCTGTTATTCTTTGACAACATTGTTATATGACATGATAGATAGCTAGATAGAAAGAAAGAAATATGTAGCCTTCAGAATATAAATAAGTATGTTAAGAAGGAAGAGAAGAAACTTCCAAGTACTTGTTTCCATAATATACATACTATGTATTTCAATTTCAGTTCTTCAATTTAAAAGTACTGGACATTATTAAAAAAAAGTGTTAGCTTAGAAGTCAATTTTCTGTACAAAAAGTAGTTTTAACATTAAAAACTTGTTTTTCAAATTCAGGCAAGTTGAAACTCCCAAAACTTTGAGATTGCAAACATTGTTTGGTTTTTTTGTTTGTTTGTTTGTTTTGTTTTTGTTTTTTTGTAATTGCTTTCTTTGTAGAAACTATAGTCTAAAATTAATTGGGAAACAATTATTTAAGGGTGTTTGTATATGGATGTATGTGCATATGTAAATTATCAGTTCAAATTGGATTGAGATCTTAAGTTATAACAGAGGTGGTTCTAGAAAATTTATCATGAATTAAATATTTAGAGAATGATATAAGTACCTTTTAAAAAGTAAAGATGAGCATGGGCATTACCAAAAAACTACTTATCTTAATCATGAACTGTGTCATTTCATTATAGGAAATTCTTACTAAGGAAAAGAAGCACAGGAGTGAAAAATGGCCTTTGCTGCTGTTTTTCCTGTTTCTGTGTTGCTTGTCAGTTAGTTTCCAGGCCTGTCAACTTACTTCATTAGAAATGTCTTATGATGTGTCATTCCCTAATATTGGCTCTTGGTGATCAAATTTGCTTTCAGAGTAATAGCTATTATTTAGTGAACACTTACCATGAGCCACATACTGCCTTAACTTTATATACATTTATTTCTTTTAATTTTTAAAGTTCTTTTGTGATGATTATTGTACAACGTTTCAATTTTCTCTTAAGGCTTTTACGTTGACACTGTTTTCTTTCTTAGACCTCTGCTTCAGCTCTAGCAGAAGAATTACATAAAGTGTAAGCCTGCCTTTCTTTACTTCTCTTACAATTACTTAGTCACCACTGATACTGTCATATTCTACACTTATGGTTAACTTTATGTTCTAATTTGTTCAAAAAAATACTGTCAACTAGATTTGGAACAACTTTCATCCATCCCACTTCCCACCTCCCCACTCCCCTCTGTGAGTTTGGTTCCTACCCATTATGTATTCTTTTTTTTTTTTTTTTTGAATCTTTGTCATAAAAAGAGTTGGAAACTTTTTTCCATTTGGGCTTTAGCAGTTATGTGGAAGAGATTATTGTGATTTGAGATTAGTGGAAGTAAATTAGTTTTTATGTCTAATAAGTAGTTGTAGTCTATCTGGATCTAACTATATGATGGTATGCCCAAAACAGAGTTCAGTTTTCTTGTGTATTGTATAATTTGCATAGACATGGATCTCTTAAGTTCAGAAGACCTGAAATCTGTTTTTGACATTGTTGGGCTTGTGAGCTTAAATTATTTAACTTCTTTCACCTCAAGTTTTAAAATAGGTGTATGTATTTTAAGGAGTTGTAGTAATAGAAGTGACAGTTATTACTAAACTGAAAGGGGCTATAGAAATGGAAGGTATAGTTATGTGAAAAACTACTTAAGTAAGAATGACTATTTTTGAGGCTTTTAATCCTTTGATTTGTGATTTGACCTCTAAATGTTTATTGAATGTGCAAATCTGTTTCCCATTAAAGGATTGCAGAAAAGGATAAGCAAATAAAACAGACTGAAGATTCTTTAGCAAATGAACATGATCACTTAGCAAGTAAAGAGGAGGAACTTAAGGTATAGTAATTCTTACAAATGGCTATAGTATTTTATAGACATTGAGTTTCCCATCCCTGATACTGTAATCAGTACGATTGTCTATGAAGAATGAAAAATACAATTTATTTGAAAAGTTTCTCTCTTTTCTAAACTACAAAATCCTCTTTAGCCCTCTAAAAGGAGAAGTTCAAAGGCCTTTTCTCATGTGATATTCACCATAATTTGGAAAATATATTAAGTAATAGGAATTGATGGTTTGCTTTCTGACTTAAAAATAGTAATTTGAGACTTTTGCTTAGGTAGAAGAGATGCTTTACAAACTTGAAATTTAATATTACATTAAATACTTCTAATACTATTTTTCCTTTTTGTTCTAGGATATACAGAATATGAATTTCTTATTAAAAGCTGAAGTGCAGAAATTACAGGCCCTGGCAAATGAACAGGTAGATCTTTATTGCTTTTAAGCATTTACCTTAGACTTTCAGTTTGCCTGTGCTTATTTTCATTGGTATTGCAGGCCCTAATTTTACTCATGTAGATAATAAATATATTGGTTACTTGTGGTTGGCTGCGTGGTATATTGTTTAAAAACCTCTTCTATTTGGCCATGACTCTCACAATTCTAACCTAACCTAAATGTTACTATTTTCACACTGGAATTAATGTTTGATTCAAAGAATTGATCACTTTTGAGATATCGGAAGACTCAAGTTAAAACATTCATAATGTACTGATTTGTTTTAGCCTCTGCCATTTAATCATAAAAGGATATACTTTTTATTAGGATGAAAGTTGATCAGTGAGAAGTACAAAATATTGGACAGCAAGAAGTATTACAGACGTGTATGCTATTGTTTTAACTGTTTTCTCCAAATATATGAAAATATAACTTTAATGTGTGAAAATAAGTAAAAGAATAGTTTTGAGTGCTTTCTGAGAAATGATACAGTTCTCATCTCATTCCAAACACAGGCTGCTACTGCACATGAACTGGAGAAGATGCAGAAAAGGTGATTAAAGTATTGCTGTACATGGAGCCATTTATACATTAATGTTCAAGTATAACTGCAGAAAATATTGGTTGTGCACATAATTTAAGTAAAGCTTTCTGAGTATATGAATATTTTAATTGCCTTTTTTTCTCCATAGTATTCATGTTAAGGATGATAAAATAAGATTACTTGAAGAGCGGCTACAATGTGAAATTTCAAACAAAATGGAAGAATTTAAGGTGTGTAATTAAGCTTGTTCACCCAGCTTTCTATGAACAAGCTTGTATAATTTTCAGTTGAAGTGCACGAAGAAATACTACTGTTCATATGTAATCACGCTATAGTTTATTTGGGGACTTACTCAAACAGTTATATCATAAACTTCTTGCTTAGGTTATTTTGACTTACCTGTTTTTATAATAGGCTTTTGATATTTGTTTTCCCCTAACCTCTTCTCTGTAGTTTAAGATGCTTTCACCTGCCTCCATTGTTGGTGTAGTGCTAGTTTCTGCTTATGGCCAAGCAGCTTGAGTATTGTAAAGCATTTTGATTGCCAGGGCATGTATCTCTGCAGTGCAGTAAGATTTGCTTTTTCTCAGCTTTTACTTAATAGGAATCACTTACGAAAGCAGAGTTTCGCAGAATTCATTGGCACAAATTGTTTAACTTTTTGAAATACACATGGAAGAGTTCCAAGCACAGTTTTTACATTGTTTGGGATAAAACCATATGAATGAATTAGAGGGGCTCAGTAGAAACTACTTTTTAGAGATCATTGTATGTGTGCTTTATACTATTGCCATATTCCTGTACTCTGGAAATATATTCATTGAAACTGTGAAAAATGGAACCACATGAGATTTGCATTCTTAGATCAGTGTTAATTCACCTGTCACTTTATAAAGTACTTACAGCAATAATATGGCTTTGATTTTTTAAAAAACCCCATTAAATGATCGCTTTGTTGTTACCTTTTCTTATTAAAACAGTAAATTGAGATTCTTTCTTCTAGATTCTAAATGACCAAAACAAAATATTACAATTAGAAGTTCAGAAGCTACAGACTCTTATTTCTGAACAGGTAAGGCTTTTCATGAGTTGTAAGTTAGAAATATCGAATATATAACAAGATCTTACTTTTCTTAAATAGTAATCACCTCATTCACTTTTTGAACTCTTATTTAAGGGTAGATTTGTCTTTTAATTGAATTTCTGTTGATCTTCTGCTAATCAAGTATCTAAATTAAGGAAAATATTTTTCTCCCTGAGAGGAAACTAATGCTAATGTGTTTATAAGCGTTTTAAAAAAAAGTATAATAGGATATAATAGAATGTATAAAAATAATTTCTTTAAGTCATTTTGATACATTTGGCTCTCAGGATAAAATCTTTAGACTTTTGAAGTCTCACTTTTTTTCTCTAAGGCAGTGTGGATTCTTTAAAAGAGAATGAATTTGAAACCTACTTCCAGCACTAAAAGCAGAGGGATGTTGATCAAGTTGCTTAACCTTTCTGAGACCTCTCATTCCAAGTCTTTTACATTGAGATTTTATTTACATTATAAACTTATTAGATTTAAATGGGGGAGTTTATGTACAGTGCATAGCCTAGGGCTTTGCATATAGCAGACATCTTAAGCCTTAATTCCCTTCCTTTAGAATATTTATTTTTTCGATCTCATCTCCACCCACTACCACCATCATACTTCTTTCTGTATTTATAGCAAGCCATCAAACTATAGTAGCCTAAATAAGCGTAGCTCCATAAACTCGAGGCCCAGGAGATGTCTGTTCTGTGGCTTTTCTTCCCATACTTCTTCAAATTCGAGTTTTTAAAAATGTTCTAGAAACTCTGCATATTAGATGACACATTAAAATAGAAGCCTTGCATGTTTCTCTAAATACTATTAACTTTTGACGTATTTTTTTAGAAGCTGAAATGTAAGTTATTGCAAATGATAGCACTTCCTTTAGCAGATGCATGCTTTCTTTTTTATTTTAAAAATCATATTATGCAGGTATTGCACTGGTCTAAGTAGCTGTGCCAAATGCTGTGGAAGTATTTTATCAGGATCTGTTTACTTGTCAAGAAATAATCTATTATTTCTTATTACCCTCCCCACTAAATATGATAATAAATGTTTTGTATAATCTTCATTACTTTGTATATGCCTTACCCTTTCAACTAAAGATAATAGAGGAAAAAACGCTCAATGGATGATATTTAGTGCAGGGACATGACTTCGTGCCAGTAGAATGCTAAAATGGTATTTAAGTCTTGTTTGTAAATCTTATTCCTATTTCCCTCATACAGCTTTTAACAGATAAGATTTAGTTCATCAATTGTAAGATTTTTTTCTCTTTCTCAATTTATCATATCTGAAGTCTTGGATGTATCTTAGTCTCTGGTTAGCAGTTTAATTGGAGGCATTTAAAAATTTTAGTGTTATGTAAAATACCAGTTGTGAGATGCAACATTGGTGACTTGGATTAGATAAAATATGATAGTTTTTTTGGCTATGTTAAATCTTACCCAGAAAAGCAGAATGTAGTTTTTTCGAGTTGGTTATCAGAGATTCTAGAACACCTATTTCAAAATATAAAGTTTTAAGCTTTCTTAAATTAATTTCATGGGAGGTAAATCAAATGCTTAGAAACGTCTGATTCTGCCCTAGAATTCCAATATTAAAGGTGCTGGTAACACTACTTAGGTTTAAACAGAGTACCTAAATCTTTCCTTTTCACTTTTGTGAATATCACTGAAAATGCTATTCTTCATTGTTACACAAGAGTAAAACCACTAGCCTTAATTCTTTTCCCTCTAAAGATAACATGATACCCTAAGAATTACCATTCTGATGTCTTGCGTAAAATTCCCTCATCACATTGTGTAGGAGTATATATTTAAAAAACCCTCTAATTTCTTCCTTACTGAGTCAGCCTTTTATCTTCTATAAAGCTTCTGTTGTACTTTTAGATCTCTGTTAACATAACTTTTAGCATGAGTTGAATTTTTTTAATGAAGAGTAATTTAATGAAGAATAGTCCACAGAACAAAATTTCGCAGCCACATTTTAAAATTTATTTAAAAGAATTATTTGATAAGAGGGGAAACTCATCTTGTACTAATGTAAGGTTTGCCCTTTGGGTAATTCTTAGAATTTTTCTTCTTATTCTGAAAACTCCCCCCCGCCCCATCTTTTTTAATAGTCTAGAAAGCATATGACTGAGATGTTATGTTTTTGGTTATCATTGTAATTTTTCTCTCTCATCTTGGCAGGCGAAAGAATTATCTCTTTGGCTTTTTCTCTGGTCATTTTTTGTGCCATTGCTAGTGAAAGGGGAGATAAAGTTTAGTTATAATTGTAATTTTGTTCATTTCCACCTTTCTTTAACCCCTTCTGCCTATCAGTCAGAATTCCAAATGGCAGTTGAGAGATGAACAGTTTAGTTATGTAAAAAAAGTCAGTCCTTTTACCCCATGGATTTTAATCCTGGAGAAAAAGATTGAGCTTATTGAAGCAGAAACCGATAATGGTGCCAAGTTGTTGTTTCTTCAAGTGTGGGAAGCAGAAAGACAAGTTCCAGGTAACATGTTTATGTGTATACTCAGAAGGGAAGACTCCTTTTGAGTGTGGGCCTATAGATAGATCATACAAATGAATCAATTACTAAGATCTCATTTATTCAGAATAAAATAAAGCTATTTTGGGGAAAGGGTCCTGTTTTTTTGAACATCTTGACTTTTTAGCCAAAGGAATAGCATGACTTTCTAGTCTTAGTCTAGTAGATTTTTAAGATTCAGTGATCAAGATTATTAAGTAAAAAATGATAGGAATGGGAAGTTTTTTCTCTTTTTCCCTGCAGCCTGGTTATATTTTATTGCAGAGGAATTCATTATTGTATAAGGTGTAGTTTTGAAAATTATCCAGGGAGGGAAAAATTGGATTGGATTAGATTGATAATGTATAAAGTCAAAATGATTGATAGATGCTAAGCTGGGTCAGTTTCAGGTAATTGAATATTCGATGAGCAGTTGACCTAGAGTACTTGTTAAACTGTAACCTTGTTAAAGTATATTAAGTTCCTTAAATTTTTACTGATTGGGAGTATGCTAGGTGCTGTGATACATGCTAAGGCTACAGAGATGAATGAGACTTGGTTCCTGCCCTCAGGAATATGGCTTAATATGGAGATACATGTATAACACAGAAAAGTGTGATGAGTAAAATTCTTGAACTGTGTGTACAGGTTTAGAGGAGGAGAGAATGAATTCTTCCAGAAGGAGAGTAAGGGTGAAGAGGTGCCACAGAGAGAGGACAGCCAAACCTGATTTTGAAAAATAGCCAAGAATTTGCTAAACAGCTAAGGTACAGTCCAGGCTGAGGGGAAACAGTGTTGAAAATCGTGGCAGTGTGTGGCAAAATTGGCATATGAGCATATTGGCTGGCATATTGTGAAATTGCAAAGTATGAGTTGTAGGGAGTAAAGAAAGATTTGCTAGGACCTAATCATGAAGAACTGTATGTGCTGTGTAAGGACCTTGAACTTGACCTGGCATGTGGGTAAGCTGCCGAAGGATGTTGAGAGAATGAGTAAGCATCTTGTCTATAATTTTAGATCATTCTCGTAATCGTGAGGTGTTTGAATTTATGTGACGGTGAAATATGTAGTACTAAGATAATACAACTAAGTGATTAAGTTGCAAATAACTTGGACTTAATAGTGTCGTCTTTTTTTTAAATTGAGATATAATTGACATTTTAGGTGTACCACATAATGATTTAACATCTGTATATTTTGTGACATGATCACCACAGTAAGTCTCATTAACATCCATCACCATATATAGTTACAAATTTTGTGTTGTCTTTATGTGAGATGACAGTCATCAAAAATAAAGATGGACAAAATCATCCTGATGAAAGATTTTTAAACTTACTGTGTGATTTACTTTTCACAGTTTATAAACATGATTTAATGTATTTTTGACAGCTTCTATCTGATGGTAGGAAAAATTTTTCCTCTTGGGAAGTTCTTCTGTACCCCTCAGAATATAATCCTTATGAACTAGAGACAAGGGGAAAAATTAGGGTATTGTAATATTTGAGATGAGAAAAGCCAAGGGCCTAACCTAAGACATTGAAGAGAAGGGGGTTAATTTTTAGAAATATGTAATAAGTGGAATCTTAGGACTTGGTTTTGGCAATGGAAAAATTAATAGTATGAAAACCATTTTGTGAAAAGTGGTTGTAGTAAAATTAGAAAAAAATTAAGAAACTAGCATAATTAGAAGAAAGCAGGTTGGGAACGGGATGGGTGGAAGAGAATGTTGAAGGAAAAAGACCCCAGACCTGTTAGTCAGGTTGCTTAGCTGCCTGAAGGCCTAGGAATGCTGAAGGGGAGGCCCTACTTCTGGACACACAGTAAATTATAACACTGAGGACTTTGTGTATACGGGGGAATGCTAGAAGTGTGGGTCAAAGGCAGGGGTCAGCTCACATGTCATGTTTTACTGTAACAAGGAGATTATGTTCATGGGTTGCTTCTGCACTTTACAGTCAATTTTAAAACATTCCATGTATTGGCTTAGGTGTGGTTATATGAAATCTACATGTTAAAAGTTCATTGACTTATACACAGGATCTATGTACTTGCCTTATACCTTAGTCTTAAAAAAAGTTTATTAAAAGAAAGATTAAAGCCTCCTTCTTGGCCTGCAAGACCTTGGAGTCTTGGATTTTTAGATTTGGAGAATTGAATTAATGTACAGGAAGGGCAGATTGTCTTATCCTTAAGATTTTCTTTTATAGTATTTAAAAATTTATTCACAAGGTACTAGTGCATTTTGCTAGCCCATTTTATACTTCATCTTTTTTTGTCTTTTGTGTAGCTGCTGCTTTTCTGTCTTGTGTTTTCTGAAGTAAATAATTCTTTAACTATTAGCAGTCTTCAAATATGGATCATTTTCCTAAATTATGGATCTAATTAATATTGAACAATTTTCATAGAATTCTATTTCTAAACTAGTTTCACTTCATGCAAACTTGGTAAAATTAAACTTTTTTTTTGGTGATTTTATTTTAGCCTAATAAAGATGTTGTGGAACAAATGGAAAAATGGTAAGAGATTAAAATTTTATTTTTACATTTAATGACTCATTTCTACCAAGTTTGAGATAATAGAATTTTTAACTATGTTAATCTAAATTCTTAAAATTCTCTTTATCTTTCTTAATGGAAGAGAGTAGTATACTGTTGATTGATTTGGTGTTACATTAGGTTTGTGGGTGTTGTGTGGCTTGTTTAGGTTAGCGTGTAATCTTGCATTACTTGAACATATTTTACTTACTGGTAAAAAGGAAGTATCCTTAGACTATGAACAAAGATCCTCAGAAACCTTTAGAATTGAAAGTTTGTAAGGAATGACGGACACAAGAGTTGATCCATGTAAAGTATTTATTTACAAATTATATAATTTTCCTTGAAAAATAGTTCATATACATGTTTTAAATTTATAACTTCAGCATTCAAGAAAAAGATGAGAAGTTGAAGACTGTAGAAGAATTACTTGAAACTGGACTCATTCAGGTGGCCACTAAAGAGGAAGAACTGAATGTAAAGCATTTTGTATATTTGTTTTTCTTGTGGTTATTCAGTGAACATAAAGGGGTTTCACTATGATTTATGTATTATTTTTCCCATAGCTTTTAAACTTATTAGTTCCCCACATTTTATGAGTTTATATGATGGCTTATTTTTTTAATTAAATTTAAGATTTTATTGTAAATACAAAAATACGTAGTTGGTTGTAGCTTCACTGCTTTAATGGAGTAGACACCATTATTATGGTTGTAAAATATGCTTTCCCACCTCCTCCCATGTCCAAATTATAACCAGACAATAACTAGTGGACTTCATAAGTTCATAAATGGTATTGGAGGCCAGAGAAAGGAGACAATGCAGTTCTATTTTATGATGAAAATCATTAGCCTTAACTAACTCATTTTGGATAGGGTTGCTGGATGAAATAAGGTAAAAGGTGTATTTGATTTGAAGGAGAGAAATGACAAGTGGTATATTATGTGGTTTTGAGGTTGTAGAAGCATAAGTAGAAATACTTGTGAGGATAATTGATTAAACCCATTTGGCTAGCTGTGGAAGTTACTGAATTGCAGACAGGTGGAGCAAGTGAGATTTCTGGGTCTTCAGAGAGGAAAGGAAGCAGCTAGAAAAAAATGAGAAACTAGTGTATTTGAAAGCTGTTTTTTTCAGAAAATAAAAGTGTTATGCTTGTGTGTCTTTGAAAAAGGCAATAAGAACAGAAAATTCATCTCTGACGAAAGAAATTCAAGACTTAAAGGCCAAGCAAAATGATCAGGTAATGAATGTATTCAGTCGATCCTGCAATCATTCTCTTTTAAACAGTGGACGAACCTTTTAAACTCAAATATAGCAGCAAATCTTTTGTTTGTTTCTCCCTTCTCCAACTTGGAATTTGTCAATTATAGTTTTAATCTGTGAATGATTGGTGACTTGATTATCAGTAATAGAGGCTGCGATTTATTGAATGCTGACTGTATGCCAGGCACTGGGTAGAGTACTCTGGTTAGAATGTCATTGCTTCTTTCTATGGAGATAAAAGGTTTTGAATATACATATACAAAGTAAAACTCTACTTCATAGTAAAAGAGGCTACCTGAAGTTAGGCAATTTCCTATTTTCTCCTTATCTAGTTGGAATTATTTAATAATTTTAATATTTATCTGTTGATTTTTCTATGACCTACATTTAACATAAGTAGCTTCAAAGCTGCTTGCTTTCAAAGTGCTTTTCATTTTCATATAATTAAGACATTTAAAAAATCTAGAAAGAAGTAATTCCTAGGTTTACTTTTCCCATTTGGATTTTGGTCTAGTGAAAAATTTAAGAAAAACATACTTTTCTATTTATGACCATTTATATTTTGGCCAAATTAGTAAGTAAGATACCTTTCTATTTCCAGGTTTCTTTTGCATCTCTAGTTGAAGAACTTAAGAAGGTGTAAGTGATGACATTATTAAACTGGGCTTTCTTTTTTGGTTCATTTTCTCAGTGGACATTCATAAGTCTTGTTTTAATTGTGCAATTGAGACAGCTGATGTGTACTAGTTTAACTTTCACTCCAGAGTTTTTCATTGGTGGAGTAAGGAAACTTTCCCAGTGCAATGTGAGTGTTAAAAAACCAATTTCCTCAGTTGATTCCATTATTTTCTTAACTTATGGCATCAAATTGGTAATTTTCTGTTTCTGCAGTAGAAACTATTAATTAACAGGTTATATTAGATCATTTCCTTCTTGAAGTGTTTGGAAAGTTTAATGCTATAATTTTGTGTAAGTTCTGCCACAGATTTCAGAGCCCTAGAAGCCAGCTTATTGAGAGGAGCTCACTTCTCCCTAATAATCTTCAGGGTAAAAATCTTACATTCCCTGTGCACTTTTGAAGCATGTCACCAGTTTCTCCTTGTGTGCATAGGCTTCAGCCATCTGGTAGTTACTGCTTAATTCTCATTTAGGAAGAGCTTTAAATATTTTTTCCCCTTCTGTCTGAAAGATACGTTGCTGTTTTACTTAAAACGAGAAGAGTTGATTTGGTGAGCCTATTCATGATTTGGTACTATTTTTATGTCTTAGTTGGTAGATCTTGATGATTTCTCTCCAAGTTTAATACTGTACTTCTTTATCTAAGGATCCATGAAAAAGATGGAAAGATCAAGTCTGTGGAAGAGCTTCTGGAAGCTGAACTTCTCAAAGTTGCTAATAAGGAAAAAACTATTCAGGTATTGAGAGAGAAAAAACAGTGTTTTGTTTTTTTTTTTGTATATCAACTTCAGTGAATACCATTAAATTTCATGTGTTTGTCTGTACATTGCATTTTATGTCAATTTCTGTGTTTCCATTGTCCAATCTTGTCTGTTTTGTCATTGTTAAGGATTTGAAACAGGAAATAGAGGCTCTAAAAGAAGAAATAGGAAATATCCAGCTTGAAAAGGCTCAACAGGTAAAAATCCCAGAGCCACAGCATGACAGATTTGTTAGTGACTGTGTATTTATGAAGTATTTGGTTTTTTCTTGTTACTCAGAAGAAACATTTAGTAGTATGCTGTAAGTATATTGGATTATGTACTTTTTATTATTTTTGCCTGATTTGAGAAAATGTTCTTAATATTTTAATATATCTTTTAACTGTTAAGGATTTTTTTTTTTCTGTAAAGTTTTCTGTATTAATATTTCATTTTAGTTTGCCAACTTAAACAAAACACTTTGGTAGACATTTTTTTTTTTAACTGCATGGACCAAAATGTTTTGTTATAGAATATGTATTGCTCAATCTTTGCCTACGGAATAAATTATAGATTTCATTGGAGGATTTTCAGAGGTAGATGTGGTTACTGGAAATGGATGGGTGGTTTTGGTGAATTTAATCTGATATGATTTCATTGAAAAAATGGTGAAATTGCATGGAAGAGATCATTCATTCATTCATCCAACAGATTTATTCAACAACATTTATTCAATTCTTCCTACTTATCAAAGTACTGTGTTAGTAATTAGAGATAAATTGTTGAATGGAAGAGGGTATGATGAAAAAATTAAACTCCTAATGTGGATAGATTTGGAGTTCAGGGAAGTCTTCTCCTGAGACACTGACATCTAAGCCACAATCTGAAGGGACTATGAGAAGACAGGAATAAAAGATACTATTGAACTGTGTATGATAAGAAAAGGAGATTAGAGAGCAATATAGAGAACTGTTGAGTAGTTGGCCTTGAAGACTGGGAAGGAGAAGAACTCTGACATGGTAGGGAGGTATGTGTACAGTTAATATTCTAATTTTCACAGTTTTAGAACTATCACATTATTTAGACTTATTATTCATAACTATATCCCGTGCCTCCCTGTGAGGGTTGGGGAGCATTTTTAATTTGTTATTCTTACTGTCATTGGAGTCAAGAGAAGGTGAAATAAAAACACATCTCATTTTGGCATGGATAATTCAGCTAGGATCTTTGTAATTTGAAGTGTACATATTTTAAAGTTTATCATAAAGCTTAATAAGGTAAATTGAAAGGATTATGAATTGCTTTTTTTCTGCTTCTTTCTTTGTATTTCAGTTATCTATCACTTCTCAAGTTCAGGAACTTCAGAATTTGTAAGTACCATTTCTCTCATTTCCCTTTAATATCTTTTCCTCAAGTTAAATATAATGAGAATCATAACTTCTTTTCATTTGATTTCAAGTAATATTTTAGAGAACATTATATCTCAAGAAGGCCTTAAGGTCTTAAATTTTTCATTAGGATTTAACCTGTAGGTTTTTTGATGGGAGTGGGGCTAGAGTAGAAGTCTTATTTTCATCATTTATAATCTAAATATGACCGTAAACTTACGTATTGCTCTTTGCCCATTTTAATAATCCCTGTGAAACTGGTTGTGTATTTCATATCCAAACTGCTTATAATAAGTGGTCTAAATTTGTGGGTACCGACTTAAACAGGGTGATAAGGGGTGAGAGTAGAGCTACTTCTCAATTTGATAATCTCCAAAATCTTACATGCCTTTATGCATAATATCTTTAGTTTTTAGTTTGTTTACAATCAGTTTGTGTTGTGAATACACTTTTCCAGTCTCCAGTATTGCTGCTTTGTCTAGTCAGGTAACATTTTCATTGTTAGTTCTTATTAACTTATTGTCAGATTGAAAGGAAAGGAGGAGCAGATGAATACCATGAAGACTGTTTTAGATGAGAAGGAGAAAGACCTAGCCAATAGAGGGAAACAGTTACAGGTGAGAATTTAAAAACAAAAGCAAATAACTTTTTTATACTTGAGTATCACTTTTATTCACACCAATTTTTTTTCAGGATCTTCAAGAAGAAAATGAATCTTTAAAAGCTCATATTCAGGAGGTAGCACAACATAACTTGAAAGAGGTATAGTATAAACAGATTACCAACATATTCCATAAAAAATGAGGAATCTTTATTTTACTGTACTAGAAAATAAAGAATATGTTCTTTG
This sequence comes from Camelus ferus, assembly GCF_009834535.1. Classification (NCBI taxonomy): domain Eukaryota; kingdom Metazoa; phylum Chordata; class Mammalia; order Artiodactyla; family Camelidae; genus Camelus; species Camelus ferus. The sequence goes on from NC_045701.1 coordinate 55,698,888, forward strand.
AGTTTCTTTGCCATAAAAATTACTATTGTGTCATAGTTATGTTGTTGATAAAATAAATTAACTCTTATCCCTGTCAAGTCTATTATTGCCTGATTTGTCAACCTAAGTCTAAAAGCATTTCGTCTCTTTACTTTTTCAGATGGATTCTTAAGCTCATTTTTACATATCTGTGTTGAAATGGCATGTTAACCTGTAATCCTTTTAAGAAATGGATATTAAAATTAAGTTAAAGAAAATTTACTCTGTCTTTGTTTTATGAATGGCTCAGTCGTAAATGTACCACACGTAATTATGTTTTTCTTTTGTTGGTGATTGATTCTGTAGATATGCTGTAGTATCTGATCTTTCTGATGTTAGAATTAAAAATGTGAATCTGTTTCTTAGGCATGTTCTGCATCACGATTTGAAGAACTTGAGACTGTGTAAGTATACTTTTAGCCAACATTTAAAAGAGGAAACAATGAGGACATTGTTTTCTAGAATGTTCTTGAATATTACGATGAGTTTCTTCTAAGTCATAAACTTTCTTGTTGAGTTAAGGAATTATAGTCCAGGGGCAAATAAGTTAGTTTCTGTTTGATGTAATAAAACAGGGACCTTTTTAAGTGCTTTCAGATACCTAGAGACTTTATCCTTTCCAAACCCTTCAAATGCATTTTCTGAAATATTCTTTCTGCTCATATGGGCTGATTTTATTTAGTCTCTCTCTCTCCCTTTTAAAAAAATGAAGTATGTCATTATCGTAAAGAGAGGTTAAATTTATTTCAAGATGAGACCACTTTTAGTATTTGAAAGAATAACATCTCAAATTAACCAGAAGATGATCCTAGCCATAATCTTAATAATGAATATTGAATCTTTCTATAAAGGTAACTTGCTTTTTGGGGAAAATAGTATAGGTTGTCGTATCAGTCATGCTGTGCCAAATAGTAAAAGTATTGAATCTGATGTGCCTAGGAGGTACCGGTGTTTACAGGTGTTCATCCTAGGAAATTTTTACCCTATGAAGTCTGTTTTCTTAAACTAAGTCAGTCTGCAGTGGTAAGAAGGTATCTAGACTTCATCTTTTTGACCTTCTATCAGTTACTTTTAAGTGATTTTGCTTTGATATGATCTCATCAGTTTTTATTGATGCTTAAGAAGTAGCCCTTTGAAACTGTGCCTTTATCTTTGTTTTTGTCTTTGTTTTTTTTGTATTTTTTTGCTTATTTTTTTCTGGAAACTGTATCTTTTAAAAAAGTCAGATATTGAAGATACTTATTAGGTCATTGTCTTTATGGAGACAAAGGAGATGTCTGTTCTTGGCACTAAGATTGCTCATTGGTACAGTCAATTGTTTATCTTGTGGACATTGTGTAACTATCTTTTTTTGTCATTTGCTAATAAAAAGCTTAGAGACACATTTGTGGCTTGTTTGTAGTAGGTATTAGATCATTAAAGTATGATTTTAGACTTATTTCTATGTCACATTGTTCTTTTTAAATTAATAGAATATTCGGTGGGGGGCCATTTTTAGGTTTACAGGAAAAATTGAGAGAAAAGTACAGAGAATTTCTATATACCCTCCTCCTCCATTGCTCTTCTTATTTACATCTTGTATTAGTGTGGTACGTTTGTTAAAATTGAACCAGATCAATATATTGTTACTGACAAGTCCATAGTATCCATTAAGGTTCACTCTTTGTGTTGTACATTTTATGGGTTTTGACGAATGTATGATGACATGTATCCATTATTACAGTATCATTTAAAAAAAAAGTTTTACTGTCCTAAGATTGACCTGTGCTCCACCTATTTGCCTAACTAAATATAAGGTCTTTGTAAAAATTCTAGGTTGAAAGAAAAGGAAAATGAAATGAAGAGATTAGAAACTGTGCTAAAAGAGAAGGAGGGTAATCTTTCTAGCAAAATTAAGCTGTTACAGGTAAATATGTTTACTTAAAAAAAATCATCTTGTGAGTCACTGTCTTTGTGTTCTTGAAAACAATTTTAACTACTACGAAAGAAAACAGAATACAAAATGGCACTCCTGCCCACCCACATACTGCGTCTCACTCCTCAGAGATAACTACTGTCAGTTGTTTATATATCTTTTGAGAAAGTACCCATGCACAAAATATGTATGTATGTACTTAGTAGTTTTTTAAACATATTGTATTTAAACCGTATACTTTTGTATTTTGCCACTCACCAAATTAATAATGTTTTTGAGGATCTTTCCACATAAGCACATTTTTGTCTTTAACTTTTAATGGCTTCATTGTATTCTTTTGTATGATTGTATCATTTATATATTCAATCCTAATTTATGGATACCTAGATTATTTAGAGTTGTGTTTCCTGTTACAACAGTTTTACAGAGAATATTTTTGCACACAGATTTTCAATACTTATGCTAATATATGTATTTATAATTCTTAGAAGTGAGATTTTGTGTTAAAGTTTTATGCAGAGATTTTTTTTTCCTTTGCTTTTTGAAAGTGATAGGTAAACTAGAAAGTTAGTATCTCTTCACCTTCATGTAGTTAGTATTGAAAGTCCTTATCCTTACAGAACATTCTTTTGAAGTAATAGGAAATTTTAGATGTATGCACTTTCTGAGGTACTCATGCTCACATTTCATGCTCCAAGGGTTGATTCTGTCACATTTCCTCTCCTTTCTAAGTAGATTCATTTTTAATTTTGTTAGATAAATTGCCCGTCAAAGTGTTTTTACTAATTTACACTCTCTAACCAACTATTTTAAATTTTTACTTCATTTGTTTTTACTACATCTTTTGGAAGTTTAAAGCTTTTATGTACTCAAATACAAGTAATTTTCTGAGTTTCAAGACTTGAAAGGTATCTCTCAGCCTGTGATCATAAAAATATTTTCACAATTTTTTCTAATATATTTATAATTTATTTTTTTGTTTAGAAGTTTTATTCCCATGTAATTTGAATAAGTTATGAGAATAGCATTTCAATTTTTAAAAAGGGCTAGCCACATTATTAAATAATCCATCATTACTGCAGTGGTTCTTTCTCTTCCACCCCCTGGAATACTTAGCAATATTTGGAGCGTTTTTGGTTGTCACACCAGGTGGAGGCATGCTACTGCATCTAGTGGATGGAGGCCATGAATACTGCTAAACATCCTACAATATGTAGGACAGCACCCCCTCCACAAAGAAATATCCAGCCAAAAATATCACTAGACCTTCTCCTACTGATTTGAGATGTCACCCTGTACTAAATTCTTAAAGGTCTTTGGATTTGTTTCTGGGTTCTGCTTTCTTCCATTGAGACATACCCACTCCCAGGCTAGTATTGAATAATTTAATTATTCTGATTTTATAATGTGTTTTATTTAATACAGGGCTTATTACACTCTTTAAAAATTGTTAGTTTTAGAATTTTCCTGGCTTGTATGATATGTTTTAAAGTTTATAGGGAAAGTAAAAATTTCTATGTATTAATATTTAATTTTTATTTGAACAGGAGGTACAAGATGAAAACAAATTCTTTAAATGCCAAATTGAGCAACTTAAGCAGCAGAACTATCAACAGGTATGTACTTTAGATGCCTTGTCTTTTACTTTGTGTGGTAAAAAATTATATGACCCATGACTGTAAGTATTATCATTCTACCTATTCATTGAGAATAAAGTATATGTTCTTTTATTTATAAGTGTTCATCAAATTTCCTTAAAAAAAAAAAGCAGTTTGCTATGCCATAGCTAAAATTAGATAATTACAATTTATAAGATTATACCAAAATAATATTACTATCTGTATTCCAGCCCTGTTATGTATGTGTGTGTTTTCAAATTCTTCAGAATGCTTTTCTTAGCAATTCAGTTAAAATCCTATAGAGGTCAGTTTAGGCATACATGTATACTCTACTTCCCCCTCCCCCAAACAAAGCATCATTTATAATTGGAGAGAAACTAAGAAATGTATAATATTGTAAGTAATAGTTTACCACTGTTTAAAATAGTATTTCAAGGAATAATTCTGATTGGTGAAAAAAAATTAAAATGTGTGTTTTTTTTAAAATGTTACCAAAATATCCTTGAAATTAATTAATTTATCTTATTGAACATATATGGATAAACTAGAAAGTATTTTGAGGGAGAAAAAAATTAGAGTCATTGTTAACAAGAACTTTATAGTAGTTTAGTTCAGGAGATGTATTTATCAAGGAAGAAATACCATATGTGGATGGTTACATATTTTTATGTATTATGCAAAATTTAATTTTTGTTACATGCAAGTTAAGTAACTTTTCCTACTTTTCCTTTTTACTTCATTAATGATTTTTTTATTTTTTGAAGGCTTTGCATAGCCTTCAAATATGAATTGTGCAGTATGAACATGTTAAGGTATTAACTCAGTGCTTTGTACATAATGGGAAATAAATATTAAATGAAGAGTTTAAGAATATAGTGACAATGAAGGTTTGATTTAGCACTCAATACATTTTATAACCGTGTATATGTTTTTATTAAAATTACTTGGTGATGGCATATAGAATACATGGTATTATTTTTGGTGTTTATTTGTATCTGAGAAGAGTTTTAATTTTTTTGAAGTCTTCTAGAAAGCTTTGTTTTGAAATAACAGTTAACTCTTTTAATAGGCATCTTCTTTTCCCCCTCATGAAGAACTGTTAAAAGTGTAAGTAATAATTTTTATTCACAATTTGGAAAGTGGTAACTTTTTATGTGCTAAATCATTCTCAGGTAAGCAATTTAATATAACTGCAAGATGTTCCCCTAATTCTTACTGTTCTATGTGGATTTCTTGAACTGCAGGTCAGTAGAGCTTAGCTATGCCTTTGGTTGAGCCAACATACCTTTTTATGGTATTTGGATTTCTTTGAATATTTTGTTGAGAGAGATACTGGTTTTTCAGGCATTCAGAAAATATTCTAATCACATTAAACTGTACTTTGAAGACTTTACTAATTTACCTTAAATTATCTCAGTTATTTCTGTGATATTGTGGAATTGAATGATGGAAATTTTAGTTTAGCTTCTGCATTAAAAAAAATCTTGTAATCTTTATAATTGCTCTCCTTTAAGGAGGGGCTTTTTTTTCTTTTTTTAACTGAAACATTTTTCTTTTATTTACAGCTAAATTGAGTCTTGACTATATAGTGGAAGGATCAGCAAACTTTTTCTATAAATGGCCTGATAGTGAATATTTTATGCTTTGTAGGCCACATAGTTTCATATTCTTTTTTCCCACAGTCCCTTAAACATAAAATCAGCTCTTAGCTCGAGGGCCATGCAGAAAAAGACTGTGGTTCACGTCCAGAGCCTCAGATTGCCAACCCCTTATATTGAGCCTTATTCTTAGGGAAGAGCTATTTGTAATTTGACTTTCTACCCAAGCTGCTTCTCAACTGTAACAGGATTGGATTGTGAATCTTTGCCATTGCTTTCTGCATTTCTGGGAAATAACTGACTCATTTGACAAAATCAGAAAAACATGAATCCCAAGAAAATGAAAAGAGAATACCAACCTCACGTTAATATCATACTTTCGTTGTGGGTTAGCCACTTAAAGAAAGTCATAATTGATTTCATTACCTTCTGGGAAAAAAAATACATATTTAAGAGAGTGTATCTACATCAGTTTTTGTGCTTCTGAAAATAGCGACTTCACTGCCCTAGGTCAAAACAGAAGTAACTACAGCTACAGCAGTTCGTGTATTCATGAACTGTGTCTTAGGCAGTGATTTCTCTTTCGCACCAATGTCAGCATGTCATATTGTAAAAATTTATTTAAAAAATCATTTCTGAAAATAGGAATTCATGGATAGGCTTTCTGTGGTACCTATGAAGCTTAAGTAGTTTGCCTGTGAAATTAATACACTCTTCAAAAAGCATCATCTACTTGCTGTTTTTATTTTGTAGTAACAAATATTATGTTCACTGTTTACCTAAAATATTGCTGTATATATTCATGTTCTGGTTCAGAATTTCAGAAAGAGAGAAAGAAATAGCTGGTCTCCAGAATGAGTTAGATTCTTTGAAGGATGCTGTTGAACACCAGAGGAAGAAAAACAATGTAAGCAAATCTTTATCAGAATAAAGCTTTTAAAAAATTACTGTTATTATTTATCTGAAATGTCATGGTTCAGAAGTTTTCACAATCTACTTTTACTTTAGATTTCCTCTTGATCTTTATAGGAAAGTACTGTTTTGTGTGTAGCTTTTTGGGGAGTATTATTGGAGTAATCACTTTATTAGAGTAGATTTTTTTTTAATGAATAAATGAAAAGACTATTTTGTACATTTCTGAATATCATTTTAAATATTGAAGCTACAATTATTTCAGCTTCAGTTTTTTTTAAAGCTACACTGCAGTTGACTTTCTGAACTTTTAGTTGGAAAAATTATTCTTTCAGCTCAGTATTTTAAACTAAAAATTTTTTCTTTCTATTTTGATTAGGCTAGCCTTTTTGTAAACTAAAAGTAATTCCAGTATTCAAATCCAGTGTATTCAGTAATTGTCTTTCAAAGCCCTCTGGAACCTCCCTTTTCTAACTGAAGGTGGTTCAAATTTTGGTAATTAAGCATGTTGGAGGCCTCAGAACCTGAATACATTTAGGCTAGAATGGAAGGAATAGTGCCCTAAGAAATACTGACAAATAGTAAATTTAGGTGAATTTCTTAAATATCTTTGACCAGAAGGTAACACCTGTGAGTAGAATCCAAACATTCTTGCTAGAGAAATAATCTTTGCCCACAAAAGTATCATTAAGACTTGAGCAAGGTCAAAAATGTTATTGAAGTCTAAGAGGGTATTGCTAGTGAATTGATACGTATACTTTCTCATGAAAGTTAAATTTTTCAAAGTTTGCGTTAATTTGTTAATTTAACAAGTTGACATGTTCCTGCATCCCTGAGTTTGTCAAAATTAGGTACGTGAATTGCCCTTTGTGTGTTTGTGTAACATTTCTAATAGCATCGCTTGGCCACAAAACCTGAGATGGATTTGCCAATATACTGCTAACATCTTAACTTTGTTTTATTATTGGGATTTTGAGAAAAAGAGGGCAAAATAATGGAGGCATTGAAGTGTGTTTTTGAAAAGAGCCAGGATGCCGGAGGCCAGCAGATTGCGACGTCAGTCCATTCTAGTTCTGCCACCTCATTTGCTGTGTACACTTGGCCAAATTTCTTAACCAACCTGAGCTGTGATTTTGCCATCTATACTATGTGAATGACTACCTCTTAGGGTTGCTGTAAAGATTAATGAAAATATATGTGAAGTGCCAAGTACAGTGTTGGGCACATAAGTAAGCATTCAATACATGGTGATTATTGGCTTTGTATTTTTTGTTTTTAATCTGTTTAGATTTCTAAATCTGAAGAAAGATGGAAATATAGCAGATTGTCCTTACTAGTATTTGCTAATGAAATGCCGTTAAAATACATCTTTCAGAACTCAGTTTCCAAAGACCCTTGTTTCTCTTTCAGAAAAATGTGTTTTACTACTTTCTAGCTTCCCTGTTTGCCTTGTTCAAGTAGCTCAGACAGTTCATGTTGGGTTGCTGTTTGGTATGCACATTTGACCACGCCAAGAAAGATAGAGAAGTACAGTGAATTCTATGTCATTCCTGGTTAGACTTGAAATGTGTTAAATCAATAAAACATATTTAGAGAAAAAAATGTTATCCTGCAGTGGAAAATCCCACAAGTGATATTGGGGCTTGTTTAAAAATCACATGTAGAAGCTTTTTGTAATACTTGTGTATTTGCTTTGTCCTTAATCTGCTAATGATTTGGTATATCTGAAATCATATTTGTAATCTTGGCTTTTGTGTTTACTTTGGAATGCTTTCTTCTTTGTCATATGTGCATAGTAATTACTTTAAAGCTGGCATATTTGGTGTGTATACTAAATCTTAGGAAGTGGGCATCTTTATTTTCTCATTCAGACTTCTAAACATGGCTTTTTATTTTTTGCTAATATACATATTTTCCCATTGAAATAATTTTGCAGTAACCAGCATTTAAATGCAGTGCAAAATACTGATGAAGTAAAAAGCAAAAATCTTTCAATAATGGATAAACTGAAATCATTCTTTCTAAAAATGATTAGGACCTTCGGGAGAAAAACTGGGAAGCAATGGAAGCATTGGCATCAACTGAAAAAATGCTGCAGGACAAAGTGAACAAGACTTCCAAGGTTGTAATGCTAACTCCTAGAAACAATCCACTGAACAGAGAAAATCTGCAGCTTGTCTTAAAATCAGACTAAAGCATTTAATTTTACTGCAATTTAAATATAAAATCTTCTTATCACCCACATTTATCATCTCTATCATCTCTACTTTTTTCATCTACTCCTTGAAGCTTTAATTTTGGGTATGCTGTTTTGTTGTGATTACCTGATTGAGCTTTGGTAATTACTGCTTTAGGTTGAAGAGTCTCAGGAGACCTGTGCTCCCCATGTAAACTCTTGTCAGACAAAGTGTGCCTCTTGGATTGTTTATGAGAACTTGGTGAAAACCCGGAGCCAAAAAAACTAACTGAATTAACAAACACATTTGACGGCATAGGATGTACCTGTGATGCACAGTGACCTCTCCTGGGTTGTATGAGGCACGCCACTATGACAGTTACATGGAAGGGATCAATTCTGGGTGTGCTTTTGGGGATGGTTCCTTAGAAAGGCTGGAATTAAAATTAAACGAGGTTTTGAAGTGGCTGGACAGTAATAATGTATGTGTTGTGGTTAGTATGGGATATTAATATAAGAGATAATTCTCTTGACAAGAGTATGTAAATTGCTCCTGAAACACATACCCCGACCTGTTTTTAAAACCATCGTAGATATTCTCCTTGAGTTCAAGTTGCTCCGTGGGTTTGAAGATTTCTAATGAATTGTAATTGAGAAGTTGTTTTCAAAGATTGGAAGAAATGGATGTGTCAGTTCTGTCAAGAATTTTGAAAATTCCTGCCAAGAATAAATGTGGAACAGAATTATTAAATTTTATATATGGGTTAAAGTTCATTATGTTATTCAGTTCAGCATTCTATAAGTATTTTGTGTACTAAGGTATTATGTTGAATTTTAAATGCAAGTCTTAATGACACTTGAAGGACTTTTTTGTTTTTAAAGCAAAATAGAGTTTTAATAAATTTTTTAAAATCAAGTATATGTTTGTAGTTATATTTCCTTTAGTGGATTTGTATTTACTTATATGCTTATTTATCAAGCCCTAATTTTCACTAAAACTTTACTTTGAGACAGCTGGCAGATACTGGGACTAGACAAATCTAGGCCAGAGAATAGAAAAATCTAAGCCAGATGGGACATTTTAATTTCATTGTGAATCCTTGCAGTCAGCTCTGTCAGCAGTGAGGGTTCTGGTATAGTTTTTGGTTTTTTTCTGTAACTTTGTTTTTTTCACTGTTAAGAACTAGCTTTAGCTTTTAATTTGTTAATGAGCCTGGTTATCTGGAACATGCTAGAACTCTTAATATCGTGCCATTCCTACAGGAAGTTAGATTCACCTGTCATAAGCATTCTTGTGTATTCCAAAAGCTAGAATTTATGTTTCATCTTGTGTTTGGTGATGAGTATAAGAATTTATATTTCAGAACTCATCACCCAGTGCATGACTTCTTACATAGCTGATGATCTACAGAGAGCAAGATCTGTGGTCTTTCTCTATTTTAATGGAATTTAGACAGTCCTCAGATAGCATAGGTGTAATGTGAGGTTGATTAACCCAGGACTACAAGTTGTGCTGTAAGTAGTATGTTTTTGAGGAGCTACTATAAATGACAGATTCACATAAAAGATACATCACACTCATTATATTAAACTTAAATTAAAATAGTAAAGAAATTATAATAATGCAATTTTCAATATTATATCTTTTCCAGGTGTTAAGTGAAAATTGCTATGCACAACAAAACTGTTATGTCAAATGAAATTTTTTTTTCCTGAAAATTTTAAGTACATCTTTGTGCCTCTTAGTTACAAATTAGGCACTTACTTCTTTTAGTTAGATTCTTTTTTCCTTGGGGGATTGTTGAAAAAGTTTCTGTTCCACAGTGTCTGTTTTCCTTACTGATTTTCTTTAGAGATTGCTCACCTTGCTTCTACACTTGCTCTTAGCCAAAAGATTGAGAAGCAATTACTTGCCCACTTCTCTGGTCTTACGATAAAAATGACCTCTTAATTGTCTCTGAATTAGCAGTTAATTATTTCCCATAAATGAGTATACCTTATTTTATGCAGTTAAATGATTGTAGTCCTGAAAAATAGTGGGCTTTATTGAATTATTGAAGACACTCCATTAAAACATCTATTTTTAAAATCCTGCCACGAATCCTGAATAACAGCATCTTGTGTGTACAGAATATGATTAATCTCTAGCTTCTCATTGTATAACTTTAGATTTTCATGTTATTAGACTTTCTTAAACTGAAGTATGTATGTCTTAAATCTGTAATAGATTTCAAAGATCACATTTGATGGGGGAAGATAGGGTTGAGATCTTGCTAGCTTGCTTGCTTTCTTGTCACCTGTTGAACTTCACCAGTGTTTTGAGATGATTTCTTGGCTTCGTTTAGATGTGCATTTTTGTAGGTGTTTTTTTTTTCTTCTTCTAATTTTGTAGAGATGGTTTGAATATTAGATTTTTACTTTTTGTGTGATCAAGTCATTACCCTAATTTTGACAAACCATGGTTTTGAGTTAGCAATTGATATCCATTAGACATAGATTTAAAATGACCAAATTTAAATATGCACTTATAATACTTATTTTTAAATTTACAGCTGACAGAATCCATATACACGTGTCAGAATTAGTTTTCTTTATGCATGACATTGGTGAAGTAATATGCCATCAACTTTTCCTCTTTCTCTTTATTCTTCTTTCCCATATGTACCACCTGTCAAATTTTGGCGGTATTTTTTTCTTTGTTTAGCATAAGTAGCTCCATCTGACTTTGAAACTAAAAATATGAAAATTGTCATTTTAATCCCATGGTAGTATAGTCATACATCAGTGATACAGGTTTTGGAGAGATTTGCCAGCCAATGAGCCTCAGTTATGTTGCCCAGATGCATATTTTTTACATGAGTTTGTCTTAGTTGTAGCAAGTGTTTTTTGTTTTTTTGTACATGTAGTTTAAAGTTTTTAATAAGAAATGTATTTTGGAGGTTTTTGTTTTATTTTTGTTTGTTTTTGTATTGTTTCCTGAGGGACATCACTTGATTTCTAATGGCAAGGAAAATGTCCATATTGTCAGATATTGCCTTGATTTGATTAATGTAAGACATTATTTCTTATTTAGGGTGCTTTAGAGATTTTGCAGATTTTTCCTTATGGAAGCATTTTGACATTTCAAACTGGAAAACTTGAACATTTGTCAGTAAATACTATGACTTTTTCTTCCCATAGAGCTTAAAAGACTAGCTTTTTAAAATTTTAATTCTATAATCTTGGAAGTTTGATTTGGGTCATCTTCTGCTTTAGGAAAGACAACAACATGTGGAAGCTGTTGAGTTAGAAGCTAAAGAAGTTCTCAAAAAATTATTTCCAGAGGTGTCTGTGCCTTCTAATTTGGTAAGATGGATTTATTATTTTTTTTGAATGTAACATCTTTTTCATTATTCAAGGAAGTTGTGAATAAGCAGCATTGGCACTCTCCACTTGGTTTTGGTGGTGCACAAATTCCTCAGTATTTCCTTTTTTTAACCTAGGGTGCTTTTGAGTAGTTAAGATCAGTACCTTGGTTCAAAATCATTTCTGTTTCTTCATCTGATATTTTGGTTGTATTCTATAAAGTTTTTATATGTGAGCAGTATTATTTAGAGGATCATAAACTTCATATTTGGGAAAGAAGTATTTCTCAATAAATCAATAAATCAATAAACCAATCATGTCCTTAATGGCTATATTCAGAATAGAAGTTAATTTTAAGTGATTGCTTGTTAGTTTTAGTAATACTATTTTTAAATGTATTTAATACCATGAACCAGGTCTTTTCATTTCAAAATGTAAGATTTTGGTCATCTGTTAACTTCTTCAAGCAAAAGTCTTGAAGATAACAAGGAACAGCTTGCTTTACTTGAGGTTGTATGTGTTTTAAATGGGAGAGAAAAGTTGCTTTGGTTCAGCGATTTAATATAGTGAATATTTGAGGGCAGAGAATGCCAATGAGTGTACATGTAGTTTCTAAATGGTGGTACAGGTATTTTTTTCTTTTAATGAAAATTGTGTACACAACCAGAAGTAGAGAAAAGAGCATAATGAGCCTGATGTACCCAGTACCCCACTTTAGCAGTCATCAACATGTGGCATGCACTGCCACACAATCTTGTTTTACCTTTAGCCCTGTACTTCCTACACTTTCTGACGGATGACAAACATCAGAGCATTTCATCTGTAAATATTTCAATACATAGTTCTTTTTCCCCCTCTGGAGGGGTGCGCTCTTCCTGGAGATACTGCAATACCAGGTCTGTGCGTGGAGTGGATGGAGCAAACTCCTGTTCCAACTCCCTGCTCCAGAAACCCATTTAATGAATTGTCCTTGGATAGAGGACGTATCAGATATTAAACTGATAAGATCAGATACTACACTTGATCTTAGCCAAAAGGTTTTTACTAAGAAAGTTAGCAGAGGTGAGATCTAAACTGTATAAGCTCGACTGGAGAAGAGTTTACATACTTTAAGCAACTAAATCAACTTTTCAGCTCAATTTAATTTATATTGAATTCCAATATATGAAGCTAAGTAGGATTTTAATAGTATCATTTAGTCTTCATTCACATTTATAATATGGGAATTTTTTTAAAATAGAGGCTTTGTACTAATTTGTACTATGGAGCATTGTACTATAGTGTGATAAACAAACTATTTATTTTTTTAAAATTTTTATCTGGTGAAGTATAGAAAATCCTGATTCAGCCACATAAATAAAACTTTTAATTAGAGCAGTTAATAGTAATTTCATATGTATTTTTTTTTTCTTGGATTAAACTAAACCAAAGACTTAAGAAGAGTAAGAGGAAATTTGCTTTAAAGTATCTAACAAATACTCTTTATCAGAGTTTAAAATTCAGACAAGAAGCATCAAAAATCTTGAATAATTTATCCTGAAATATAGAATAATGACTAAAACTGTAATAGTGCCTTGTGTTTACATCAGCTAACTTTCAATACAGATGGTTTTTGTTGGCTTTAAACACAAATATTTGTGTATTTTTATTTCTCATTATGATTTTAAAAATACTTCATAAGACATATTTATTTTGAAATATTTTCAGAATCCCTGGGACAACTTCCTAGAATCTGAAATCCTCTGACTAGAGTATCTTCAATTCAACTTTTAGTATATGAACTGAATTTTTGAGAACTGATTCACCTGAAAAAATTTTTGAAAAATTATTCATTCTAGGCTTTGTGTGTCTTAAGATTGGATCTATTAGCCCGAGCACTAGTAAGTGGTAAAGGCTGTGTTGAGCCCAGATCTTCTGCCGATATGTCCAAAATTCAGGTGCAAATATCCTTGGACAGGGTAGATAAGATTTGATTTTTATGGTAGTATATAGGTGTGTTTCAGTGTCTATTTTCAAGGCTGGTTTATGTTTAACTTACGCAAAAATTATATTCTTCTTTGGAATTTCCAAGGAATGGTGTTTGTCTTTGTAGATTTCTTTTATAATCATCCAATTTGGTTATTTAAATTTTTTTACTTATTTCATTTAGGTATTTTTGGAAATTGGTTATTTTGACTTTTCTTCTCCACAGAGTTACAGTGAATGGTTACGTGGATTTGAAAAGAAAGCAAAAGAATGTGTGGCTGGAACTTCAGGTTCAGAGGAGGTTAAGGTTAGTTCAAGAGAAGTATTTATATTTTAAACAAACAAAGGAAAAAGAAATAAGTGAGGATTTGTCTTTATGAACTTGGGAAAGGTAAAGGCTATATTATGAGTAGAATAATCTTTTGAGAAAGTGTAAGAAGGTGATTTCATTTTGTGTACATTTTGGTGGAAATGCTCTTGTCTTCCTTGGGTTTGATGTGTGTACAAAGCTAATGTTTGCCATTTCTTTAACTCTGTATTTTAGTCATTTCTAAAACTGAGTATTTAACTATCTCTTACTCTCTTTTTAGCCTGGGTTTAGAAAGTAAAGATCAGTTGAGGTGGGTAGGTGGAAACTGATGGGTTTGCTAATGTATCCCCAGATATATCATTAGGAATGTTCAGAGCCTAGATGCATTTTTAACCTGGACTACTGAAATTTGGGAGATTAACTTTTTTTTTTGTATCTCAAGTGGCATGAATAAAACCCCATTTCCCATGGTATTTTGACCTCACTTTACATGTGGGTCTGCTTTGATTTCACTATTCTATTAAAGAGTGACAAACCTATTTATTATACAATTGTATAATATATTTTGTAGTAAACAGACTCTTGGGAGTTTTCTTAGGAAAACCAAATGACCAAAAAGGTCATCAAACTTCATTGCCACTTAAGAAGACTGAAATGTAGAATTCCATGATAAAACAGTTAGGAACCATTTGTCATAATATACCATTAAGTACTGAAACAAATTTGAAGCACAGAACTTTTTGGTAAAACTAGAGAATTTTTCTTAATTTCATTCTTTGCAGGTTCTAGAGCACAAGTTGAAAGAAGCTGATGAAATGCACACATTGTTACAGCTAGAGTGTGAAAAATACAAATCCGTCCTTGCGGAAACAGTAGGAAATGATATTTAATCTACATTAAAAAAATCACTAATTTAATGTTTAATGGCTTAAATAGTTTATCTTGGCATTAGAAAATAAATTTTTCGGAACTACTATGCTTTTGTTCATAGGAAGGAATTTTACAGAAGCTACAGAGAAGTGTGGAGCAAGAAGAAAATAAATGGAAAGTTAAGGTTGATGAATCACAAAAGATTATTAAACAGGTATTTAAAAAGGAAGAACTTGGGGAAAAATAAAAGGGATGTGTGAATTGTAAAAAACAAAAACAAAAACCTTAGAGCAGTGGTTCTCAAAATGTGAGCCTTGGACCAACTGTGTCAGCATCATCTGGGAACTTGTTAGAAATGTACGTTCTTGACCCGCCCCATCACCCCTCCCCACCCCACACCACCACCACCTCCGACCCCTGCCCCTAAGTGATTCTGATGCCCACCCAAGTTTAAGAATCACTGGTTTTAGTGTTATGACTAAAGAATAATGATGTAAAATATAAAGTGCTTTGAAAGTTACAGAACCACTATGTAGTAACGTAAGGGAAAGAATTTGGTGTTCAAAATAAGTTCTAAAAGTTCTAAAACATTGATATGTGACTCGTGTTCAAGAAAAAGTTAGTAAGTCCTTTTTCTTTTCATGGGACCAGAATGGTATTGTGCTGTCTTAATTTTTCTTCCATTTACAGTTGTCTCCCCATATCCATTGGGAGATTGGTTCCTGGTCTCCACAGATGCCAAAATTTGGTATCTTGGATGCTCATATAAAATGGTGTAGGAGTACTTGAGTGTGGTAAAGAGTGCCATCTGTTGCTCACTTGTTTTCTTGGGCTGTGCAGAATTTAGGGTTGCTGATGGTATTCTACATTAATGCATTTGGGATGAAATACAACTGATTACCAGTTGATTATTTTTAAACATTAGCACTTTAGCTAGGCCTAATATTAATAGCATGGAAATAGGGTGGTTTTTTTTTAACGTTTTTTTTTTTTGAGTTATAGTCATTTTATGATGTTGTGTCAAATTCCAGTGTAGAGCACAATTTTTCAGCCATACATGAACATATACATATTCATTGTAACATTATTTTTCGCTATGACTTACCATAGATCTTGTATATATTTCCCTGTGCTATACAGTATAATCTTGTTTATCTATTCAGTAGGGTAGGTTTTGACCACAGTTTAAATCAAGTTAAATGTGACACTCACTTTTCAGGTCTTTCAAAATTCAGTACGGCTTTAAATGAGATACGTTTTAAAACCTCTGAAGCATCTGATTAAAATTCTGTGAGTTAGAAAAGCCTCTGTATCCTTGGTGGTTTGACTTGGACATATAATTGTTTCACATTTCAGATGCAGTTGTCATTCACATCTTCAGAACAAGAGCTAGAGCGATTAAGAAGAGAAAATAAAGATATTGAAAATGTATGTTACCTCATCATTTGACTATGTAACCTATGGACTTTTTTTTAGCATCAAGTGTTGTCTTAAGAAATGTGTTTTAAGATTTCATCTAATGATGTGATTGTTATGCTTTTAAGAATATCTTGGGTGGTGTTTGAGATAATATATAGTTTTATATTCATAAGTGTGGTAACTTTTCATTGCAGGGGAGCATCTTATATATGTTTGCTAACTTTTCCTTTGTTGCATTGCTAGCTGAGAAGAGAACGAGAGCATTTGGAAATGGAGCTAGAGAAGGCAGAAATTGAACGATCCACCTATGTTACAGAAGTCAGAGAGGTATTTAACATAGAATTTTTTCCACCTTGCTTCTCAATTTAAATTCAGTTTATAACAGTGATAAAATATTTCAGTGTAAGTTGTTTGTGGCAGAGCTTCCAAGTAGCATACAAACATGGGATATCATAAGGAGATCAATCTTAAACTCTAAACTTCATTGCAGCTGAAAGATCTGTTGACTGAATTGCAGAAAAAACTTGATGATTCATATTCTGAAGCAGTAAGACAGAATGAAGAGCTAAATTTGGTAAGAAGCTTGTCCTCCACTGGGTATCAAGTAGGCCCTGAAAACACTTGTGTTGACATGTGGAGAAACCATCCAAACCTTTTCTCCTTGCTAACATCTTTAACTTGGCATTTTTATAAGTTTAAGATTATCTTCATATTCTGATGACTCCTAAGATGATCTGTCTGTTCTTGGTTCCTAAGATGACCCTTCTTTTCTTAGCTCCTAACAATGGCATGTTTGGCTTGCAACTCTTTTTCAGAAAGGTTTTCCATGTTTTACAAAACCTGTTTTCTCTAACAGCATTATTTTCAGTGAATAAGAAATGAAACAAACAGATAAGGATTGGCTGAGTTGTGAAGATTCTCTTTTCAGAGTCACCATAATTAACTGGACCTCTAATTTTTTAACCTGGAAGGAGATTATTGAAGATGGAAGAGATATATTCTTCATTCAAGGGCAATAGTCCAATCTAGCTTCTTATTTTAACTGGCCTTTCTACAGCTTATAGATAACAAAAAGCTTGTGGAATTCTTTATCATCAACATCATTCAGCATAATAATCCTGAAACTACAGACTTAAGTTAGCTAAATGTGGTATTCCCATTCTTAAATTTTCTGGAAATTTACACTGATAATGACAGGCTTATTTGTTAGATAAACATGACTATTCGTATTGTTATGTTTCAAACAATAATCATTATGTCTGTTCGTGACTTTTAAAAATTAAGAATGTGATTAGATAAGTACCTGAATAAACTCTAGTATGATTGCAGTAAGTTAGTTTTCTCCTTACTACAAGTTAACCCTGCCAGATTTGGAATTTTCTTTTTAGTACTGCTGTATGTACCAAAGAAAACTTTTATCTCATTTATTTATGTTATAAGTGATTTATAGGAATCGATTTTCAGAGCTGGGCTCTCTATGAAATGTACACCTAAAACCCCCACCCCGACACACACACATACCCCTCTCTATTTTTGAATAAAATTTGCCTTCATTTTACCTTTATTGAAGCATTCCCACTGCAATGTAAGACTAGTTTTATGCGTATGTTTGCTGTACGTTGCACAAATTGGGACTGTGATAAGCCACAGATATAAGCCTTACCCTATAATGTGTTTTTTGTTTTTTGTTTTTTGTTTTTTTTTTAAATTTCTAATTGCAGTTGTTGGAGATTTTACTTTTAACTTTGGTGCTTTGTGGGTAACTTCAACAGTAGCATCAAGCCCACAGGGTTATGGCTGAGTTTCCATTCAGCCTGGTCCTCTCTTTGTATATTTTGCCCTTCTACTTAGGTCAGGAGGTTCTTTTGAGTGGTATTTTTAATTTTTTTGCCTTGAATTTGTAATTTTCATCTTAGTCTTTGTTTCCTTTTTGCTCAAGATAATCATTGCCATATTTTAAAATAAGATAAAATAATTTTGTTTGTCTATACATTGTGTCTTCTTGGGCCGAAGGAATAACGTCTCTGACATGAAATCTCTGATGTAGAGGAGCAAAAAACTGAAGCATTTGGGTATTAAAATAGAGTTCCCAAAATAAAAATTACCAAATGGAATGTCCTCCACTAATTTTCCCTATATGTTTAAAATGTCACTGTCTTGTATTTCCCCCTTTTGAGTTTCCAAAACTATTTGGAATGTTGTGCCTGTGGGTGGGAAGCAGAATTAAGTAACTTGATGAGTTTAATAAGAAAAGTCGCTTTTTTGTCAGTGAGCCCATTTCCCTTGTTCATACTTAGAGTAGTTTTTAAGAGAAGAGGCATTACATATTGGCACTAGAGTTTTACAGAACTTTATACCTCTTTTGGCAAGTTGGTTGAGAAGTATATTTTAAGACATTTCTTGTTGGTATAGTTAGGCCAGTGTGGTCTTGCCCTGACCTCTTTAGTGACATCTTAAAGGATGAGCAACATTTAAATTTCCAAAGATTTTATTTTACTGGATTTGTAGTCTTCTGTCCAGTATCTTTTAAAATATTACACAATTGACTCAACTGAACTACGTATCTTAAGAAAGCCTTTAAAAATTTAAAAATTAATTAGTAAAATTTCTTACTCCTTGCCTTTTAATTTGGTATAAACATGAATAAGCTGCTTTATGAATAGTGAATATTAGTACTTTTAAAAGATACTTAATTGGAATTTAATGGTTTTATTTTTATATGTGCGATTTTCTAATCTAAACCTTAGTTCGTTTCTGTAGGTTTTCCTTTATTTAGCTTTACAGATGGGAACCTCCACTGCTTAGCTTTTCTATACTCTTGGTGCAGCATATTGGCTAATCCATTGTGCATAATAATAACTTAGTGGTCCCATTCTTTTTCATTCATTCTTTAGTCTTAGAGGTCTCAGCATAATCAAAGAAGGATGTAAATTAAGATAATTGTGGTATTCCTTTATTTTTACAGTTAAAGACACAGTTAAATGAAACACTCACAAAACTTAGAACTGCACAAAGTGAAAGACAGAAGGTAGCTGGTGACTTGCATAAGGTAAGACACGGCTTGCCCTAAATAAAGATGCCTTATCGTCATACTATGTTATGTCTTGAATTGTAAGCAAACATACTGCCAACTCTGGATTTGTTCTTTCCCATCATTATATTAGTTTGGTTATAAATTTAAGCTGTTTGTTATACAGCTGCATTTTTGGCACTAAACTTTTTGCCTTGTTTTTCCGTTAATTTGCTTCATCATTTCATCACATTTTTATAATTAATTGCTTTGTAACATATAGATTAAATTTTTAATTGACATTCTTAAAAAAATTTGGTTACATCCATGTATTTTTTATTGGGATTTGCTTATGCAGTCATTTGCAAAGTATGTTTCTTTTGATCTTTATGGATCTAAAAGATATATTCCTGATGTTTGAGAAATTTGTTCAATTATTTCTTGTTGAAATACATTTTTCTTAATCTCATATATAGCTGGGTGGTTTTTAAGGTTACATTTCTTATTCTTTGCATTAGGTTGACAAGTTATTCATAATTTTGTTCTGAGATTTTTACTAGTGTGATTTACATATGCTTATGTCAGAGCTGCTTTAGAGCTATGATTGTGTTTGTGGGAGATACAGTCATTAGCAAAACAATTAAATACATCACTTTTGTAAAGGTTGAAAGAAATTACTGTTGGTTCTTTATGATTATAGCTTATAATTGTTATGCAAAAGTCTAGGAATCTAAAATTGCTTCAAATTATTTTAATGTCACCAGTAAGTAAAATGTGAACTTAAAGAATTTTGGAGCTCTGACTTAGATATATGATACATTGTCAAGGTTGAGCAATCTAATTTACTTTGATACATGATTTTTTTTTAACATTTTTTGTTGATTTATAATCATTTTACAGTGTTGTGTCAAATTCCAGTGTAGAGCACAATTTTTCAATTATACATGAACATATATATATTCATTGTTACATTTTTTTCTCTGTGAGCTACCATAAGATCTTGTATATATTTCCCTGTGCTATACAGTGTAATCTTGTTTATCTATTCTACAATTTTGAAATCCCAGTCTATCTCTTCCCACCCCCTGCCCCCTTGGCAACCACAAGTTTGTATTCTATTTCTAAGAGTCTGTTTCTTTTTTGTATTTATGCTTTTTTTTTTTTTTTTTTTTTAGATTTCACATATGAGTCATCTCATATGGTGATATATGATTTTAAGTTTTGATCTCTAAACAAAATATAAAACATTCAGTCTTAGCCTAGAAATTTATTTTCTCAGAGGGTACTTTAAAGAGTTAATTAAACAGGTACTCAGAGGTATGGGTATGCTGTGTTATTTGCCATAAAATGGTTAACAGTAGTTGACAGTGTACTGTCCCATATCTATGTAATAGAATACTGTGCAACACTTGATTGGTAATGCACGTATTTATTGACATGTGAAGAGATAAAATACTTGGTAAAACAGCAAGTGTAAAACAGTGTGTATGTTAAAAGCCCATTTATATAAAATTTTCTGCCAACTTTTCACTAGGACATATGTTTACTAAAGAGGAATTTAGACGAGGAGTCATCAAATCCACAAACTTTTAGGATTTGTGGGCCATCTACAGTTTCTTTCACATACTCTTTGTTTGTTTAGTATGACCCTTTAAAAATGTAAAAACTATTCTTAGCATGAGTTGTAAAAAAATGGGCTGTGGCCAGATTTGGCTGACCTCTGATCTAGACTAATGTTAACCTAAATATCAACTGTGGTTATTTCTGTTTTTAATTTCTTTATGCATTTTCTGCGTTGTTTGAACTTTTTAAAACAATGAGCATGCGTTTCTATAACCCAGTTGGGGAGGAAGCTATTTCATTTTGGAGAAAAAACTGAATAGGTTGGCTTTACACTGTGTTTTGCAAAGAGCTTTAATCTTATATAAAATATGTAAGAAAATCACTCATTTTTCTCGTATATATTTATTTAACAGTTGTAGTATTCAGAGGCTACCATATTGCTTTCCTTACAGGCTCAACAGTCACTGGATCTTATCAAGTCAAAAATAGTAAAAGCTGCTGGAGACACTACTGTTATTGAGAATAGTGACATTTCCTCAGAAACAGTAAGCATTTTCTTTAGCCCCAAATCTCTGGGCTAATCGTAAATTATGTGAAGAAAAAAAATGTGCAAGATCCACCTTTATAATGTGGTTTTATCAATTATGTTGCATCCTTAACTGAAGGTCATCTTTTCTTTGAGATCTTCTATCTGAAATGCAATATTTTAATTAATGTTTGCTTTCACTTTAGCTTGGTGAGATATTTTGTTAATTTTTAGGTTTGTTTTGGGAGGTATTGTGATATACTGCTTAAGAGCATGGACTCTGTTAAACTGCCTGTGTTTCAATCCTGGTTCTGCTACTTAGTAGCTATGTGACTGACTTAGGAGAAACTCAGCCTCTCTGTGCTTTAGTTGCCCCATCTGTATAAGGCAATGAGAATAGTATCTATCTTGCACGATTGTTGAAAGGAATGTATGAGTTATTATATAAAACACTTAGAATAGTGGGTAGCACTTAGACCAGTGACATTTAGTCAGACATTTAGTAAGAGCGCAATATATGTTGTCTTACTTTTCTGTTGTTGTGAATGTACTCTCCTTTGGTTCTTTGCAATTTTTTCTGAAAGGAGAAATGGATTTATATCTGCTATTCATAGATTCCAGACTTTTCCCTTTGTAGCCCAGTAACAACATTTATAACATAGCTTTCTTGGGTGCAAACTGATTTACACCACTAGGTAGCAAACATTATTGCTCCATGTGGTTTTTGTTGCCAATTTTCATGTGATTTTTCAGAGTTTTTGTTTGTATTTAAAACAACAATAGAATATTTTGTGGTTTTGGTTGCAAATGTCTTTTCTTTGTGCTCAGATTTTTTTTTTAATCACTTCCGTCTTCTTTTTAGGAGTCTTCTGAGAAGGAGACAATGTCTGTAAGTCTAAATCAGACTGTAACACAGTTAGAGCAGTTGCTTCAGGCGGTAAACCAACAGCTCACAAAGGAGAAGGAACACTATCAGGTATTAGGTAAGAATACCTGAAGTACTACTGTCTGTCTGTGGGTAATTGACATAGTGTGTTGTGTGGACGTATGTGTAGCATGTGTCTACCATAAATACAGGACTCATTGCCCTAGTTGAAACAGTCCCTCTTTATCTCAGAATGTCTGCATGACAGCTTCAGCGTTCTTGGAGCTTTATTTCCATCTTGTGCATATTTTGGTCTTATAACTTGGAGGAGAAAAAAAATACTTTGTCTTTTAAAAAAAAGTATATATATATATATATAAGTTTCATGAATATAGCAATATACATGTATACACTACAAAGTGATCACTACCACAAGAATAGTATGCCATCTATCACCATACAGTTGACCCCCTTCACTCAGTCCACTCTCCAACCCCCTTCCCCTCTGATAATACTAAGGTGCTCTCTGTATTTATGAGTTTGTTTTTGTTTTATTTTGTTTGTTTTTTTAAATTCCACATATGAGTGAAAAATCATGTTATTTTGTCTTTCTCCATTTGACTTATTTCACTTAGCATTAATACCTTTAAGGTCCATTTATATTATTGCAAATGGCAGGATTTCCTTCTTTTTTATGGCTGAGTAGTTTCCATTGTGTGTGTGTGTGTGTGTATGTATATGTATTTATCTCTTTCTGTCTGTCTGTCTGTCTATCTGTCTAATCACAGTTTCTTTACATTGGATGCTGGGTTTTACTTAAGTTTGCTTATTGATAATCAAAGAATCCATTTTTTAACTCCTGAAGTGAGAGTCTTATTAGTTGATGGTAAATAAACCATCATCAACCAAACCATGTTAGGAAATTTTTATTGCCATATTACCTGGGAATGCAGATTGATTAATTCATTAATTGATTCCTGAGTTTTACCTGTTTTAAAATGATTTAAGTCACAATGCCTTGGGTCATTAGGATGCTCTAATGTGCTGAACACTTCAGATATTTTTCTTTTGAAGCTGTTTGTTCAGTAATAATCATATTTTGGAGATCAGTGGAGTGGCCTGTGCAATGCCAGGGGGTGGCTCATCACTGAATCGTCCCTTTCAGAACCCATTTTTAGGACTCTTAGGTCATACAAAGGCCTTGGGATAGATTAGATGTCCTGGAGAAGTTGGGAGGGGCCTCCATATTGAGTATAGGGGCATTCTGTCTCACTTTTGTAGAATGATCATCCTCTGGCCTGCCATAGCACACACCCTCCTTTAGAATGCTAGTTCGGGTCAGTTACCTCTAAGAAGACTTCCAGATAGGCCCAGCTCATTTTTCTAACCTGTCAGCAAAACGAATTATACCTTAATCTTTTATCTTTGGTAGGCTGACCCCTCAGTTACCTGGAGTTAAAATTCTGCCACTTTACCCTCCTCCCCCAAATTAGAAAATAACCTTACTTCCTGTTTCATGGGGCAGCTTTCCTTCCCATGTCTTCAGTCCTGCTCTCTTTCTCTCCATGTGCTGCTTCTGTTCAGTCTTGGAAACATGCTCAGATGTCTTATTTTAACCTTATACTTCTTTCAGGTTACCTTCCCATTCTTTTTACTTCACTGTTTAACAAAGAATCTTTTTTTTTTTTAAATGAAGGCTTTTAATTTTTTTAAATTTTGGGGTGTTTAGGAGGTGTGGGAGCAGGTAGTTAAGTTTAGGGACTCAAGATTGAATCCAAGACCTTTTCTATGTTAAACACACACTCTATCACTGAACTATACCCTCTGCCTACCAAAGATTCTTAAAAAGAAGAAACTATTCTCACAGTATCTACATCCTTGCTTTGCTGCTAACTGCTCCATCTACTCTAGAATGGCTTCTCTTCCTGCCATTACAGTGAAACCACTTTGCTGAGGTCACTCATTAGTGATTTCCTAATTGCTGGATCCAATATGGGCTCTTCTTTTGCATACAAGATACCAAAAATAGTTATGAAATATACAGTGAATAAACAGTGAATATACAGTAAAGTCAGTCCATAGGCCTCTGTGTTCTAAGGGAAGGGTTTCATTTTTTAGAGCCTAAAAAATTGCAAGGTAGCCTATTTAACCCTTTGCCGTTAGACCTTATCAGTAGTATCTCTCTAGTCTCTCAAAAGCATCTTAATATTTTCTTTTTCTTCCCAAACCCATGGTCTGCTCATATTAAGTCTTATGAGCCATTTTGGCTTGCCTTTTTCCATATTTGCCTTAAACATATTAAATTTTAGACTTACACTGATCATTGGTAATAACACCTTTATTTTTCAGATTTTTTTTCTTCCTCGTTTATAAAATTGTAGTATGTAATTTGTTAAAAGAAACACATGTACCCTGGCAACACAGCCAAAACCGAACTGTTGTTTAGCAGGCAGCTCATCTAAGTGCTATCTTTTGTTAGCTGATGAATGTATGTCCAAATTGGCAAGTGAAAGGGTGATTGAGTGGTCAGCAGTATAGATGGATTGTGTGAAGCTAGAGGTCCACGAGCACTTGAACTCTTCTTTACGTAGGCTCTACCCAGCATTGACAATGACAGCCCCTCCTTAGGGATCCCTTGGTTCCCATGGCTCTTCTTTATGCCCTTTAAATGTTTGTATTACCCTCAGGTTTTTAACTTAAGCCATCATTTTTGCTCAGTGTATTCTCCCTCTTGTCACCTCTTTTAAAACTACTGAATGATTAAATTGGAAATATAAATTTCTTAATCATCGAAATTAATAGGTTAATTAATGTCAGAATGTTGCTTCCTTTTATTATATACAAGTGCATATGAATTGTTGAAGATAGTGCTGTACATATTCAGTAAGGGAAAAGCTATTTTTAAAAGATAAAAATGAGAGAGGTGTGATATGCAGTAGTTTAATTTTCTAAATCCTAATGCACAGTACTTAGCATTTCTGTGAGTTGTAAGGGTAGGTGTATTATTCTTATATCCTTAATTTGTAAAACCTTAACCTTTCTTTTCTTTTGGAAGTCTTTCTACCTATCTTCTGTACTTCTCCCCCTTCTTCCCACCCTCTAAAAAGAAGACTATTATTCCCTCTCCCCTTTTTAATTAAGGTAATTTTTTGTAGCTTTGGACTGGTTGGTAACTAGTATTTTGTAGTATACTTTTTTGTTTCCAGATACCTACTTTTTCTTATGTTTCATATTTTCCTGGCTTCTAAGTGTTCTAAGTATGTATCCAGCCATATCAGAAAACTTCATTACTCCAGTGTCTTAGTGTGTTTGGGCTGCTATAAGAAAAATCCCACACACTGGGTGGCTTAAACAATAGACCTTTATTTTTCATGGTTCTGGAAGCTAATGAGTCAAGATCAAGGCACCAGTAGATTCTGTCAGGTGAGACCCACTTCCTTGTTTAAAGATGGCCATCTTCCTGCTGTGTCCTCACATGACAGAAAGGCAAGGGAGCTCTGGGATCCCTTTTATAAGGGCACTAATCCCATTCATGATGGTGGAGTCTCCTAAAGGCTCCACTTGCAAACACCATTACATTGGGAGTTAGAATCTCAATATATGAATTTAGTGGGGACACAAACACTTAAACCATAACACCCAGGTTTTCTTACCTTAGAACCCGCTTGTGGAATCCTGTGGAAGGAGGAGGATGATTTTAACCAGTGACACACTTCATTAGTGTGCCTCTAAACATGAGCATGCTAACATGTCATTCATTTACATTTTCATAGCAACCCAGTGTGGTAGGTAGGTAGGTAGGGGTTATCATTATTGTTTATAATAATATTTTTTTTATTACCATTTACAACAGACTAAAGAGGTTCTGTAACTTCCCCAAAGTCAGACAGGCAGTAACTGGGTGAGCTGGGATGTAAATTAAGGTGATCTACATCCAGAGCCTATGCTCTTAATCAGCACTTTTCTTCTTCCTAATTCAGGCACTCTGTGCTGCAGTCCTTTTTGTCACTGCTTGCTTTCCTCTTCACTCTGTCTAACCCTTTGTTGGCAACCTCTTACAATTTCTGCATTCAGTTTTGACTTTTTCCTAAAGTTGGTATTTAGTTTGTCAGTAGTGAATTGGAGAGGCTCTCAGTGTTATCCAGGAAAAATTGAGGTGAAGTTTTACATGTCTGTTCTGTATATATGTGCTCTGCCTACTCCCTTTGACAAATAGAATTTTTTTAATCTTTTTTTTTTTAAGTATAGTCAGTCAGTTTACAATGTTGTGTCAGTTTCTGGTGTGCAGCATAATGTTTCAGTCGTATATACATATATATACTTGTTTTCATACTGTTTTTCATTATAGGTTATAAGAAACTGAACATAGTTCTCTGAGCTATACAGTAGAAACTTGTTGTTTGACTCTTCTATATATAAGTTAGTTTCTGCAAATCTTGAACTCCCAGTTTATCCCTTCCCACCCTCTTTCCCTCCTGGTAACCATTAGTTTGTTTCCTGTGTCTCTGATTCTGTTTCTCTATTGTAAATAAGTTCATTTGTGTCCTATTTTTTTTTTTTTTTTTTTTTTTTTTGAGATTCCACATATGAGTGATATCATATGGTATTTTTCTTTCTCTTTCTGGCTTACTTCACTTAGAGTGACCATCTCCAAGTCTATCCACGTTGCTGCAAGTGGCATTATTTTATTCTTTTTTTATGGCTGAGTAGTATACCATTGTATATATAAATCCACATCTTTTTTATCCAGTCATCTGTTGTTGGACATTTAGGTTGTTTCCATGTCTTGGCTATTGTAAATAGTGCTGCTATGAACATTGGGGTGCATGTATCTTTTTGAATTAGAGTTCCCTCTGGATATACCACCAGGATTGGGATTGCTGGATCATATGGTAAGTCTGTTTTTAGTTTCTTGAGGAATCTCCATACTGTTTTCCATAATGGCTGCACCAAACTACACTCCCACCAACAGTGTAGGAGCGTTCCCTTTTCTCCACACCCTCTCCAGCATTTATCGTTTGTGAACTTTTGAATGATGGCAGTTCTGACTGGTAATACCTCACTGTAATTTTGATTTGCATCTTTGAATTAAATCTTTTTTTTTTGTTAATAAGTTGTATGAGCTGTTTGTATATTTTGTAAATTAATCCCTTGTCAGTCACATCATTTGCAAATATTTTCTCCCATTCCATAGGTTGTCTTGTTTTGCTTATGGTTTCCTGTGCTGTACAAAAGCTTATAAGTTTAGTTAGGTCCCATTTGTTTATTTTTGCTTTTATTTCGATTGCCTGGGTAGAAGGCCCTAGGAGAACATTGCTAAGATTTATGTCAGAAAATGTTTTGCCTGTGTTTTCTTCTAAGAGGTTTATAGTGTCTTATGTTCAAGTCTTTAAGCTATTTTGAGTTTATTTTTGTATGTGGTGTGAGGGAATGTTCTAACTTCATTGATTTACATGCAGCTGTCCAGTTTTCCCAAAACCCCTTGCTGAAGAAACTTTTCTCCATTCTATATTCTTGCCTCCTTTGTCAAAGATTAATTGACCATGAATGTGTGGGTTTATTTCTGGGCTCTCTATTCTGTTCCATTGTCCATATGTCTGTTTTTGTGTCAATACCATGCTGTTTTGATTACTATAGTTCTGTAGTCTTGTCTGAAGTCTGGGAGGGTTATTCCTCCATCTTTGTTCTTTTTCTTCGGTATTACTTTGGCAATTCTGGGATTTTAGGATTATTTGTCCTGGTTCTGTGAAAATGTCCTGGATAATTTGCTAGGGATTGCATTAAATCTGTAGATTGCTTTGGGTAGTATGACCATTTTAATAACATTAATTCTTCCAATCCCAGAGCACAGGGTATCTTTCCATTTTGTTAAGTCATCCTTAATTTCCTTAATCAGTGTTTTGTAGTTCTCCATGTGTATAAGTCTTTAACCTTGTTGGTAAGATTTATTCCTAGGTATTTAATTTTTTGGATGTGATTTTAAAAGGGTTTATTTCTTTACTTTCTTTTTCTAATATTTCATTGTTAGTGTAAAGAAATGCAACTGATTTCTGTATTTTAATGTTGTATCCTGTTACCTTGCCGAATTCATTTATCAGCTCTAGTAGTTTTTGTGTAGAGCCTTTAGGGTTTTCTATATATAGTATCATGTCATCTGCATATAGTGGTAATTTTCCTCTTCACTTCCAGTTTGGATCCCTTTTATTTCTTTTTCTTGGCTGATTGCTACGGCTAGGACTTCCAAGACTACATTGAATAGAAGTGGTGAAAGTGGGCATCCTCGTCTTGTTCCAGATTTTAGCAGGAAGGCTCTCAGCTTTTCATCATTGAGTATTACATGGGCTGTGGTTTTGTCATAACTAGGTTTTATTATGTTGAGATATGTTCTCTCTATACCTACTTTGGCAAGAGTTTTTGTCATAAATGTGTGTTGAATTTTATCAGATGCTTTTTCTGCATCTATTGAGATGATCCTATGATTTGTGTCTTTTCTTTTCTTGATGTGGTGTATGTATCATGTTAATTTGTATATGTTGAACTATCCTTATGTCTCTGGAACGAATCCGGCTTGATCATAGTCTGTGATCTTTTTTATGTGTTGTTAGTAGATTCTTTTGTGATACAGTTGTCTCTTGATTCTGAAGGAAAAAGTTTGTTTGTAGAGCTTTTGAAGTATGAGTTAATGTTTCAGATAAAAACTAGCTTTTATTTCTACATTTTACACTTGACTGTCATGTGGATCAAGTTTTCATTTCCTGTAATGTTTTTTCAGAGTGCTTCATAGTTTAATGTACCAGTGGGCTGTGTAGATTTTCTGATCAGCTGTTAATCTTGTTTTAATTAGAGGAGATGATAGCCAGTGATAACTCTGCTTTTTAACTTACTAATTGCTTCTTTTCCCTTTAGCTATTTATTTTGAAAAATCTCACACAGAAAGAAAAATTGAAAGAATATATAAGACTCACTCTTGACCTGCTTCATTTCTATATGTATAACATATTTTGTTGATGTCAAACCATTTGAAAGTAATTTTTGGATATGATGAGATTTTATTTCTAAGCACTTAAGTATACATCTCCTAAGAAAAAAGATATTCTCTTGCAAATCCATAGTATCATTATCACATCCAAAAAAACAAAAGAGTAGTTCTATAATATCGTTAAGTTTTAAGCCCATATTCAGGTTTCCCCAGTTATACCCAAAATATCTTTTCAGCTATTTTTTTCTAAACCAGGATCCAGTCAAACTTCACATGTTGCATTTGGTTAAGTCCTTTTGGTCTAATGGCTTTTGAAGTTTAATATCTTTAGTCATTTTATCTGACTTGGAAAGCTTCGTAAGACCTCAGAAAATCTCTGTCTAAAACTTAAATTATTCATGGGTGGAGAGTTGTAAATTTCAGTCTGTCTTTTCAGTGCTACTCACTCATCTTACTAGCT
Organism: Camelus ferus; assembly: GCF_009834535.1. Classification (NCBI taxonomy): domain Eukaryota; kingdom Metazoa; phylum Chordata; class Mammalia; order Artiodactyla; family Camelidae; genus Camelus; species Camelus ferus. Next base: position 55,728,438 of record NC_045701.1, read on the forward strand.
TTAGTGTTTTGAGTAGAACTAATACAAATGGATTTCCAGTGTTGTTCTCTTCAATGTTTTCTAAGTAGGATTTTTAAATTCCTACATTATTCTAAGTTTGGTCTGAGGTTTTGGCTCACATAGTTTAAAATCAACCGAAAAGTTTCTTCTGAATCCTGGGATTTTTTTCTTATTTTGGATCACCATTAATATTAATTGTTCTGATCCTAGTTGAAAGGGCTATGCTGGGTCAAATGGAATATGTACGTTTGGTGTTTGACAAATGTCTTCTGATTGCCTTTTGTTTCTTTGTTTTAAAATGAATTCTTTCTTTCTGATCTTTTACAGAGTGAAGTAATTGGGAAACTGTTCATTCAAGGATAACAGAAGGCATTGTATTATATTTTGCCAAATTAAAGCCTTATTTATGTTTTCACCCTTTCTACTTTGTCAGAAACACTGAACAGAGTTTTGTCTTTTCTAATCCTTGTTAGACTACTGATTTAAAGAGAGAAAAAAAAAGCCAACTCTGTAGACACCTTCAGAGTTTAGTTTTATAATAAAAACTGTTTGAATAATTAGACCTTTACATTCCTGAAGATAAGATGAACATGTAATCTTTTATCTTATTTTGCTCAATAAAATTGTTCAGAAGATCAAAAGTGGTAAAGACAATATAAAATTTAACATTTTAATACTGATGTTGTACACTGTTTTACTTAACATTTTGGGGAGTAACTGCCTCTGACTTCAACTCAAGAAAACACTTTTGTTGCTAATGTAATCAGTTTTTGTAATGGCGCCAGCAAATAAAGGGATGCTTATTATTCAATTTTGTTCTGATTTTCATTGAGCTTTAACAGATTTCATTAGCACTTCAGATCAACATTTAGAATACAATCGTCAACTGTAACCTTCAAACAAGATAAGACAGGTATGTTGCTTGTACACCTTCTCAGACTGGAACTCTGGGTCTTCTCTGTGGTTCTGTGCAGTGTAAACTGTCCTGACATGCGGGGAGTTACAGAAAGGGCAGGGCAAGTATTCCGGGTTTCAGACCTACCACCCCAACTTCGTGTAGAAGAGCTCTACTTTAATTTTCAGTATTACTGTTAATTCTTTTGAGTAATAGTTAACTTTTTAGTTTCTTCCTTGTCAGACACTGTGTTACACAGTTTACATGTGTTATCTTTGTTGTTTGAACATGTTGATAACATGTATTATCTTTTTCTTTTTCTTTTTTCTTTTTATTAATTGGATGAAAACATGGAGCTCTTCAGATGCTGGTACATATCTTACGCCACTGAGTATAGACGTACCTGCTAGGCCATACGGTGGCCTCATTGCCGTTTCAGTCATGCTTTTACCATGAGGTCTTTCCACTTTCTGCTAAACCTATCTTCTCTTGGTTTTCAGTTTTGTTCCTTCTATTCTAATTTGGAACAGCTGTAATTGTTAATGATTATTAAATTATTATGAAAAGTTGTGTTCCTGTCACTTGTATCAATTTGTCCTACTTCCTTACTCCAGAATCACATAGGACAAGCTTATCACACTCCTATTCAGTTATTCTTCCAATGTGCCAGGATAGTTCCCTGTTCTCTGAAGTTAATTCCCTTGTAGGTTGAATACTCCCAGTTGCTTAGTTAGTGTGAATGACGCAAGGCTAAACTAGCCTAGTCATCTCATCCATCCCCAGCTGTCCATCTTTCCCCATCTAAGCACATCGCTGGGAGAGGAAGGGAGCATCAAAAGAGAGAGGGAATCCCTGTCCTTAAGCCTCTAGTAGCTCCCCTTGCCACTGTTGGCAGGAAGCAGTGAGAACATTTCTCAGGTTGGGGTGTGACTACCAGGAGGGGAGAATGACCACTGTGGTTGAGAGCAGATATCTTGATCCCTAAAAAGAATGAATGGAGAGACGTGGAAGGGAGGAGTGAGGGAATACCTGTGAAGCCAGCTATACCCCTCAGTTTGGTGTGGCAAAACTAGTGTTTCTGAGAGGTCAGTGACATCATGTAAAGCACAGGCTCAGATGCCTTGTAAGTGTTTACCTCACCAGCTAAAGGTTACAGGAAGTGAAGCTGTGGGCAGTAGCTGTATTGCCCATAGAGTTCAAGCCAGGTTGGGTTTTTACATGTTTTGCATTCCAGGACCGACCACCTGTGGCATCTACCACTCATGGGATCTGCCCTAAGTGACATTTTTGGGAGGACCAGGTGACCACCAGAAGAGGGCTGCAGCTGCACCTTCAGTTGAGTAAAGAGATGTTTGTCCTTGACCCCATTCGTCATGTGGGTCCCAGAGAAGGGAAGACAGAGGAGGAGTTAAGGAACTGACTCCTTCTGTCTGCCTCTGAGGCCAGTGGCCAAGCCTGAGCTGGAGGAGAGTTGGTGGGAGACAGGCTTTTAAACTGGGCTGGCCTGAAGTTGTGTTAACTGCAATTGCAGGACAGCTGTGGTATCTGCATAGGATGTGCTTAAGAGAAGAGAGGGGTGCTGGATAAAGACCATGCTTGGGAAAACAAGGCCAAGTCCAGGCTCTTCTATCAACTGATTGACAGATTTTTCTATTTTTTCTTAACTCAGTTTTTAATCATAAAAGTTTTCCTTGAAAATTGGGCAATTTCATATTAATTGGTAGAATTCTATTATGACAGCTAACATATATCACACACCTTGTCACATGCCACACTTTTTTAAAGCACTTTGCTTGCAGTTGCTCATTTAATCACCAGAATTTACTGAAGGGGGAGTACTTTCATTGACATCTCCATTTGATAGATAAAGAAATTGAGGCCGAGGGAGGACAACTAAAGGTCTCACAGCTACAGACTGGAGGAGCTAGGATTCCATTCTCCAGCTTAAGCTTTCTGGCCCGATTCTCTTATTGGCTCATTCATACATCTGTTCACATACGTATGTGTGTGTAATTATATATAATTTCACACACATGTATGTGAATATATGAATATGTATATATTTATAAATTTATAATTAAAAATACCATATATATATATATTTTTTTTAGCCCTCATTTGTTCCTGATGTTAATATACCTTCTCATTTTCTTCTGTTTGTACTTTCCAAGGGATTGTCAACCTCTGTGGTTCTCAAAAGTGTGGTCTGCAGAATCTTGGGCATCTCCAGGAGTTTGAAAGGTCAAAACTACTTCAATAATACTAAGCTGTTATTTACCTTTTTCCCTGATGGTGCTAAAGCAGTGTAGGTAAACTATTGGTGCTTCGGCAAAGATCAAAAGCAGTGGCTCCTAACAGTTAGTAGTTACTGTATTTTCACCACTATTCCACTCCCAGTAAAAACAGTCTGAAGTTCACTTAATATCTTTTCTAATGAGATCAATAGAGATATTAATGAACATGGTTTTTTGGTAAATATAATGAAATGTATGAACATTTGGAAGATCTGCATAACTCAGTGAACCAGTATTCCCAAATGACCAACGAACTGTTAGAAAATCAAGCATAGACAGAACAGCCAAAGATCGAGATAAACCAATGAATTTTAATGTAACAGTGCAAAAAGTTCATTGATAAGATTTCAGACTCCACATTACAATTAATCTTTAAGAAATTATCACATGTTGAGTTTTGCTGTTGTGTAAAAGAATATCAACAATTATCTGAAATGACTACACCTCTGTTTTCCAATGACATACCAGTGTGAGGCCGTATTTTCTTCATATACTTCACCAAAGCAACATATCACAGCAGACTGAATGCAGAAACAGTTGTCTTCTGTTAAGCCATATACTGAAGAAATTTGCAAACATGTACAAGAACAGTGCCAGTTTTCTCACTGTATTTTTTTGGTCGGTTTGTTTTGGAAAATTAAGTTATATTTCATGAGAGCATGTTCATTATGCTGTTACTTTAAAGTAAATTTTAAAATGAACATTTGTAATTTTTCTTGGCTTTAACTTCTAGTACATTGAGTATGCATAGAGGTAATTAAAACAAAAGCTTTTTAAAATGTGAAGGAGTTCTGAGATCAAAAATTTGAAGGCTACCTGTCTAGTATCTTGTTTTTTCCAACAGTTTTTAATTATTTTGAGCAGTTGTAGCAGCACTCTCTTGTTGTATTTTGTTTTACATTTAATTCATTTGTGTTCTTAACATTTTCAGTCTTTTTACTTTCTTCGCATTTATTTTGTTGCACTTTGTCAACTTCTTGTCTTTAAATTTTAATTCATTTATTCTTAATTCTTCTTGTTTTCTAATTCCTTTTAGAGGCCGTAACTTTTCCTCTGAACTTTTTCGCATCACACAGATTTTGAGATGCAGGGATTTTGTTGTCTTTCAGTTCTTAAGTTTAAAAAATCATGAATATTTCAAATATACAGAAAAATATGGAAAATAATAGGAAAAAAACCCTGTGTACCCCACTTAATATCAAATATTAACATTTTGTCATATTTGCTTTGAGTTTTTTCTTTTTAAATAAAAGGAACAAAACAGTAGGTAAAGTTGAAGCATCTTGTATACCTCTCCCTGACCCCATTTCCCTCCCTCTCCAGATGTAGCCACTGCACTGAAGGAAATGTTTATCATTTAATTTTTTTTTGAAGTATAGTTGATTTACAATATTGTGTTAGTTTCAGGTATACAGCATAGTGATTAAGTATTTTTGCAGATTATACCCCATTGTAGGTTATTATAATATAATGACTTTACTTCCCTGTGCTGTGTAGTATATCCTTGTTGCTTATCTATTTTATGTATAGCAGTTTCTTAATCAAGCTAAGAGGTTTTTTTTTGTAGTGTATGTATTTTCCACATCATGGATTTTTAAGGTATTGTTTTTGAATGTTATTACATTTGAGTGGCCTGTGTGACACCAATTTCCTAAATATGTGGAGAATTCAGATGAAAGAAAAATTATAACCACCCCCTCAAAATGATTTAGTTTGGTTCAAAATAAAAGAGGTTATCAGCAAGAACGCTAAGCTTTGGCAGGAAATGATCTTATTTGTGGAGTTGTTTGAATTTTCAAATTACTTTACCAGGCTGCTTGTTACCCTCTTCAGTTAGAAAGTAAGAGCGGTGGGGAATATTTATTTTCCCATGATCTCAGGAGTACAGGAAACAGAGTCAAACGGGTGGAGAAAGGTCTTAATTATTTACATATATATTTATGCACTGTCTCTTGCTTTTGTTGTAAACAATCAAGAAATTATGAGTTTTTCAGTTAAGAGCAGGCTTTTCTTGAGCTATTCAGTAGAGTTCTTGAGATTTCATTTAACGCCAAGTATAAAGTTTCTGTTTATCTGTTGAATGCAGTATTCCTTTTAAAAACATTTGAATATGCTATTATTGATGGTAATCTATAGCCTGAGTTTTATGAAATGGAACTTTGTTCACTTACGTTGATGAATTAATAAGTTCCATCACCACCTGAATTGTGCAGGCTTTTCATCCTGTGCGTCTAGTTTTTCTCCTTGCTAGCTGAACAAGTAAAATAAAACTGTGGGCCTAGTGTATTCTAACCCAAATGCAATCATGAGTTTTCTTCCACAGTTCCCCTGTTGCCAAGTTCATGGTCAGTATTTGTAAATATTGTTCCAAGCAATTGAAAAGAATATTTCCTACTTGTTAAATTCAAATTTATTAATTCCCACCATTCCCAAACTGTTCCTAGTTCATTAGGTCTAGGGTGGGGTTCAAGAATCTGCATTTTAAGCAAGTTCCAGAGATGCTGATGTTGCTCCTTTGGGAACCACACTTTGAAACCACACACTATGGTTTTCAGTTTGTTTTTTTTTCTTTTGCAGTTTCTTCACATTTTCTTGTCAAAGGAGAGTTCTTGTTTTCAAATACTGCTAAATGTTTACTAATTATTTTTATATTTTTCTAATTTCTACGAATTTGGGGAGGGAGAGAAAGATTGCAGCATGTCACAACCTACCACCTTGAAAACCGAATTCTCCCAAAGTAAGCCTAAAAAGGGTAAAGCGCTAATTAGTGGTTTTCTTGATGTTTCTTATTTTCAGATTATGCCACACAAGGAGTATTTTTTTAAAAGTAAGTTTATCTTAAGCTTTTTCCCTCTTTGCTGAATATCTTTATATGCATGAATGCTATTTTCCCATTGACCAATGTTATGATTTTTATCCCCTTAAAGGAAGACTCAGTTGGAATAGAATGAGAAAAACAAGTTTTTCTGACTTTTGATACCAAGGATAGGATAATTTATGCACTCAGCAGTGTGAGGACAGTATAAAAACCCAGGTATAAAGATTCTTACAGAATCTTTGCCTTAATGTTCCCTTAGGGGACAGTTTTTATGGACTCGATCTTCTGTTAGAACAGATGAACATGCACAGTCAGATGGAAGAGGGTTTTTTATGACAGTGATGGTAACTTCTGACCGTAGCTTGACACCTATTTTGAATAAACTAATTGTATTTCCAACCCACACTTGTGTAGAAAATACAAAGCTTTCTCTTGGGTGTTGAGGGCCTGGTTTGGATGAGTGGCCTCAAGAGAACTGGCCCTGCTCTCTAATCATCTCAGAATAACTTAGGAGTGAAGTACACACTACTTACTTACCCCCTTAAAATGTGTCACCCAACACCTTAGACCATACTGGATTTTAACTGGATTATGGCTGATGCCTCTATAAAACAGCTAATTTACTTGGGGCATTTTATCAGTGATGATAATAATACAAAAATAATGGCAATTGTAATAATTACATTTATTGAATGCTATTTTTCAGGTACTATGCTAAGTGTTTTTAAGTGCATGTTACATTTTGCTGATGATTTACTTTTGAAGATCATCTGAAAAGATGTATTGTTGTGGGAGTATATCTTTTGGAGTGACGAGAGAGCTTTCCAATGCCTAAGTTGAGTTTTTGGTAACCCAAGGCCTAGACATTCTAGAAGCTGAAAAAGGGAAGGAAAAGGATTCTCTTCTGGAGCCTCCAGAAGGAACTTGGGCCTGTCAACATCTTGATTTATACCAATGGTACCCATGTGGGACCTCTGACCTCCAGGACTGTAAGAAAATTAATTTGTGTTGTTATAAGCCACTAGGTTTATGGTATTTGTTACTGCAGCAGTAGGAAACTGATACGTTTGCTCTTGGCAGAGATTTCCTATCATCTGCACCCTGGAGGGGTGTTCCTGCTTGTTCAGCTGCTGCAGACCAGCTCTGGCCCAGGGCAACCCAGTGATCTGCCACCTCTGGGCTGCAGCCACACTCTCCAGGGAGGTTTGAACCCCTGCCTCCCCTTTTATTCTGTGCTTTTCTAGGGGATCTCCCTCAGCCCCAAGGTTTACTTTATAGAGTTATTTTTACCCTGTTACAGGACAACCTGTATAATTAATAGTTCTTTATATTAAACTTTACCTGTTCAAATTTTGTGAGTTTTTGTCTCTTGATCAGCCGTTAACTGATAGACCCTCCAATCAACTATCCTCTTCCAGATTTTCATTCTCACAGTGCCGTGTGCTTTCTCCCCATTGACCCAGTTTTTCACCTTGCTTTCTTCCCGCCTGAACCTTTCCACTTCACCCTCTGGAAATCCTTTCCCTTGGAAAACTGACACTTTTTATCCATTCTTTAATTTAAAAAATTTTACTTCCTTGATTATTATGCTATCCAGAAATGTTTTGTCTCCTCTTTCCTCTCAACCGTACAGCTCCTAGTCATGCCTCCCCATTTGTTAAAAACTGACATCTACCTCATAGCTTTTTCTCCAATGTAAGTTCCACAACCATCACAGGTGATTTGAATGTCCATACTGAATTGTCCCACTCAGTATTCTAGGCTCCCAATTTTTAGACCTTGACTACTGTAGAGTTTCTTACGGCTGCTATAACAACTTGCCAAAAATTTAGTGGGTTAAAAACAATACAAATTTATTCTTTTATAGTTGTGGAGGCTAGAAGTCCAAAATCAAGTCAAGGGGTCAGTAGGAGTGGGTCCCTCTGGAGGATCTAGAGGAGAATCCGTTCCCTTGTCTTTCCTAGTTTCTGGAGGCCTCCTGCATCCCTTGGCTCATGAGCCCTTCTTTATCTCACTCCAACCTTTTCTGTTGTTGCATCTCCTAGTTCCTCTTTTGACCTTCTTGCCTTCCTTTTAAGGGACCCTTGTGATTACACTTGAGGCCCAACTTGATAATCCAGGATAATTTTCCCACGTCAAGATTTCTAACTTAATCACATCTGCAAGCCCCCCCCTTGCCGAGTAACATAACATCGTCCCAGGTTCTGGGAGTTAGGACGTGATTCTCTTTTGGGAGGCCATGATACAGACTACTGCAACTCCAAAGACCTTTATCTTTATCCCTATCTATGAGCACACCTTGAACCTTGTCATAATTCTCCAGTATTACAGTCTTTGGTACTATCTTCCATCATTCCAGATCTCTTGACCTCTAAATCCTACAGCTCATGGAGGCTTTAGCCCCTCGGCGGCCTTAAAAAAAAGTTATAATGCCTATTGATTTCATTCCTTTATGGTACCACATAGCTATGTTTTTTTGAGTGAATATATGAAATTCTGTTACCCCTTATCACTCACAGCAAAGAGCTTCAAATCTGTATAAGAGACTATTCAAGTGGAAGCTAATTGCAGAGTAGAGTGGGACTCTGCCGTATTACAGGATTCTGAAAATGGAGGAATGGAGAAGTGGTCCTGCTGCTCTTACTTCCTACCTCCACAGTGATGGCAGAATAGGGATTGGAGTTAGAAATTAGTTAAGAAGGGAATTTTTCAGAGATTGATGTTACTGTGCTGTGAGTCCCACCCTCACCAAGAGGGAGGAATGGGGGGATCTTTCATCACCAATCAAGAGGAAGGGCCTTCAACTAGGACCGTCTCAGGAGCTTGTAATGCATCCTCTGTGTTTGGAAAACAGTGGACTGGTGACTCACTCCCTCCTGGAAAATCCAAAGGCTGAGAGATGGTCACTTTCATGGCAAATTAGAGGAGAGGTGGCTCTGCTGGACATTACCCACATTTTTCAGAATGAAGGCTATGTGGATGCCTTCCATGGACCAGACATGAGCCATGTGAGAGAGAAAGCCAGTGGGATTGCCTTGGATTGTGTCCAGAAAAGACCCTGCAGTCAAAAGTGAAGATACCACCAGATGCCTATGAGTTGAGGAAGAAGTAACTAGCAAGTTCCTGCCCTCAAGGCGAGTGCGAGTTCTCCAAGGCTGGGAATGGAGGACTCGGGGTTGGCAGAGTCTCACCAAGGGGCGCAGATCCTAGAGTCTGTGCTCGAAGAAGAGCCATGCAGAAGAGCGCCCAGACCACAGCACACTGTGTGGGCGAGCAGGAGCTGATACTGAGTGTGGCCACTGGGGCTTATCAGTTACCACAGCACGTTCCCACATACAGCAAAGCCGTTTACCCAGAGGGTTGTGTTGAGAAAAGTGAAGAGCCCCGAGTAATGTTCGCCCCCTCCCTCCACAGTGAGTAGAGCAGCCCTCATCACACAGCACGTGTGCCGATGTGCATCTGTGCCAGGGGAACTGGACCCCTGTTGCCAGGGAGCCTGTTTAGGTTCCTTGAGCATTGTCTCTCAGCCTAATTTATTGGTTTTTCTTATTTTAAGTTTTATTCAGGTGTGCAGATTATCTGAGGATCTCAGCAAGAGGCAGCATCTTGATATATTGGGCCAAATCGAGGTTAAGCCCATTCCTTCTTGGCTTCGTTTCTAGGTGATTTTTGTTTGCTTACTTGCTTGCTTTTTGGCTGGGAATAGGGTACTTCCTGAAAAATATGGGTAGGCTACAGTATATTTATGGAGGATGTGTGACTTTCATTCATTCAGCAAGTTTTATTTGTTTATCTTCTAGGAACCAGGCAGAAAGTCTGGGGCTGGGACACAGCAGAGAGCAGGAGGCATGATGGTGTCTCCACAGAACTCAGGGGGCCCACAGAGGGTTACAGAGCATGAAAAACCCAGGGGCAGGGCCACTGAGACTGGTCAGGGATGGCTCCCAGGAGGACGCAACATCCAAGGCCTGAAGTGGAAGGTACAGGCAGACAAGGAAAATTGGGGTGGGGAGTGGCAGAGGGGGAGGAGGGGGTGGAGCAGAAGGGACAGGAGAGGGTGATGGATGATGTAGGTGTGTTTCTACCTTCGTCTACATGGTTCTCCCCTCCTGTTGTCAAGCAAGCACACTATAATGGTGACTTGACAATTCTGTACATAGAGCTTCACTCATAAAGCATTTCTGAATGAGAACCAGCACAGCAATCAGGGCAGTCATTTATGGATTATGAATTAGGGCTCAAAACTTGGCTTAAGCATGTCTTAGTCCACTCAGGCTGTATAACAAAATACCATAGACTGGCTTGCAAACAACAGAAATACATTTCTCACAGTTCTAGGGGCTGGAAGTCTGAGGTCAGGGGGCCGCCATGGTGGGATGAGGGCCCACTTTCAGGTCAGACTTCTCATTGTATCTTCACGTGCGGGAAGGGGCAAAGGAACTCTCAAGGGCCTCTTTTGTAAGGGCACTAATTTCATTCGCAAGGGCTCCTTATCATGATCTAATCACCTCCCAGAGGCGCAGCTTATAATGCCATCACCTTGGGGGTTAGGTTTCAACATAAGGGTTTTGGGAGGACAACATTCAGACCAGAGCAAGCATCATACCTGCTTTGAAACATTCCTAACCCTGTGTGGCCTGTCCACCCAAAAGCTGCACCCGAACTTCATCTCTTTTGCTGCCTCCCACTATAGGGCCTAAAAAGCCAAATGCTTTTCCAGCTTCCCTTGCAGCTAAGGGTGGCCATGTAAGCCAGATCTGGGCTGTGAACCCTGACTGGAAGTCTATAGGAGGGTCTTCTGGGAAAGCAAAGGGATGTGAGCTGGTCTAGCCCTTTGGCCTTTCCTCTTTCTCCTGTCTTGAATATAGACACAATGGCTGGAGATGCAGCAGTTACCTTGTGACCTGAAGGACAAGCCAAAGAAATTTTAGAATAGGCCTCCAAATCTTTGAAACTCTTACCTACCCCTGTAACTTCTCACCTCCAGACTTCTGAGTATGCAAACAGAAACAGAAATGAAAACAATTTGTTCAAACCACTTTAGTGTTTTGCAACCCAAATAAGTCTTGTTACACAATGGTAGGCAGAATTTGGTAGTCCTGCCTTTGTTTCTGTCTCACTTGTTGCAGTCTTCTACTCATCATCACTGACTATTCCTCCTTTTTGGTTTGTCTGTGTGGCTTTCCTAGTACTGTGAGCCCTTCGGGTCAGGGACTATCTTACCATTTTGGTAACCCCAAAGCTACTACAGGGCCTGGCACATAATAGCTGCTTAGTTTCACTTAGTGTAATGAGTGAAGGACTGAAAGAATAATGTGGCCATGTGGAGGATGGTGTGGAAGGAGACAGTGGCAGTGAGACCAGTGAAGAGGCTGTAGCAGTGGGAATCCAGGCAATGGGCTCTGAGAGCCTGAGCTAAAGCAGCACCATACAGGTGAGAGAGAGGATGGATTCAGGGCTTATTTAGGAGGCAGAAGGGCAGGACCTGTGAGGGTGTGGGGAAGAAAGGAAGAGAGAAGAAGTCTCAAGGATGGCTGAGAACTCCTTATTGCATGGTGGGTTTGGGCGTCCACTAGTTCTGTAATCTTGGGTCAGTTCCTCAGACATGTCAGCACCTTTGTCATCCCACCTGAAAAATAGGGATAACAGTAACACACACACTTCTTAGGTTTGTTGTGAGAGGTGAACGGCTTAGCACCCATAATTCCTGATAACAGGCCTGGCACATTGTAAGTGTTCCTCAGTTGTTACTCATCGTCACCATCATCATCAGTGCTGGGCAGGAGAGCAAGAAACTAAGGAGGTTGTTGAGAGAGGGGTGAGAACGAGCTGGAGGGGAGTCAGGAGGAGTGGGGAGGAAAAGCTGGACTAGCAGAGTGACTTGAGGATGCTAAACACCTTCTCAGGCTCATCCCCTGAAAAGAAAGTCTTTATTAAAACTGGGACTGAAAGTCATTTAATGATCTCAAGAGGAATGGGATGAGATACAGGCTGCTCTTATTCACGACTTGTGTCAACTGGTTATGCTGCTTTGATTATTGTTTTAAACATGTCCCAAAGGGGCTTAGGGTAAGAAATGAAGAGTTGAAAAATGCTCATTTTTAATGTGAAGAATTGTAAGCTATTCTGGGACACAGCAGGAGTCTCGGGAGGGTTGTGCCTAACAGATTTCTGAAACAATGAAACCTAACAGCAAGAATAACATAAGAGGCACCATGTGAGGACCATTAGCCTCGAGGCGGTGGAGGATGCTGCATGATTAGGAAGGGTGACATAGCGGGGCAGAAACCACACCGGAGCTGCTGCAGCTGGAGCCATTTGTAAGGTTCCATTTGAACAACGTCAGAAGCTCCACTTGCTACATGCCTATGGGGGTCAGGTATCTCACGTGGAACTCTATTGCTGCGTCCAGCGCAGCTCGAGACCGAGGATGGGTGATGCAAGGCTTAAGAAACAGAGACAAAGAGCAAAGATGGGACCTGGGGACTCAAGATCTCATGGATCCAGAGTCCTGAAACCCTGGTCAACATCATATTTATTAGGAGTATACAGCTCAGAAAAAAGCTCAGAGGTGAGGCTTTAGATATTCCATGCGATAAGCACTAAGTTCTGCTTGCTGATTAACTGATTAATTCCAGGCCTATCCCTTCCAGGAACAATCACCCTCCTCAGGGGTATGCAAAATTTCTAAATCTATCCTGTTATTGCCTCCAGGCCATCTCAAATATTTCCCCTGGGCTTAACCGCATGCTTTCATGCCAGAACAAAGTTCTGTTAATGGATGACCTGGCTTTCCAGGACCTTCCATTGTTTCACCCTAAGGAAATATCTGCCCTCCTTCGTGCCCTTATGGTCAATCGCAGGATTGCCCACCACAAATTTTACTTAGCATAATGTGTGCTATAGGTCATCTACTTCATAAAACATTAAAACAAAACAAGCATGTGCATTTTAAGCAACCAAATGTGAATATATTTTAAGCTCATGGAAATTTAGGTGCGGCTTGTTTTCCAGCTGTTCATTTTCCAGCGGCTTGTTTTCCAGCTGTTCGTTTCCCAGTACTCTACCCAGTACTTCCTCTTGATTTCCCTGCAAGAGTGGGATATTGTTATGTCCATTTTAAGGGTGAGAAACTGATGATTGAGGAGATTAAGTGACATTTCAAAAATCCACTAGCCAGGAAGAGGTAGAATCAGGATTCAAACTGTGTCTGGTCACCACGGTCTAGCTGTTTCCTCTTCATTGTGTTGCAGATCATGATGCTGCTGCTCAGGAAATTTTATTGGATGAGGTTTGGCCTCATATTACAGGAGGTGCTTTTCAGCTCATACTCAATGTGGAAGTTCACTTGCCACCAGAAAGGGCAGAGTATAAATCCTTAATCATCCTTAAATCATGGGCAGAAGGTGGAGGGACTAGGGAGAGACACAGCTAGCAGCTCAGAGAAAAAAACCTCACACACTGCATGTGATGGTTAATTTTATGTGTTGACTGAGCCACAGGTGCACAGATCTTTGATCAAACGTTATCCTGAGTGTTTCTGTGAGAGTGGAAACTCTCACAGAATGTGATTAACATTTGAATTGGTAGACTGAGTAAAACAGACTCCCCTCCCTGATGTGGGTGGGCCTCATTCAATCAGTTGAAGGCCTGATCCTGTCCCGAGTAAGAGAGAATTCCTCCTGACTGTCTTTCAGCAAGGACATTGGTTTTTCCTGCCTTCACACAGAAACATCAGCTCTTCCTGGACTTCAAGCCTGCTGGCCTTCAGACTGGAACCACGCCATCGGCATTCCTGGGCCTGCTGACTCACCCTGCAGATCTTGGGACTTGTCAGCCTCCATAATCACATGAGCCAATATTATGATCAATCAGTTTCTTTCCACATCGCCCCCTCTCTTCGCTTTCTCTCTTTCTCTCTTGATGTGTACCCCCACCCCCCACCCGCAGGTTCTCTTTCTCTGGAGAACCTTGATGAATACACTGCAAAACCATGCACATATATGCCCACTAGTGGTAAAGCAAGACAGTACCTTTCCCTTCAAAATGCAGTAGATGGAGACTACATTTACAATTACGTGTAGACTTGGAGCAGATGTTAGTTATTCTTTGCATTTAGTATTAAGGACTCTGATTCCAGGAAAGGGACAAGTCATGGTAGCAAGACACCGATGAGCACTGGGTGAGAGAGTTGGCAGCTCTCTTACTTGGACCCCGGTGGTGTCTCCTACTTCCTTTTCAGGGACCGGATCATGAGTTCTCTAACCTCACTACAGAGAAGCATGCATGAGCTTGGTTGTGTGCCCGAAATCTCACATCCCAGAATGTGAATTTTGGAAAGCATCTTCCCACTGCACAGTAAAAGGAATTCCAGTTCTCTGCACCTTGGAGTGCAGGCAGGGGTGGTGTTTTCTTCAGCAGTAGGAAGGAGGACCCCAGATAAAAAAGTTTCTGTAGTCCCTGATTTTCCTGTTACCTTTCTCCCCTATTTATTTCATAAGACCCCAAGGGACCTGGCAGAGTCTTGACTCTTGACTCCTCCATGAAGTGTAGACAGAGGCTAACACTTGTTACGAGGGCTGCCTGGGTGACTACTGTTGTGTCAGAGGTGTTTGTTCAGGAACAAGCTGTTTGCTCTTCATCCTGACATCTGCTCAGTCCAGGTGCTGGAGCTATTTTTGGTCGCCGACTACAGAAATTACTTCCCACCATCCCCAAACAGATCTCATGAGCCTATAATTGCTCTGAACCTCTGTGTGTGTGTGTGTGTGTGTGTGTGAGATAATAAGTCTAATTTAGAGTCTTAAAGGGCTCCCTGTGGATTTTTCTGCCCTTCCTCATGACCACTGGTTCCTCTTTATCCACTAGTGGATAAAGGCTTTAAGGAAGAGAATCTGTTCTGAACACAGCCTGGTCTGAATGCACTCTTCTGGTGATGCTGGGCTCCCCGGGTGCCTGGAGGTGGGCAGATACACTCTTATAGGAGCCAAGGGAGCTTCAGGAAAGGGAGTCCTCTGGGCTTGAGACCAAAGCTGAGGGATGGCAGGAGGGAATTCTTGCAATGTCAAGACTCTTCTCTTTTAATATGAAAAGGAGTATATGTGTGTGTATGTATATGTGTGTGTGTGTGTGTGTGTGTGTGTGTGTGTGTGTTTATGACTGAAACATGCTGTGCACCAGAAATGGACACAACATTGTAAACTGACTATACTTCAAAAAAAAAAAAAGGCTCTCTCTTTTAGACATGAGCTGTATGACAGGTCTTAAGCCAGGTCAAAAAGGGAGACATAAGCAGAAGATATGGGTAATTGAACAAAAGAAAGTAGATTTAAGTAGTTATAGAAACATGTTTTTCAGTAAGATGCAGTATGCAAGTAATAGCAACATGGTTTTCAGTAGGATGCCTCCCATAAGGTTCAGAAACCATAAATGTGTTTCTAAGGCAGTGGAGCCCCCTCCTCAAAGGTGCTGTTAACAGCAGCAGCAGCAGCAGAAGCGTAACATTTTTACAGTCCTTACCTGTACACCTGGCCCAGGCTCAAGCCCACATAAATATGGTTCACTGAGTCCTTATTGCATCTCTATGATCCCTTTCACAAATATGGAAATAGAGGCACAGTGTTTAAGCCCCTGGCTGGACACCACAGTGGGATGCCTGGCAGCACCAGGCTCCAAGTGCAGGTCTCACTCCAAACCCCTAGTTTGTTCTTTCTCTGGTTTTAACAGGCTCCAAAGCAGTGTTGGCTTGAGGCAATTTAGTGATGGAATACCCCTGCCTGTTTCATGGGGCTGCTGTCAGAGGACAAAATGCAAGCATTTTGAGGAACTGCAATATCATGCAGGTTTAAAGAGGCCATCTTGGGTCACTAATTTTTCAGCTCTACCAATGGATTCCTAGCGCACATCTCATATGCAATCACTAGGGGGAGGCAATAGACAATGCATGGAAGTGAATTTAGTCTGGGACCGGAAGTGTATTTTCCTGTAAATGATGCTCAGGGATTTAAAATTGAAAAGCAAAGCTTTGTATAAGGGACTGGCTGTCATTTTCATCCAGGTTTGATCTTGTGTTTTTGTTGAAGTGTTTCCATGAAGGCATCTTAGTCTCTCGTGAATACTTCTGAATGGTGGGTACTGCCCAACCAATGAATAAAAGATAGTAAAGGCTGAGCATTGGCTCTTTCTCGTTGTTCTCTGGCTTCTTGCCTTATTTCCTCTGTGGTCACTTCTGTTTCCCTTGAGCTTCGGTTTCCCCTTCTCTCTCTCCACTTCGTCTCTCTGCAGACATGTTGGTTGGTCATGTGAGGCTGAGCCAGTAAGGCGTGTTCCTGACCCTTCCTGTTCTTTTAATTGTGCTCTCCTGGGCTGGTCTGTTTGGCTATTGCATGTGGATCCTTCTAGGGCTATTTCTCGGTCATTGTCATCCTCATGTTTGTTTCTGTGGTGATTTGTTCTCTTTCCATTCTTCTAGAGTTCTTCATTTCTCTTTTGGGAAGGAAAGAATGTTGGACTAGCCGTTCAAGCTCTATGAATACCGCTTGATAGCCAGCTGACCTTGAGAGATAGCAGAATGCCACTGAGCCTTTGTTTCAGGGGTTTAGAACCTCCAAGTCCACCGTTCAGATGTAGCATTATTTACCTTGTAACCCATGATAATCTTGCTCTTGTCTTGCTTTTAATGCCGAATTATCAAATAGTCCATCTTCTCTCCCACTTCAAGTACTTCTAGGGGTCAGTCCCCAGGTACTCAGGATGAAGTCACCACCTGCAGTGTCTGCTTTTTTCTACCAGGTGAAGAGTCTTCCTTAGAACCAAAGCTACGTAGGGCTCTGGTGCCAAAAGGAAGAGAGGTTCTCTTACCTTGTGTTACCACCTGCTAAACGGGCCCAGAATAGTGCTGCTTGAACTTCCATGTGAAGCAGAGTTTGCCCTCATGTCAGTTGCTTCTCTCACCTTCAGGACTGGCTGGAGGTGGATTCACAGAATAGCCCCCATACACTCATCTTGTGAACTTTACTCTCCTTTAACAACCATGGGCCAATCAGTGGCACTCAGCTCACCTCCGTGAAGACAAGTCCTACATCCTTCTGAATACAGGCTATTTGCCAGGCATAACCCAATGTTTTTGAACCAATCAGGGGACATCCTGAATTATTCCCAAGAGACTTCCCACACACATCGACAGTTGCAAGGGCCTGTCCCCATGGCTTCTGACCCCCAGCGGTGGACAAGTGGTGGATATCTCTGGCTGAAGATGAGATCTCTATTTTGACTGAAAAGAACTGTCACTGTGACCACAACTATCCTCTCTGGTCCTCTTCTTCCATATTTCCCTCCATCTGTCTTTCATTCTAAATACCCCTGTAATGTGTTCAAATCTGAAAGGGCCATGCCAAAAGGACACAGGATTTGCTTCAAGGGGCTCCCCTAACCAGGTTTGGAACCACTTGAACATCAAAATTAATAACGATAGTAATAATGACATTAATGGATAATAATACTTTGCATTAAAAAAAAATCAGCCAGTCTACATTTATACTGAATAAAAGAGGGAAGGGAGAAGAAAAAAGCCCTTCTTTGTAGAGGAACAATTAATAAACA
Source organism: Camelus ferus (assembly GCF_009834535.1). Classification (NCBI taxonomy): domain Eukaryota; kingdom Metazoa; phylum Chordata; class Mammalia; order Artiodactyla; family Camelidae; genus Camelus; species Camelus ferus. The sequence continues at coordinate 55,746,046 of NC_045701.1, forward strand.
ACAAGAAATGATCGAATTACAAAACCATCATTTTTCAACGACCATAGTAATAATTCAGGTAGGAATTATTAACGGATGCTCAAACAACTGGGGGAAAGGTTGAGGGGGAAGAAGATATTCACACAGTCACTGAGAATCATCCCCTAGATTACTTACTAATTACAAAGGGGAAAAGGTATTTTATAAAGGAGAAATCTGGCAGACACCATCTTAACTAAGTGATCAAACTTAACATCATCAGTAATGGACAGACAGATTGGCACCAAGGCTTCTGGTGTGACACGTGAAGGCATAACCCCTCCTGTGTGAGGCTAAAACGCTGAGCCTAAATCTAATCAAGAGGAAATAATCAAACGTATCCAAACTTGGGGACATTCTGCAAAATAACTGACCTGGAGTCTTCAAAAATTCAATGTCCTAAAAGACCAAATGTCTGGGAACTATCTCAGATTAAAGGAGATTAACAAGACATTTCAACTAAATACAATGTGTGGTCTTTGATTGCATCCTGGATATTGGGAGATATTAAACTCAAAAGGACAGCACTGATAAATGAGGAAATTTGAACATGGATAGGTGTAGTATCTTATCAGTGTTAGAAATCATATGTTGTGTAAAAAGGAAAAACTGAGACTAGAAATAAAATGAAATAAAATGTCATTCATTATTTATGCATGCTGGTCTCTGTTTTTCTAAAAGTCTGCAAATTTTATGGGCTGGTGAATATTCCTGTGATCCTTATTTGCTCCTTTTCTGATTTCTCTCAATTTTCTTTCTGTTATTTCTCCGTAAGAGGGATTTCATGAAGAAGAGGGAAAATAATCAAGAAATGGCAGCTTGAAGGGCAACGTTGTTAGCTTGTAGTTGCCTTCCGGACAATCGTGGGAGGGCCACAGCTTTGGACAACAGGGGCCTTTTCTGTTTTTGTTGGACAAGGGCTTGAGTTGGGGTAAGACATTTTTACTTCCTTTGGGTTCTAAAAGTTTGCTTATTTGAAAAACACAGTGTTTCCATCCCTTGCACTTTCTAGCTCAATACCCAAGGCAGAAGCCCAGGACAAAGAGGGCTCCATAAATGGGTCATCTGGTCAAGGAGCTCCTTGGGCTATGCCATGGGCAGTGAAGCCTGCAGTTCCTACCAAGAGGAGAAAAGTTGCTGCTGTTTGAAAATTACTGTCATTACTATTTTGTTACTATTACTGTTACTGTTATTTGAATTTCAAAATTAAAAAAAAAAAAAAACCTGAAGGAGCATAAGGTTAACTTCATAAACAACAGAATTGGAAAGAATGACTATGTAAGGACGGTCTTTCCTGCCGAATACAAAACTTTTCTTGGCTTTGGAGACGCTTCTTTGGTTTTGTTTTTTGAGTTATAAGAGGAGATAAATTGAATTTGATGTCAGGAGTACTTCAAAGAAAGGATCACACCCCCAGAGCCAACCCCCAGCTTGGAGGGATGTTGATGAAAACCCCAGTTAAGTCTGGGTGACCCCAGAGCATGGGTGACCGTGTTTTCCTGCCCATGGTGTAGCCCAAGGACCCACAGATGTGGAGAAGTCACAGGTGGCTGGGGGACAGCCAGGGGGCTCTGAGGGAAGCCTCGTGGAGTCCTGGCCC